>NC_135825.1:616046-916046 GCF_964213995.1 Mustelus asterias
GGAGGGGGTGTGTGTGTGTGTGGGGAGGGGGTGTGGTTGTGTGTGTGTGGGGCGGGGTGTGTGTGTGTGTGTGGGGAGGGGTGTGTGTGTGTGTGTGGGGAGGGGTGTGTGTGTGTGTGGGGAGGGGTGTGTGTGTGTGTGGGGAGGGGTGTGTGTGTGTGTGGGGGAGGGGTGTGTGTGTGTGTGGGGAGGGGGTGTGTGTGTGTGTGGGAGGGGTGTGTGTGTGTGGAGGGGTGTGTGTGTGTGTGGAGGGGTGTGTGTGTGTGTGGAGGGGTGTGTGTGTGTGTGTGTGGGGGGTGTGTGTGTGTGTGTGGAGGGGTGTGTGTGTGTGTGTGGAGGGGGTGTGTGTGTGGTGTGGAGGGGTGTGTGTGTGTGTGTGGAGGGGTGTGTGTGTGTGTGTGGAGGGTGTGTGTGTGTGTGGGGAGGGGTGTGTGTGTGTGTGGGGGAGGGGTGTGTGTGTGTGGGGGGTGTGTGTGTGTGTGTGTGGAGGGGTGTGGTGTGTGTGTGTGGAGGGGTTGTGTGTGTGTGTGTGGGGGTGTGTGTGTGTGTGTGGAGGGGTGTGTGTGTGTGTGTGGGGAGGGGTGTGTGGTGTGTGTGGAGGGTGTGTGTGTGTGTGGGGAGGGGTGTGTGTGTGTGTGTGGGGAGGGGTGTGTGTGTGTGTGTGGGGGGTGTGTGTGTGTGTGGGAGGGGTGTGTGTGTGTGTGTGGAGGGGTGTGTGTGTGTGTGGGGGGGTGTGTGTGTGTGTGTGGGGAGGGGTGTGTGTGTGTGTGGGGGAGGGGTGTGTGTGTGTGTGGGGAGGGTGTGTGTGTGTGGGGAGGGGTGTGTGTGTGTGTGGGGAGGGGTGTGTGTGTGTGTGGGGGGAGGGTGTGTGTTGTGGGGAGGGTGGAGGGGGGGTGGGGGAGGGGGGGGTGAGGGGTGTGTGTGGGGAGGGATCAACCAAGTAAATCTCTCAACTGTTTCTAATGCAATTATTTCCTTCCTTTAAATAAGGAGACTAAAACTGTACATAGTACTCTCGACATGGTCTCACCATATGCCCTGCACGATTATAGCAAAACCACCCTACTTTTATTGCAAGGGGAATGGAATATAAACAAAAGCATTCTATTTGCCTATTTTCCTTTACCAGTTCACCAATGACTAGATTTATCGCATTTAATTTCATGACTTAGCCTGGTGAGGTTTGAACTCCTTCCTCTGTGTTTGCCTGTCCATTACCATAACCACTTGGCTGCCCAAGCCCACGAGGGAATGGGTGCGGCCCACCTGCCTGTTTGATTCTTTAAAGATAATAGTCTTGGTGAACCTCATTGTTGGTGACAGAAATCCTGCCCAGGCCCTAAGCACTGGAGTTTCTGAATATTTCTCTTCCTCTTTTATCTTCCGTGAACAGTAACTTGTGACCCAGCTAAACCTAAGTTAGAATTCCAAAGAATATTTGCAAAGAATAACTACTGACAAAGTGACTGTAATGATATCTTGGGAATAGCCAAGGAATCATTGCTGATGCCACTAAATACCTCAGTGTGCAGCTGTTGGAATCCATTCACTGTCAGGTTGAGTGTGGAGCTCTTATTACAGACTGGCTTTCAGCTGCTGTAAATATTTCAAGTTAGCTTCTGTTTATCTGACAACATTTTAAAACCATTCCCCATGAGAATAATTTTCGATGATATTCTCGAGCTTTTCTGAAGGAAGGGTCCATCAGATTCTAAATATGAGGAGAAACTAGTTATAAAGATCTGTCTAGTTTGTGTTGCACAGGAATGTTTGCTCAAACTTTATTTAGAAGTTTCCTGAATAAAATCCTGACCACGTCGAATATTGGAAAGGAGTAAAGAGGAGCCGTTCGAGATAAATACATCTAACCATATCAATGTGAGTGATAATTCAATACCAGAACATGCCTTCAATCTATCCTGGAAATTCCTTTGGAACTCTGTGGAGGATGCCATTCGTCAAGTATTTGACCAAATACTATCTTGATCCCATTCTCTTCATTGTGCAATCAGCTTCATTGAATGATCAAAACCATAATATTTTGCCAATAACCCAGAACTGACACACTTCTCAAGAAAAGATGAATTTTATTAAATTTGTTTTATATACAATAAAATCTATAATGAACTTTTGCCACAGTTTAAAGTACGGATCCATTGGGCAGAGAAGTAAATATGATTGATTGCTATTATTTTGGGATCAATTTAATGGAAAATAGATGTTCTGCTTTTGAAACTGCCTCCAAGAAAGGAAGAAATTAGCTGTCATTATCAATAATCTCAGTACTTTTTTGAAATGGATCTGTGTTTTGATATGTATGTTTCAGGATTTACATTTTGTGGAATTGGCTGTCATTGTGTTAGAATGGTAGCCTATCAAATCCAGGATCCTGAGTTCAAACCCAAACTCTCTCACTCACTGCTGGCTGTAAAGGATCAATGTTTCCATTATTTCAATCTAATGTTTTGTTGGTGATGGCATGACATTGTGTCAAGCTGGTCTGTACCAGCTAAAGGACGGTTATGTCACGAAGCCCACACTGATGGAGTAGGGATGCTCGGCTAAGGTCAGAGTGTAGCGATATAACAAGCATAGTTAAATTAATCTCCATTACAAAGTTTGATTTGCTGATCACACCCGATACAAATTGCACATTGCTGTCATCCACAATCTAACCATGTCCACCTCCACTAATTCCCAACCCCCACTACAATGATCTTAGAATCTTTATCCTGATTTTCAGGATGGGCAGCAACCCAATATCTGCTACCTCAATCCAAGCCCATTGGCGCTCTGATGTTGGCTTCCTTTGCCTCCCACTGGTGACAGGTTTTGACCAACTCAATCTTATTCCCTAAATCTGTGTGACATTTTCATCCTGCCTTTAAAAATCTGACTGTCTTCCTCCTGCTTAGTAACTGGGAACACTGAAATATCTGTTAAGGACTTCTTGGCCTGTTGGTTAAGATCAAGCCAGAGATGGGGTGCAATGCCTCATTCTTGTCGGCTTGGATCTTGTCTGTCTCCCTTGTGGGGACCGTGAATTGGATTGAATTCAATTTTGAATTTGGATTTTTGAGCAAGCAAGGAATGGATTTGGGTTTGCCAGGTCCACTCTGAGCATTGGCATTGTAACTTTAAGAATGGAGTAAAATATTTTAAATGCAACTTTCTAATTGTGTGGTGATTGACCTTGAAGCAATCAATGTCATCTTTGGATGCTTGAAATAGGGGGAAAAACTACTCTGAAGACTTTGTAACAGCAGTGTTTAGCTGTAGTAGTTGAAACACAATCAGACATGGTAAGTACAATATGACTGTGTAGGATGCCACCTACTCTTTCCTGCAGTAAATTACTGGAAGATACTTTGAAGATCAAAAATAGTTCAAGGCAACTCTTTGGCACAGTGATTCCTCTCACTATTCCAGCCTTGCTGCATGACCTCTCTGGGAGACACTTTGCCAAAATTCAGCAGAAGGGGAGGTGTTTGTAATAAAAACAGAAAATGCTGGAAAAACTCAGCATGTCTGGCAGCAACTGTGGAGAGAGAAAAACAGAGTTAATGTTGAATCCATGTGACTTTGTCGGCGCTGAGGTGTTTTTAATGCTGCAAACTGGTGGTGAAAATTTAAATCCTGGAGTAATCAGCAAAACACTCTTTTTCCCTAAGCACTGTTCCCTGAATCCTGGGACAATTCCTTATCAAGTTTCTGAATAATGGGTACCAACTATACAATGATTTATGTTTGTGGTGATCTGTTTTCCACTTGCCATAGTTCTGAACCTATTATCTCTGAGGTAGGGCTGAAGCACCTTTCAAATCAGCTGAACAGAGGGTGGGGAGGGAAGTTGGGGTGGGGATGCATATTTGGGGAATAGAAGTCCTTGCCTGGGGTTAGGAGAGCTGGTTGAAATGAGTTCATGGCTCAATTTAGCTTCTTTGTGCACCAAAACGTAACTATAATTTGAACCAAATTGGCAGCCGCATGTGGAGAGATGTAGGAAATGAAATAAATGTATTGGTGCTGTTTGTTCTGCGACAGTTTGAAGGTCAATAAGTGTTGAAGGTTTCCTGTTTGTAATCTAGGCACTTCCTGAACTTCATATCAACAATAAATGCAAAATGTTAAAACTTGTGCCAGTCCCTGCACTGATATTCCTACCCCTCTGCCCAAAAATATTCACAAATATAATTTTAAGTGGATTGCATTGAGATAAAAAAGTACAATCTTTAAATCCCATCTATAAAATAAGGTGACTCTTTCCCAGTGTATTAGAGGTTACAAATCACACTCTCCTTTATACAGAGCTGATGTGTTCTAGTTTCTCAGTCCTAATGTCAGATGGGATGATACGTTGCCCGTTCTGACACTCGGCTCTACAAGCCACGTTTGTTATTGTTTCCATCTTCACTGTCAAAGTCTCTGCCTGCTTTCTTGCCTTGTATCTTCTTGCTGTGGGCTCCAGAAATAGAGAAACAGAAGACAGCAGGTAGCACACCCCAGCCAGGTAAAAAGAACAGTCATGTGTCTGCGTGTAGTCATATAGCCAACCTGCAAAATGTGCAAGAGATGTTCAGTTAGACCGCTTTATTTCACAATTATTTCAATGCCGTGATCGTCATGTTCCATCCTCCACTTAACAGGAACTCTCATAGTTCAAACCTCCTATGAAAAGGGCATTAAAGCGATGGAATATGAAACTGTACAAGGAACTTCTTTATAAACTAAGACCATTGCTTTAAAACAGTGATGGGCAACCCTGGCTAGTGAGTGGGCCACACGGGTGACCCTCAATTGTCTCAGTGGGCAGCAAGGTTGAAATCAGGTTTGTTCATCAAATATGATCCCATGAATAAGATTAAATACATTTTAATAGAACTATCAGCAACTTTAAATGGTAAAACAAAAGAAATATTTACAGTGGCTCAGAGGGAGCACATGGCTCTCACAGTGAATGTTGTGAGCAACCAGCATGCACCACACTTGCCCTTGTTTTACATGCGTATCACTTCAGTCATACTAGTAGGAAAAAATACTATGCAGAGTGGAATGTGGCAACCCTCTGCACTGGCAACAGCAATAAAATGTCTCTTGGGCTGCATGCACTGGGAAAGAGTCACCTTATTTTATAGATGACAAAGGGTCATCTGGACTCAATGTCAGCTCTTTTCTCTCCTTACACACAAGGCTGAAATTGAACCCAGGTCTCTGAGGCAGCATTACTAACCACTGTGCCACCACTCCACCCCAGAAGTCTAATAAATTGGTTAAACATGATTTCTCTTTTACAGAACTATTTAAACGTCGGCCACTGCATCTCTATTGATCTGCCCATTACCCTAATTTGCCGGTTCATTTCACCTGGCTTTGCTTTCAAACCCTCATAATTGCCTTTACTTAAGTTTAAAATACTAGTCTCAGTACTCAAGTTGAATGTCAAACAGTGGTTCGCACTGCTGCCTCACAGCGCCAGGGACGCAGGTTCCATTCCAACCAGTTCTGGTCGTCACACTACCAGAAGGACGTGGAGGGGGAGGGAGGGGGTGGAGGGGGGGGGAGGGAGGGGGTGGAGGGGGAGAGAGGGAGGGGGTGGAGGGGGAGAGAGGGAGGGGGTGGAGGGGGAGAGAGGGGGGAGGGGGGAGGGGGGGGGGGAGGGGGGAGGGAGGGGGGGTTTAAACACGGATATCAGAAGGACGTATTTTACGCAGAGGGTGGTGGGGGCCTGGAATGCGCTGCTGGGTAAGGTGGTGGAGGTGGACACACTGGGACTGTTTAAGACTTATCTAGATAGCCACATGAACGGAGTGGGAATGGAGGGATACAAAAGAATGGTCTAGTTTGGGCCAGGGAGCGGCGCGGGCTTGGAGGGCTGAAGGGCCTGTTCCTGTGCTGTATTGTTCTTTGTTGTTCTTGGGTCACTGTCTATGTAGAGTCTGCATGTTCTCCCCATGTCTGTGGGTTTTCTCCAGATGATCCAGTTTATCCCCTCAATCCGAAAGATGTGCTGGTTAGGTGTATTGCCCATGTTAAATTCTCCCTCCTGTGTAGCTGCACAGGTGCCAGTGTGGTGACTGGGGGATTTTCACAGTAACTTCATTGCAGTGTTAATGTAAGCCTACTTATGACAATAAATAAACTTATGATATCATTGCTTCCTGTCTTGTTGCACAATACCAGTAGCTGTTCTCTAGTTGATTCTGGAACGTGCTGTTCGAAGAAATTATCCCTTAAACACTCAAAGAACTCTTCACCTGGATGACATTTTCCCCATTGATTTATCCAGTCAACATGTAGATAAAAATCACCAATGATTATTGCTGTACCTTTCTGACAAGCTCCCATTATTTCTTGCTTTATAATCTGCCCTATGATGTGATTGTTGTTGGGAGGAGGCCTGTACATCATTTCCACAAGTGACTTCTTGCCTTTATCATTTGTCATCTTTACACAAACCATTTCTGCATCCTGGTTTCCTGAACGGAGGTCATCCTTTGTTGTTATAGAAAGCATTCTTTCTGGTTGTATCACAGTTTGGTATGGCTCCTGCTCTGCCCAAGACCGCAAGGAACTACAAAAGGTCGTGAATATAGCCCAATCCATCACGCAAACCAACCTCCCATTCCATTGACTCTGTCTACACTTCCCGCTGCCTCAGAAAAGCAGCCAGCATAATTAAGGACCCCACGCACCCCACGCACCCCAGACATTCTCTCTTCCACGTTCTTCCGTCAGGAAAAAGATACAAAAGTCTGAGGTCACGTGCCAACCGACTCAAGAACAGCTTCTTCTCTGCTGCTGTCAGACTTTTGAATGGACTTACCTTACATTAAGTTGATCTTTCTCTGCACCCTAGCTACGATTGTAAGACTATATTCTGCACTCTCATTTATTTTCTCTATGAACAGTATGCTTTGTATAGCGCACAAAAAACAATACTTTTCACTATACTAATACATGAAAATAATAAATCAAATCAAATTGTGTTATCATTAAATTAATGGAACCACCCCTCTACCTTTTCTTCCTGTCCTTCCAAAATGTCATGTACAGTGGTGTATCCTTCAATATTCAGGCCCCAATCTATTTCATCCTGTAGCCACGTCTCTGTAATGGCTATCAGATTGTACTTATTTCTATCAATGCATTTGTTTTGTTTTGAATGCTACATGCATTCAGATACAGAACCTTCAGTTTTTCCCTTTTATTATCTCTAGCCTTATCTGCAAATGCATGGTTAGCTTCATACTCTCTATCCCTTTGACATAGTCTATCATTTCCCTTCTGTCTCTTTGACTTACCACATTTTCCAAAATTCCCAATATTTAGTTTAAAATCTTCTTTACTTCCCTGATTATGTAGCATACTGGTTCCAGCACAGTTCAGGTGTAGACCATCCCAATGGTATAGATCTCATTTCCCCAATGCTGACGCAGTGCTCCATGAACTGGAACCCACTTCTCTGGCACCAGTCTGAGACATGTATTCATTTCTTTAATTTATTTGTCCAATGCCAATTTGCACATGACTAACTATAAGTTCTACTACTTAATTTGATGTCTAGCTCCTCATACTAACCAGGCAGAATCTCTTTCCTTGTTCTACTAATATTGTTGGTACCTACATGGGCCACAATGAATCCCCTCTCTGTGCAAGTTCCTCTCCAGTCCTGAACCTTGGCACCAGGCAGACAATACGTCATCTGGATTCTTGCTCTTTTCTGTAGAGATCCGGATCAATTGTCATCATTATACACACCCCTACAACACTACATTCCTTTTAGCTCCCCTCACTCGAGCAGCTTCCTGTACCATGATGTCATGGTCAGTCAGCTCATCTATCCTGCAGTCCCAAACAAGCTGAAATCTCAAACCTGTTGGAGAAAGGCAGTGGCCCTTGCACTCCTGTACCCTGGGTCCTTTTACCTGCCTCACTCACAGTCATACCCTCCTGTCCCTTTCCACCAACCAAATCAGAAGGCAGGCCCTGTGCTAAGAGTGTGACTGCCTCCTGGTACAAAGTGTCCAGGTAACTTTCCCCTTCCTTGATGTGTGGCAATGTCTGCAGTTCAGCCTCCAGCTCTGGCTCTGCGCCAAAGCTCCCTGGGTCACATGCTTTTCCTGGATCACATTGGCATTCCATGTGTTCCCACGTGCTGCAGCTGTGACACGTTGCCTTCCCTCATGTGTCTTTATTAACTACTTAAATTATTTCATTCCATTAATTAATTTCCTTTTTATATATTTTGAGTTTACTGTCAGTTTGTATTCTTTTCAAACTTTTGGAATTGAATAGACCTCAACCAATTTCCTGACACCAAACAGCTTGCTTCTGCTCCCTGTGATAAAATAAGAACCAACTCCTACAGGTTGAAAAGGCAAAAGCAAAGGAGCACCTACTTCCCCTCGCATTGAAATGTCTGTTTATAAATCCTTCTCAAACTAAGGAGTTACCTGACCCCTAGTGACAGAAAAACTGGTTTCAGCTGCTTTCTTCAATTAGCTAAGTTCAGACGCTTTTGTAATTATAGAAACATAGAAGATAGGAGCAGGAGGAGGCCATTGGCCCTTGAAGCCTGCTCCACCATTCATCGCGATCATGGCTGATCATCCAACTCAATAGCCTAATCCTGCTTCCTCCCCATAACCTTTGATTCCATTCGCCCCAAGTGCTATATCCAGCTGCCTCTTGAATAAATTCAATGTTTTGGCACCAACTACTTCCTGTGGTAATGATTCCACAGGCGCACCACTCAGTGAAGAAATGACTCCTCACCTCCGTCCTAAATAGTCTACACTGAATCCTCAGTGGCCCCTGGTTCTGGACTCCCCACCATTGGGAATATCCTCTCTGCATCTACCCTGTCTAGTCCTGTTAGAATTTTATAAGTCTCTATGAGATCCCCCCCTCATTCGTCTGAACTCCAGCGAAAGCAATCCTAACCTAGTCAATCTCTCCTCATACATCAGTCCTGCCATCCCCGGAATCAGCCTAGTAAACCTCCGCTGCACTCCCTCAAGAGCAAGAACATCCTTCCTCAGAAAAGGAGACCAAAACTGTACACAATTCTCTGTGGCCTCACCAAGGCCCTGTATAATTGCAACAACACATCCCTGCTCCTGTACTCAAAACCTCTCGCGATGAAGGCCAACATGCCATTTGCCTTTTTTACCACCTGCTGCACCTGCATGCTTACCTTCAATGACTGGTACACAAGGACATCCAGATCCCACTGCACACTCCCCTCTCCCAATTTACAGCCATTCACGTAGTAATCTGCCTTCTTGCTTTTGCTTCCAAAGTGAATAACCTCACATTTATCCAAATTATACTGCATCTGCCATTGATTAGCCCACTCACTCAACCTGTCCAGATCATTCTGAAGGATCTCTGCATCCTCGTCACAGTTCACCCTCCCACCCAACTTGGTATCATCTGCAAACTTTGAGATGTTACATTTTGTTCCCTCATCCAAATCACTATATTGTGAATAACTGGCACTCCACTAGTTGCTGCCTGCCAATTTGAAAAGTACCCATTAATTCCTACTCTTTGTTTCCTCTCTGCCAACCAGTTTTCTATCCATCTCAATACATTTCCCCCAAACACATGTGCTTTAATCTTGCACGATAATCTCGTGTGAGACTTTGTCAAAGGCTTTCTGAAAGGCCAAATATACCACATCGACTGGTTCCCCCTTGTCAACTCTACTAGTTACATCTTCAAAGAATCCAACAGATTTGTCAAGCATGATTTCCCCTTCATAAATCCATGCTGAATCTATCTGATCCTCCCACTGCTTTCTAAATGCTCTGCTATAAAGTCCTTGATAATGGATTTGAGAATTTTCCACTACCGATGTTAAGCTTACTGGTCTATAATTTCCTGTTTTCTCTCTACCTCCCTTTTTGAATATTAGAGTGACATTTGCTACTCTCCAATCTGCAGGGACTGTTCCAGAGTCTATAGAATCCTGGAAGATGACCACCAATGCATCCACTATTTCTAGAGCCACTTCCTTAAGTACTCTGGGATGTAGATTTTCAGGCCCTGGGGATTTATCCACCTTCAATCCCATCAATTTTCCCAGCACCATTTCTCCACTAATATTGATCTCCCTCAGTTCTTCCCTCACACTAAATCTTGCATTCTCCAACATTTCCGGCATTTGATTTGTCCTCTTTTGTGAAGACAGAACCAAAATATGTATTCAGTTGCTCGGTCATTTCTTTGTCCCCTATTATACATTCTCCCGTTTCTGTCTGTTGGGGACCTACATTTGTCTTCTCCAACCTCTTTCTCTTCACGGATCTATAGAAACTCTTAGTGTCAGTTTCATGTTTCCCTGCAAGCTTAATCAGAGCCCAAAACCCTGCATAAGGCTGGGGAATTTAGACAATAAATATTAGTTAATTGTTAAAGATAGACAAAAGCACATCCTTACTCAAACTACCAGCAATCAATGTCCAATGATCTGCCCAACTCCCTTTTTAAAATTATTTGTAGAATCATCTTCCACCAGCTTTTCAAAATAGAATCTGGCAACTCATTTTGAATACAGTTTAAACTGACACCAATAACCAGAAGGGTTTGAATAAAGGTTCATATTTTCACTGCTGGTGTAGTAGGATATATGTTGAATTGAAAAGAAACAAAGTGAGAATCAAACTCAAACCCTCTTCCTAGGCCATCTCTTCTTCTTACTGTAGGAAAGGAGTGTCAACTGTGTACGGAGAGATATAGAGATTGGATTTGTGCCCATTCTCAAGCTCAGGTTTGAGCATCAGATTTCTGTACTTGTGGACAGGTTATTTGTGTTGCTGTAAATGTATTTTGCGCTGGCAGTACCACATGACTTTACATTCTCACTCATTCACATGTTAACGGTGGCTGCCCACAGGGATGCTGGGCCCCCAGACAGAAATATTTTCAAATCACTGATTTAATATTGCTGACAGTGTAACTGAATTATTGCTCCCCACTTGTGTTACCTGCCCTGTCTCTACCTCTGGCGTTATTGATGAAAGGGGCTTGGATGTGAAACCAGATTGCTTCAATAAAACTACTGGACCAGTAGAGGGAGACAGAATGTTTCACAATCCAGACTCACCACAATTAGTATACATCTAATCTTTCCCTCTCTCTCCCGCACCCCCACCGTGCACCACCGAGTGTAAAATTATCACTACCCTCCCTCCGCTCCCCACTGACCTGCCATGTCTGCATCTCATACTTACACCAAATGTATAAGATATTGCGGACTAGGCACAAAATGTTGAAACTTATGGTTTGGAAAATTATGAACATCGATTTAGAGCTAGGGCTTTATATTTAGGATTGACAAAGATCAAAATTAGTATATGGATTTTTTAATGAGATGGATAGAAATTAGGAGGATGTTCAGTCCATCCAGTGACATCCAAGTTCATCCTAATTCCCACCCTCTGAGTGAAAAAGTTTTCCCTCACGTCCCCTCTAATCCTTCTACCAATCATTTTAATTCTATGCCCCTGGAAATGGAGAAATGAATCTTTCCTGTCCAGGACCCTGAAAAGTTTGTACATCTCAATTTGGTCACGCCTTAGCCTCCACTGTTCGAAGGAAAACAACACTAGCCTTTCCAATCTCTCCTCATAGCTATACGTTTCCAGCCCTGGCAACATTCTTGTATAACTCCTCTGCACTGTCTCCAGAGCAATTATGCCCTTCCTGTTATGTGGCGACCAGAACTGTACACAAAACTCCAGTTATGACCCAACCATCATTTTACACAGTTCCATCATTACATCCCTGCTTTTAAATAAATAAAAGGAACAGAAAATGGAAACAACATTTAGCATCTAGAATCACAGAATCTTTATGGTGCAGGAGGAGGCCATTTGGCCCATCGAGCCTGCATCAACTCTAACAGATCATCTTACCCAGGCCCTACCCCCTTAACGCCACATATTTACCCTGCACATCTTGGGATACTAAGGTTTAAAGTTTATTTATTAATGTCACAAGTAGACTTACATTAACACTACAATGAAGTTTTATATTCAATACCTAACCTAATAAAGGAAAACATTCCATATACTTACTTTAACTCCTTGTCCACCTGTCCTGTCACCTTCAAGGTTCTATGGGCATGCATTCCAGGATCTCCCATTTCCTCAACCCCTCTCAATATCTGCCCATTTTTTATTTGCCTTTCCCAAATGCATTGCCTCACACTTTTCTGGTTCGAATTCCATTTCCTGCTTCTTTGCCCACTCAGCCAGAACATTGCTATCATTCTGGAGTCGACATTTATCCTCTTCACTATCAACTACACGCCGATCTTTGTGGCATCTGCAAATTTCCCAAATTATGCCATTAACATTTAAGTCTAAATCATTACCATCCACAAAAACAGCAAGGGGCCCAGCAACAAGCCCTATGAAACACCACTAAAAACCATTTTCTATTCACAAAAACATCCATCAACCATTATAAAAAATAATGGAAAAACTCAGCAGGTCTGGCAGCATCTGTGGAGAGAGAAAATGGAGTTAAATTTTCAAGTCGATATGACTTCTTCAAAGCATTGACCCTTACCCTTTGTTTCCTGTCACTTCATCAACCTGCCATCTTGCCCTGTATCCGATCAGATCTCACTTTCTGACCAGTCTGCCACATGGGATCTTGTCAAATATCTTATTAAAATCCATGTAGACAACATCCACTGCACTACCTTCATCAATCCCCCTTATTACTTCCTCAAAAAGTCTATTAAGTTAGTAACACATGATACTCCCAACACACACACATTAGAAATAATGGTACAATATTCGCTAACCTCTAATCATAAGACCATACATAAGACATAGGAGCACAATTAGGCCACTCGGCCCATCAAGTTTGCTCTGCCATTCAATCATGACTGATATTTTTCTCATCCTCATTCTCCCCACAACATTTTCCCCATAACCCCTTATCGCCTTATTAATCAAGAACCTATTTATCTCTGTCTTAAAGACACTCAATGACCTGGCCTCCACAGCCTCCTGCGGCAAAGAGTTCCACAGATTCACCACTCTCTGGCTGAAGAAATTTCTCATCTCTGTTTTAAAGGATCGTCCCTTTAGCCTGAGGTTGTGCCCTCTGGTTCTAGCTTTTCGTACTAGTGGAAACATCCTCTCCACGTCTACTCTATCCAGGCCTCGGACTATCTTGTAAGTTTCAACAAGATCCCGCCTCATCCTTCTAAACTCCAACGAGTACAGACCCAGAGTCCTCAACTGTTCCTCATACGACAAGCTCTTCATTCCAGAGATCATTCTTGTGAACCTCCTCTGGACCCTTCCTAAGGTCAGCACATCCTTCCTTAGATACAGGGCCCAAAACTGCTCATAATACTCCAAATGGGGTCTGACCAGAGCCTTGTACAGCCTCAGAAGTACATCCCTGCTCTTATATTCTAGCCCTCTCGCCATGAATGCTAACATTGCATTTGAACATAAAAACATTAGAACATAAGAACCAGGAGCAGGGGTAGGCCATCTGGCCCCTTGAGCCTGCTCCGCCATTCAATAAGATCATGGCTGATCTTTTCGTGGACTCAGATCCACTTACCCGCCCGCTCACCATAGCCCTTAATTCCTTTACTGTTAAAAAATTTATCTATCCTTGCCTTAAAAACATTCAATGAGATAGCCTGGGCAGGGAATTCCACAGATTCATAACCCTTTGTGTGAAGAAGTTCCTCTTCAACTCAGTCCTAAATCTGCTTCCCCTTATTTTGAGGCCATGCCCCCGAGTTCTAGTTTCATCTGCCAGTGGAAACAACCTCCCTGCTTCTATCTTATCTATTCCCTTCATAATCTTATATGTTTCTATAAGATCTCCCCTCATTCTTCTGAATTCCAATGAGTATAGCCCCAGTCTACTCAGTCTCTCCTCATAAGCCAATCCTCTCAACTCCAGAATCAACCTAGTGAATCTCCTCTGCACCCCCTCCAGTGCCAGTATATCCTTTCTCAAGTAAGGAGACCAAAAGTGTACACAGTACTCTAGGTGTGGCCTCACCAGCACCTTATACAGCTGCAACATAACCTCCCTGTTTTTAAACTCCATCCCTCTAGCAATGAAGAATAAAATTCCATTTGCCTTCTTAATTACCTGCTGCACCTGCAAACCAACTTTATGTGATTCATGCATAAGGACACCCAGGTCCCTCTGCACAGCAGCATGCTGCAATTTTTACTACTTAAATAACGGTCCATTTTGCTGTTATTCCTACCAAAGTGGATGACCTCACATTTACCAACATTGTACTCCATGTGCCAGACCCTTGCCCACTCAGACTATCTACATCCCTTTGCATACTTTCAGCATCCTCCGCACACTTTGCTCTGCCACTCATCTTAGTGTTATCTGTGAAATTTGACACACTGCACTTGATCCCCAACTCCAAATCATCTATGTAAATCGTAAACAACTGCGGTCCCAACACTGATCCCTGAGGCACACCACTAGTCACTGATCGCCAACCAGAAAAACACACATTTTCCCCCACTCTTTGCTTTCGGTTAGTTAACCAATCCTCTATCCATGCTAAGACATTACCCATAACACCGTGCACCTTTATCTTATGCAGCAGCCTTTGGTGCAGCACCTTGTCAAATGCCTTCTGGAAATCCAGATACACCACATCCACAGGTTCCACATTGTCCACTGCACATGTAATGTTCTCAAAGAATTCCACCAAATTAGCCAAACATGACCTGCCCTTCATGAACCCATGCTGCGTCTTTCCAATGGGATCATTTATATCCAGATTCTCACTATTTCTTCCTTGATGATAGATTCAAGCATTTTCCCTACTACAGAAGTTAAGCTAACCGGCCTATAGTTACCTGCCTTTTGTCGACCTCCTTTTTTAAACAGTGGCGTCACATTTGCTGTTTTCCAATCTGCGGGAACCACCCCAGAGTCCAATGAATTTTGGTAAATTACCACTAGTGCATTTGCTATTTCCCCTCCATCTCTTTTAGTACCCTGGGATGCATTCCATCAGGACCAGGAGACTTGTCTACCTTTAGCCCAACTTGCCCAACACTACCTCTTTCGTGATAATGATAGTTTCTAGGTCCTCACCTGCCATAGCCTTCCTGTCATCAATTTTTGACATGTTATTTGTGTCTTCCACTGTGAAGACCGACACAAAATACCTGTTCAATGCCTCAGCCATTTTCTCATTTCCAGTTATTACCTCCCCCTTCCCATCCTCTAAAGGACCAATGTTTACTTTAGCCACTTTTTCATTTTATATACTTGTAGAAACATTTGCTATCTGTTTTTATATTCTGAGCTAGTTTACTCTCATAATCCATCTTACCTTTCTTTATAGCGTTTTTCATGGCTGTTGACCTTTAAAGATTTCCCAATCCTCTAGGTTCCCACTAATCTTTGCCACTTTGTACGCATTTTCTTTTAATTTGATACCTTCCTTTATTTCCTTAGATATCCACGGTTGATTATTTTTCTAAAGTCCTTCCTTATCACTCGTATATACCTTTGCTGAGCACTGTGAAAAATCACTTTGAAAGTCCTCCACTATAAAATTGTCCCACCATAAAGTTTTTGATCACAGTCTACCTTAGCCAACTCCTCCCTCATCCCATTGTAGTCTCCTTTGTTTAAGCACAAGACACTGGTATTGGATTTTACCTTCTCACGCTCCATCTGTATTTTAAATTCAACCATACTATGATCGCTTCTTCTGAGAGGATCCCAAACTGAAAGATCGTTGATTAATCATTAATTTGCCTTCCTAACTTGCCTTCCTAACCGCCAGCACATTAACCTTAAGAGAATCTTGAACAAGGACTCCCAAGTCCCTTTGCGTTACTGATTTCCTAAGCATTTCCCATTTAGAAAATAGTCTATGCCTCTATTCCGCCTTCCAAAGTGCATAACCTCACACTTTTCCACATTGTATTCCATCCGCCACTTCTTTGCCCACACTCCTAACCTGTCCAAGTCCTTCTGCAGCCCCCCCGCTTCAATACTACCCGTCCCTCTACATATATTTGTATCATCTGCAAACTTAGCAACAGTGCCTTCAGTTCCTTCCAAATCGTTAATGTATATTGTGAAAAGTTGTGGTCCCAGCACTGACCCCTGAGGCACACCACTAGTCACTGGCTGCCATCCTGAAAAGAACCCCTTTATCCCCATTCTCTGCCTTTCCTAATCCTCTAGGACCCCTGTATCTAGTGAGGACTGGAAAATGATCCTCAGAGTATCTGCTATTTTCCCTTCAACAACCTGGAATACAATCCATCTGGCACCGTGTTGTTAGCACTGCTGCCTCACAGCGCCAGGGACTCGGGTTCAATTCCGGCAGGGCAGTGCAGAGTCAATGGGCTGAATGGCCTCCTTCTGCACCATAGGAGTTCTATGATTTATCTGCCTTAAAGGATGCCAGTTCCTCTAGTATTTCCTCTCTCACTATGCTTATTGTATCTAATATTTTACACTTCTCTTTAATGAGAATGTCAGAATCATCCCTCTCCTTAGTGAAGACAGAAACAAAGTACTCAGCCCTGTATTTATTATAACCCTCTAGGCTTTCTGCAGTATTAATTCTTTTGTGACTGTCGTAAGCTTTCCTTTTCTGATTTATCTTGGCCTGAATGCTCCTGACTAACAGGGAGTAGTGATGTTTGCCACTAACTGATGCAGCCATCAAGCCAAAAGACATTCCGCCTGTCACACAAATAAATTATGTGGTATATGAATATAGGTGCCAATTTCATGCTAGGTATATAGGCCATGAAATCCCAAAGACTGACGGCAGATTGTATCAAACATCAGATCCCTCCTGCCTTTCACAATGGGAAAGGTACAGATCATATCCAACCAACCTGTCTTTGCAAAACTCAAAACAGTGTCCAACATTAAATGTGATTTCATGATTGGACAACATTTGCTAAATAATCCTCAGTGTGCTAAGAATTATGCTGTAACTAATTTAAGATTGCAAGTCAGGTTGTAAGTGTGGCACATTTGCATGTACTAGAAGCTGTGTACAGCTGTTAATACACAGGGCCCAGTTCTTTACAATCAGAAAGAAAATGCACTCACATTGTGCTTATTTCAACCAAACACACTAAGTGACAGCCATTCATCAATGCATTCCTTAGTGGAATACCTTAACCAATGAGAATCAGGCAGGCTAGTTTAAATTTCAAACAATGTTTGGCAGTTAACTGTCATCACCATCAACTGAAGCATCCTTCATGGCAACACCTCTACCAGAATGTACTTGCCAACCAATCAGTTCTCCCTTCTCACCCAATATAAACTTGTTGGTGCAGGCTGGATGGGCTGAATGGCTTACTTCTGCACTGTAGAGATTCTATGATTATATGATGAGATCTATCCCAGGATACTGTGGGAGGCAAGGGGAGAAACAGCTGGGGCTTTAACAGATATCTTCACATCCTCTTTGACCACAGGCGAGGTTCCAGAGGACTGGAGAATAGCCAATGTTGTTCCCTTGTTTAGAAAGGAAACAGGGATAATCCCCCAAATTATAGGCTGGTGAGTCTGATGTCAGTGGTGGGGAAGCTTTTGGAGAAGATACTGAGGGACAGGATATAGGCACATTTGGAAGAAAATAGACTAGTTAGTGACAGGCAGCATGGTTTTGCATGTCTCACCCACTTGATTGAGTTTTTTGAAGACGTGACAAAGCTAAAGGGCGGCACGGTGGCACAGTGGTTAGCACTGCTGTTTCACAGTGCCAGAGACCCAGGTTCGATTCCCAGCTTGGGTCACTGTCTGTGTGGAGTTTGAAACATTCTCCCCGTGTCTGCATGGGTTTCCTCCGGGTGCTCCGGTTTCCTCCCACATTGAAAGACGTGCTGGTTAGGGTGCATTGACCCGAACAGGTGCCGGACTGTGGCGACTAGGTGAATTTCACAGTAACTTCATTGCAGTGTTAATGTAAGCCTTACTTGTGACTAATAAATAAACTTTAATTGATGAGGGAAGGGCTGTGAATGTAGTTTATGTGCACTTTAGTAAGGTGTTTGACAAGGTCCCACATGGCAGTCTGGTATAAAAACTAAAATCACATGGGATGCGGGGTGGGCTGGCGAGATGGCTACAGAACTGGCTTGGTTATAGAAGACAGAGAGTAGCGGTTTTTCAGAATGGGGATCTGTAGCTAGTGGTGTTCCGCAGGGATCAGTGCTGGGACCTCTGTTGTTTGTAATATATATAAATGATCTGGAGGAAAATGTGGGTGGTCTGATTTGTAAGTTTGCGGATGACACGAAGATTGGTGGAGTTGCTGATAGTGCCGGGGATTGTCAGAGGATAACAGAGGGATCTGGTCGTGCAGGTCCACAGTTCCCCAAAAGTGGCAACACAGGTGGCCAAAGTGATTAAGGCAGAGTGAAGTCATACCTGGCTTTTATTCTTTCATGGGATGTGAGCGTCACTGACAAGGCCAGCATTTGTTGCCCATCCCTAGTTACCTTCAGACTGAGTGGCAGTTGTGTTGGAGTCACGTGTAGGCCAGACTACAGTCCAAGTAAGAACATTAGTGAATCAGATGTGTTTTTATAACAATCAACATGTTTCATGGGTTATCATTACATTTATAATTCCAGTTTATTTTAAAATTTAAATTTCATCACCGGCCATGGTGGGATTTGAACCAGGTTCCCCAGAGCATGACCCTGGGTTTCTGGATCACTAGTCTAGTGACAAGACCACTATGTCACCACCTTCTGTGAGCATGTGTCTTGTGTAGGTTCTCCAAACATCTCCAGGACAACAGGCGATAGATTCTAGAGAGAACTGACCACATAGTTTCACCAGAGTTTGTTCCCATGTGTAAAACGAATAAGTTTTAAAATGTTCTTATTGAACTCATGAAGGAGCCCAGTCATTGGCCCATTTCTCATCATTTCCCCCTGTTGTAGCAGCTTCCTGATTATTTAAATTTGTATCACTGGGTTTTGGGATGTCCTGTAAAATGCTGAGGCGCCGATTCGGGAAGGGCAATTCCAGTTCTGTTTTTATGTTGTATTTTTGTTAAATATGTTCATTTAGAGCAGGGGTAAAAATATCATTTATTCTGTCAAAGTCCATCTGATGCTAACTTGTCCCATTCAGCTTCTGCTGCCCTCCAACTCTTCTAATGTCCACTTGCCTGACTGGTAACTTTTTCCAAATAATTCATATTCTTTAATTGCAGAAACTTCCCCTAAATTCCTTCTATCTTTCACTAGTTTAACCTTATACCCTTTTAATATGGTATGAGGATCTCTTAGCTATGTTTCTGTAGATTTGAATTTCCAATGCTCTTCTCATAATCCACCCCCACTTCAGCAAGGATCAATTGACTTGTTCCCTCCCCACTCTGTGTTTGCTGTGATACGACTAAAACTCAACACGTCATCCAGTGTGGATTGGTTCAAGCAGTAAAGATTTCTCCTGCCTTTAGTGTTGTGGATACATTGAGTGAACAGGTCTCCTGTTCCTGTGCACAATGTGTCCAGTATATTCTCTGCTTTTTTAATTTTACGAATGCAAAGGAGGGGCTAGGAATCTAACCATAAAAGTTGGTGACTGATTAGCTCTTCTCTCAAGCACAGAATTGACAAATGTAAAAAATACCCCAACTAACCAAGAGTGTTGAGCTTTTTCAAAGTATATTGAGGATACAGGGTCACTGTAGTCAGGATGCATGTTTGAGAGAACACCCCATGGGTCAACTGGTTTTCTACCACTATGTAATTCGGACAAGAGGATTCTCCAGCACCTGACGGGGATCTGGTACAATATCAGTATAGACAGTAGCAGTATAGATATAGGCAATATCATTATAGATAGGCAATATCATTATAGATAGACAATATCATTATAGGCAATATCAGTATAGATATAGGCAATATCAGTATAGGCATAGGCAATATCAGTATAGATATAGGCAATAACAGTATAGATATAGGCAATATCAGTATAGACAATAACACGCTTCAAAATAGCTCACTTCCCAGAATGCTTGGTAATTGTCACTTTCGATTGAAGAAACTTTTGGGGAACATTATAAATCATTATTATGTTTCAACAGATTGTGGTGTTGAGTTGTAATCACCAGACTACAAAAGACACAAGGTCAAACACTGCTCAATCATAAAGTGTATCTCTGTAGATTGGTGTTTCAATATCCAAGTCATTGGCATGATAAACCTTTTTGAAAAACTGAATAAGCTACATCACAGGAAATCTATTATATCCGTTACACACTCAAACAGAATCCTGCACAAAGCTGTAATATACTGGTTTAAAATAATAAATCGGTCGTTATTTCCAAGGTGTGCTGTGACCAGGCTGGTGCACGGTCTGCACACAGGGCCCCACATAACTCAAACTCAACAGAAATCGGCACCTTGAGGAAAGACAGAATTGACAATAATACAAGTCTCTGTGGGATGAAAAAATGAGCTGCAGCCGGTTTCTACTTGGAACAACACCTTTCATTACTTTGTCTCATAATGATTCGTGGCTGGCAGCCAAACAGCCTTGATTGCGTCTCTAATTACTTTATAACTAATAAATCAAGATGTTCAAAGAAAATGTAAAACCCCCAAGCAGAAACGTCCTGGAGATTAATCTTTAATTCCTAGAAAAGGGGTGGGTGGAGGCATGGGATAAGTTTAGAATGGAGCAGGAGCTATTAGTGCAGATTATTTTCAGTTCCAGGAGACAGTATGCATTACAGCAGCACCAGTGGAAAGGTTTAATTTTCTGTGCCTGTTGCAGTCTCTCTACAGTGACAGATGCACATTAATAGTCAAATCCCTGTCTTACACACTCTCTCTCACACACTCTCTCTCACACACTCTCTCTCACACACTCTCTCAATGGTTAACCAATTTCACGTTAATTGCTGCTCTCCCAGGACTGTAAGCCCACACAGCTCATCCCTCTGACCCAGTGTGTGAGGAGGATACAGGGTCATTGTAGTCAGGATGCATGTTTGAGAGAACACCCAATGGTCAACTGGGTTTCTACCACTATGTAATTTGGACAGAAGGATTCTGCAGCACCTGACGGGGATTTGGTACAATATCAGTATAAAGTAAAGTTTATTTATTAGTCATAAGTAAGGCTTACATTAACACTGCAATGAAGTTACTGTGAAATTCCCCTAGTCGCCACACTCTGGCGCCTGTTCGGATCAATGCACCTAACCAGCACGTCTTTCAGACTGTGGGAGGAAACCGGAGCACCCGGAGGAAACCCACGCAGACACGGGGAGAACATACAAATTCCACACAGACAGTGACCCAAGCTGGGAATCGAACTGGGGTCCCTGGCGCTGTGAGGCAGCAATGCTAACCGCTGTGCCACCCGGTGCCACCCATAGACAGTTGCTTCAAAATAGCTCACTGCCCAGAATGCTGGGTAATTTTCACTTTCGATTGAAGAAACTGTTAGGGAACATTATAAATCATTATTATATATCCTTATATATATCATTATATATCAGGAACCGCTGTGTGTTGGGTGGAAGGTTGGGGAATGTTGAATGTTGGGGAGCGCGGGCTGCTGGGGAATAGCCCTGCATGGTCTTACCAGCTGCTGGAGGTCCTGTCAGGCAGCCAATCCCAGCAAAAAACATTGAAAAACCCATCGAACTTCGTACTTTCGTCACGCCCACTAGGTCAACCTGTAGAACACAAAGATTGCTGAGGAAGCCAATGGGTACAAGCAGATCCAGATACATTTCATTGCTATCTGTTAACAATACATCATCATCTGGCCCCTGAATACAGTTTCAGACAGAAGCTCCGTCAACTTTCCTGTAACTGATGTCACCGGAATGGGAGAATATGGAATATTGGATCGCCTTCCTGTGGGAATTCCTTCAACTCGTGGATATTTCTACTCTGAGGTTTACTGATTGTGCTATTACTGAAAGATTGCTTCACAGAAATAGGCTAATGACTTATAGCAGACTCATACCAATGCCTTAAATATTAGTCACTAACTCCACAAAGGGGCAATTCTGGGTGACATTTCCTTAAGCATCTGTTGAAAGAAACTGGGAGTCGGTTGGCTCAGTTGGCTGGATAGCTGGTTAGTGATGCAGAGCGATGCCATCAGTGTGGGTTCAATTCCCTACCAGCTGAGGTTATTCATGAAGACCCTGCCTTCTCAACACTGCCCCTCACCTGAGATGTTCAGGTTAAATCACCACCAGTCAGCTTTCCCCCTCAAAGGGGAGAGTAGTCTACTGGGACTACGGCAACTTTACTGAAGGAATTGCCCTAAAAAGAGGTTTGAACAGATACTGCGCAGATGTAAAGAAGAAAAGCGAGTGATTTACCAAGACAGGGAGCAGCAGAGCCATGTATCCACCACAGAACACAGCAAAGAATATGGCATATGTCATCAGCTGGGCATATGTGGTTGCCAGTGGAGCCAACAGGTTGGAAAGGCCACACAGGAGAAGGTAAGCTTTGTGATAGTGGAACTTGTTAGCATAGTTCTGGTCTGCTATCCATCCTGAAGCAAGTTGGGCCACAGTCTCTGTTATACCTGAAAGAGTAGATCACAGGAGCACTTTTACAACAAGACCAGCAATTACACATGGCTTTAATATAATCAAACATCTCAAAGCAGTTCACACGAGTGTTGTCAGACACTGAGCCAAGAGAAGAGATAAAAGGACAGGTGGCTAAACGCTTGGTCATAGAGGTAGGTTTTAAGGATTGTTTTAAGGAGGGGAAAAGGTCTTTGAAGGATAAACATTGGCCTTTTAGCAACTTTTGTTTCATTGAAATTGCATTTGTTTCCTGTCCAGTTTTCCACTAACAAAAGTTGCTGATTCTCGCTGTGGTGTGGGTTCCATGGACACCAGCTTGTACCTCATCTCTGCCAGCCATGGCTCAGTTGGTAGTCTTTACATCCGAGATGGAAAGCTGTGGGTTCCAATCCCAATCCTGTCACTTGAGCAGAAAATCCAGGCTGGCACTCCTGATAAGGACAGCACTGAGGGACTGCAGTATTGTTGCAGGGGCAGTATAGAAGAATGAGATGTTAAACCAAACCCACATCTGTCCTCTTGTATGGATGTAACAAAATCATTACACTATTCCAAAGAGAAGGCGGCACGGTGGCACAGTGGTTAGCACTGCTGCCTCACAGCGATAGGGACCCGGGTTCGATTCCTGGCTTGGGTCACTGTCTGTGTAGAGTTTGCACATTCTCCCCGTGTCTGCATGACTTTCCTCCGGGTGCTCCGGTTTCCTCCCACACTCCAAAGATGTGCGGGTTAGGTTGATTGGCCATGCTAAATTGACCCTGGTGATAGGGGATTAGCAGGGTAAATGTGGGGTAATGGGGATAGGGCCTGGGTGGAATTGTTGTCGGTGTGGACTCAATGGCCTCCTTCTGCATGTGGGGATTCTATGATTCTATGAGAAGGGATAATGTCCTGGCCAATCCCGCCACCAACATCATTATTCATTGGTCTTTGTTGAAGCGTATTGTGTGTAAATTGGCTGTAACTACACTTTAAAACAATTTCATTGGTTGTAAAGCACTTTGGGATGCCCCAAGGTTTTGAAAAGCACTATGTAAATGCAAGTCTTCCTGATCTTTTTCTTTATCCAAATTACTATTCTTCATTGTGCGCTCTAACGAGTGTTAAAAAACTGTTCAACCTTAGAACTTAGTAAACCTAGAGCGCTTCACAAAGCAGCCACTATTCACCAAGATGTAATAAGGAGATGGTTACAAAGGGTGAGCAAAGGAGAGGTCAAGGATAAAATAGAGGTTTTTGAAAGAGAGGAACTGTATCAAGAGACAAGCACGAGTGCGGACTGTGAGAACTGAAATCTCTTCACCAAGAACAGGAGGAGGCCAGTCACCCTCTTTTATAATTCATCAGTTCCTGGTTAATCTGTACCTTGATCCAATTCATCCCAATGTTCAATATCCCTCAATACCTGCACTCAGCTAACACAGTAAGAGTTTTAACAACACCAGGTTAAAGTCCAACAGGTTTATTTGGTAGCAAATGCCATTAGCTTTCGGAGCCCTGCTCCTTCATCAGATGGAGTGGATATCTGCTCTCAAACACGACAGAGGGAAGTTTGAAGAGGAAGAATGGAGAGAGCGGAAAGACACAATATGCAATTAGATTCTCATAGAATCAAACAGCGCAGAAGAAACCCTTCGGCCCATCGAGTCCACACTGGCACATTAGAAACACCGGAACTCCCACCTAGTCCCATCTGCCAGCACTTGGCCCTTAGCCCTGAGTGTTATGATGTGCCAAGTGCTCATCCAGGTACTTTTTAAAGGATGTGAGGGAACCCGCCTCTATCACCACCCCCCCACCCCCCATTCCCCCCAGGCAGTGCATTCCAGACCGTCACCACCCTCTGGGTAAAAAGGTTTTTCCTCACATCCGCCCCAAATCCCCTGCCCTCACCTTGAACCTATCATAGAATCATAGAAACCCTACAGTGCAGAAGGAGGCCATTCGGCCCATCGAGTCTGCACCAACCACAATCCCACCCAGGCCCTACCCCCACATATTTTACCCGCTAATCCCTCTAACCTACGCATCCCAGGACTCTAAGGGGCAATTTTTTTTAACCTGACCAATCAACCTAACCCGCACATCTTTGGACTGTGGGAGGAAACCGGAGCACCCAGAGGAAACCCACGCAGACACGAGGAGAATGTGCAAACTCCACACAGACAGTGAACCGAGCCAGGAATCGAACCCGGGACCCTGGAGCTGTGAAGCAGCAGTGCTAACCACTGTGCTACCGTGCCGCCCATATGTCCCCTTGTGACTGACTCTTCAATTAAGGGGAACAGCTGCTCCTTATCCACTCTGTCCATGCCTCTCATAATCTTGAATACCTCGATCAGGTCGCCCCTCAGTCTTCTCTGCTCCAACGAAAACAACCCAAGCCTACCCAACCTCTCTTCATAACTTAAATGTTCCATCCCAGGCAGCATCCTGGTGAATCTCCTCTGCACCCCATCCAGTACAATCACATCCTCCCCATAATGTGGCGATCTGAACTGCATACAGTACTCCAGCTATGGCCTCACCAAAGTTCTCCAACTCCATCATGACTTTCCTGCTTTTGTAATCTATGCCGCGATTGATAAAGGCAAGTGTCCCATATGCCTTTTTTCACCACCTTACTAACATGCCCTTCTGTTTTCAGAGATCTGTGGACAAACACTCCAAGGTTCCTTTGTCCCACAGAACTTCCTAGTGTCCTACCATTCATTGAATACTTCCTTGTCAAATTGCTCCTTCCAAAGTGTATCACCTCACACTTTCCAGGGTTAAATTCCATCTGCCATTTATCTGCCCATTTGACCGTTCTGTCTATATCTTCTTGTAGCCCAAGACACTCCGCCTCACTGTTAGCCACCCATCCAATCTTTGTGTCACTGCAAACTTACTAATCCTAATAGTCGTCAATGTCATTTATGACACAGCGGTTAGCACTGCTGCCTCACAGCGTCAGGGACCCGGGTTTGATTCCTGGCTAAATTGACCTCAGTAAGAGTTTTAACAACACCAGGTTAAAGTCCAACAGGTTTATTTGGTAGCAAATACCATTAGCTTTCGGAGCGCTGCTCCTTCGTCAGATGGAGTGGAAATGTACTCTCAAACAGGGCACAGAGACACAAAATGCAGATAAAGTCATCCATAATTATTTTAAATCACATGTATCTCTAATTTTCTGTTAATGTCACTCCCAGCATCACCACTATAGTTTGGGGGTTTATATCCAATCCCTATTAATATTTTCAGCCCCCTTAGTTTTCCCACTGTGGATGGGAATGGGATGAGGCAGGGATTGGGATCCTGAGATGGATGGGGTTGGAATTGGGATCCTGAGATGGATGGGGTTGGGATTGGGATCCTGAGATGGGTGGGGTTGGGATTTTTTGTGTCTCTGTGCCCTGTTTGAGAGCACATTTCCACTCCATCTGACGAAGGAGCAGCGCTCCGAAAGCTAATGGTATTTGCTACCAAATAAACCTGTTGGACTTTAACCTGGTGTTGTTAAAACTCTTACTGAGGTCACCCCAGTCCAACGTCGGCATCTCCACATCATAAATTGACCTGTCAGGGGATAAGCAGAGTAAATATGTGGCGTTATAGGAATAGGGTCTGGGTGGGATGGTGGTTGGTGCAGACTCGATGGGCCAAATGGTCTCCTTCTGCACTGTAGGGATTCTATGATTCTATGATGATAGGGGGCCCAACACAGATCCCAGTGGTACGTCACTGGACACTGGCTTCCAGTCACTAAAGCAGCCTTCTGTCATCACCCTCATTCTACTGATGATTTCTTGCTGTAAATAAGACTCTCGACTCGGGTTTAGCAAGATAATTTGAGCAGGTTAGAGCCTGTGAATTCTGGCAATGGACCAAAGGTTAGTGAGTACATCTGGCTAGATTGGGAGAACAGAAATGTAAGGGTGTCCGATACAAAAATATTCTAGCTCGGAACCAAATTGTAATCAGCGGTGCACAAGTAAAGGCAAACAGGAGATCTGAGTGTAATGAGTGAATTCGTCACCCTGGAAAAATACAAGGAGGAGAGGGTGAGAATTATTCAGTGTGTCAGTGAGTGGATTCCTCCGCAGCCCAATCCCAACCTGGGCCCATCTCGGGATCCTAATCCCAACCCCATCTACCTCAGGATCCTAATCCCAACCCCATCCACCTCAGGATCCCAATCCCAACCCCATCCACCTCAGGATCCCAATCCCAACCACCTCAGGATCCCAATCCCAACCCCATCCATCTCAGGATCCTAATCCCAACCCCATCCACCTCAGGATCCCAATCCCAACCCCAACACCATCCACCTCAGGATCCCAATCCCAACCACCTCAGGATCCCAATCCCAACCCCACCCATCTCAGGATCCCAATCCCAACCCCATCCACCTCAGGATCCCAATCCCTGCCTCATCCCATTCCCATCCACATTGGGATCACAGTGGGAAAACTAAGGGGGCTGAAAACGTTAATAGGGATTGCATATAAACCCGCAAACTATAGTGGTGATGCTGAGAGTGACATTAACAGAAAATTAGAGACACATGTGATTAAAAAAAAACGGAATTATGGATGACTTTATCTGCATTTGGATTGGGCAAATCAAATTACTCACAACACTGTAGAAGAATTCTTGGAATAGTTTTCTGGATCAATACATTGAGGAACCAATTAGAGAGTAGCCATTCTATACTGGATATTGTGCAGTGAGAAAGGAATAATTGGCAGTCTTGTTGTGTGAGACCCCCTGGGGATGGGCGACCGCAACATGATAGAATTCTTCATCAAGATCGAGAGTAACGTAATTGATTCTGAGACTAGGGTCCTGAATCTTAATAAAGGAAACTACAATGATATGTGGTGTGAGTTGGCTATGATGGATTGAGAAAAGTTACATAGAAATATAGAAACAGGGGTAGGCCATTCAGCCCTTCGAGCCTGCTTCACTATTCATTTTGGTCATGGCTGATCAAATTCAATATCTTGATCCCCCCCACCACCCCCCACCCCATATCACTTGATCCCTTTAGCCCCAAAAGCTATATCTAATTTCTTCTTGAAATCACACAACGTTTCGGCCTCGTTAGCGGGCAGCAGAGTGAGCAGGAGGCAGAGTGAATGCTGTAGGGCTTTGGCTCACAGGGCTTAGGCAGAAAGGGTGAGCAGGGGTGAGTTAATTCATTTTTTGCTGTTTCTACCTGGTACTGGCAAGGTATCTAGAGGGGATGGGTGTGCAGGCAGTGCAATGTTCCTCTTGCACTATGTTCGAGGTGAGGGACGACGTCAGTGTCCCTGCTGATTACACCTGTGGGAAGTGCATCCATCTGCAGCTCCTCCAAAACCGTGTAAGGGAACTGGAGCTGGAGTTGGAGGAACTTAGGATCATTAGGGATGCAGAGATGGCCAGAGACAGAAGCTTCAGGGATACAGTTACTCCGAGGAATGAAAATAGATGGGTGACGGTGAGAGGGGCTGGGAAGAAGCAGTCGGTGCAGGGATCCCCTGTGGTCGTTCCCCTTAGCAATAAGTATTCCGCTTTGGATACGGTTGAGGGGGACGACATACCAGTGGTGAGCCGCAGTGAGAGGATCTCCGGCACTGAGTCCGTCCCTGTGGCTCAGGAGGGTAAGGAGGAGAACGGGAGGGCAATAGTTATTGGGGACTCGTTAGTTAGAGGGATAGATAGGAGGTTCTGTGGCAGCAAAAGAGACTCGAGGATGGTTTGTTGCCTAGCGGATGGCAGGGTCCGTGACGTCTCGGACTGTGTTTTCCGGATTCTTAAGGGGGAGGGGAAACAGTCACAAGTCGTGGTACACATTGGTACCAACGACATAGGTAAGAGAAGGGACGGGGATTTAAAACAGGAATTTTGGGAGCTCGGCTGGAAGCTGAGAGCAAAGACAAAACATGTGATCATCTCTGGTACGCTACCGGTGCCACGTGATAGCGAGTTGAGGAACAGGGAGAGAGTGCACTTAAACATGTGGTTGCAGGGATGGTGCAGGAGGGAGGGTTTCAGATACGTGGATAATTGGAACACGTTCTGGGGAAGGTGGTACCTCTACAAACAGGACGGGGTGCACCTGAACCAGAGGGGCACCAATATCCTGGGAGGGAAATTTGCTACGGCTCTTCAGGGGGATTTAAACTAATTTGTCAGGGGAGTGGGAAAAGGAGTTGTAGTCCGGAAGTCAGTGTTGAGGGTGGTGAGATATTGGGGAAGGTATCAAGGTCAAGGGTGGGTACCGGTAGACAGGAAGATGGGTTGAAGTGTGTCTACTTCAATGCAAGGAGCATCCGGAACAAGGTGGATGAACTTGGGGCGTGGATTGCTACTTGGGACTACGATGTTGTGGCCATTACGGAGACGTGGGTAGAACAAGGACAGGAATGGTTGTTGGACGTTCCGGGGTATAGATGTTTCACTAAGTGTAGGGAAGCTGGTAAAAGAGGTGGAGGAGTAGCATTGTTAATCAAGGATAGTTTAACGGCTGCGGAAAAGCACTTTGAGGGGGATATGCACACTGAGGTAATATGGGCTGCAGTTAGAAACAGGAAAGGAGCGGTCACGTTGCTAGGAGTTTACTATAGGCCCCCAAATAGTAATAGAGATGTGGAGGAAGAAATTGCTAAGCAGATTATGGATACGTGTGGGGGTCACAGGGTAGTTGTCATGGGGGACTTTAACTTTCCAAATATTGATTGGAACCTTTGTAGGTCAAATAGTTTGGATGGGGCGCTTTTTGTGCAGTGTGTGCAGGAGGGTTTCCTGACACAATATGTGGATAGGCCGACAAGGGGTGAGGCCACATTGGATTTGGTACTGGGAAATGAACCGGGCCAAGTGTTAGATTTGGTTGTGGGAGAGAACTTTGGAGATAGTGACCACAATTCGGTGTCTTTTGTTATTGCAATGGAGAGGGATAGGGCCGGACGGCAGGGCAAGGCTTACAATTGGGGGAGAGGTAATTATGATGCGATTAGGCAAGAATTAGGGGGCATAAGATGGGAACAGAAACTGTCAGGGAAAGGCACTGATGAAAAGTGGAACTTTTTCAAGGAACAAATACTGGGTGTCCTTGATAGGTATGTCCCTGTCAGGCAGGGAGGAAATGGCCGAGTGAGGGAACCGTGGTTCACAAAAGAGGTGGAATGTCTTGTGAAAAGGAAGAGGGAAGCTTATGTAGGGATGAGGAAACAAGGTTCAGATGGCTCGATTGAGGGTTACAAGTTAGCAAGGAATGAGCTGAAAAAGGGGCTGAGGAGAGCTAGGAGGGGACATGAGAAGTCCTTGGCGGGTCGGATCAAGGAAAACCCCAAGGCTTTTTACTCTTATGTGAGGAATAAAAGAATGACCAGGGTGAGGTTAGGGCCGGTCAAGGACAGTGGTGGGAACTTGTGTATGGAATCAGTAGAGATAGGCGAGGTGATGAATGAATACTTTTCTTCAGTGTTCACCAAGGAGAGGGGCCATGTTTTTCAGGAAGAGAAGGTGTTACAGGCTAATAGGCTGGAGGAAATAGATGTTTGGAGGGAGGATGTCTTGGCAGTTTTGAATAAACTGAAGGTCGATAAGTCCCCTGGGCCTGATGAAATGTATCCTAGGATTCTTTGGGAGGCGAGGGATGAGATTGCAGAGCCTTTGGCTTTGATCTTTGGGTCCTCGCTGTCCACGGGGATGGTGCCAGAGGACTGGAGAGTGGCAAATGTTGTTCCTCTGTTTAAGAAAGGGAATAGAAATGACCCTGGTAATTATAGACCGGTTAGTCTGACTTCGGTGGTTGGTAAATTGATGGAAAAGGTCCTTAGGGATGGGATTTACGACCATTTAGAAAGATGCGGATTAATCCGGGATAGTCAGCACGGATTTGTGAAGGGCAAATCGTGCCTCACAAATTTGATAGAATTTTTTGAGGAGGTAACTAGGTGTGTTGATGAAGGTAGGGCGGTTGATGTCATATACATGGATTTTAGTAAGGCGTTTGATAAGGTCCCCCATGGTCGGCTTATGATGAAAGTAAGGAGGTGTGGGATAGAGGGAAAGTTGGCCGATTGGATAGGTAACTGGCTATCTGATCGAAGACAGAGGGTGGTGGTGGATGGAAAATTTTCGGACTGGAGGCAGGTTGCTAGCGGAGTGCCGCAGGGATCGGTGCTTGGTCCTCTGCTCTTTGTGATTTTTATTAATGACTTAGAGGAGGGGGCTGAAGGGTGGATCAGTAAATTTGCTGATGACACCAAGATTGGTGGAGTAGTGGATGAGGTGGAGGGCTGTTGTAGGCTGCAAAGAGACATAGATAGGATGCAAAGCTGGGCTGAAAAATGGCAAATGGAGTTTAACCCTGATAAATGTGAGGTGATTCATTTTGGTAGGACTAATTTAAATGTGGATTACAGGGTCAAAGGTAGGGTTCTGAAGACTGTGGAGTAAGACTCCACATCTTAGCTTTTATTAACAGGGGGTTGGAGTTTAAGAGCCGTGGGGTTATGCTGCAACTGTACAGGACCTTGGTGAGACCGCATTTGGAATATTGCGTGCAGTTCTGGTCACCTCACTATAAGAAGGATGTGGAAGCGCTGGAAAGAGTGCAGAGGAGATTTACCAGGATGCTGCCTGGTTTGGAGTGTCGGTCTTATGAGGAAAGGTTGAGGGAGCTGGGGCTGTTCTCTCTGGAGCGGAGGAGATTGAGGGGAGACTTAATAGAGGTTTATAAAATGATGAAGGGGATTGATCGGGTGAACGTTCAAAGACTATTTCCTCGGGTGGATGGAGCTATTACAAGGGGGCATAACTATAGGGTTCATGGTGGGAGATATAGGAAGGATATCAGAGGTAGGTTCTTCACGCAGAGAGTGGTTGGGGTGTGGAATGGACTGCCTGCAGTGATAGTGGAGTCAGACACTTTAGGAACATTTAAGCGGTTATTGGATAGGCACATGGAGCACACCAGGATGGTAGGGAGTGGGATAGCTTGATCTTGGTTTCAGATGAAGGTCGGCACAACATCGTGGGCCGAAGGGCCTGTTCTGTGCTGTAATGTTCTATGTTCTATGTTCTATAACTGCATTCTGTGGTAGCGAATTCCACACATTCACCACCCTCTGGGTGAAGAAATTTCTCCTCACCTCAGTTCTAAAAGATTTACCCCTTATTCTCAAACTATGACCTCTATTTTCAACTCCCCCACCATCGGGAACATTCTTTCTGAATCTACCCTATGTAACCCTGTTAGAATTTTATCAGTTTCTATGAGATCCCCTCTCACTCTTCTAAACTCCAGTGAATATAATCCTAACCAATTTAGTCTCTCCTCATATGACAGACCTGCCATCCCAAGATATCAGCCTGGTAAACCTTTGCTGTACTCCCTCTATAACAAGGGCATCCTTTCTCAGATAAGGACACCAAAACTGCACACAATGCAGTTTCTTAAAGGGATGACAGTGGAAAGACAATGGAAAAGTTTCAAGGAGCACATGAGTGAACCGCAACAATTGTTAATTCCTATCTGGTGCAAACGGAAAACCTGAAAGGTAAACCGTGGCTTACAAGAGAAATTAGAGATAGTATTAGATTCAAGGGAGAGGCATACAAATTGGCCAGAAAAAAAAAACAATAAACCAGAAGATTGGGAGCTGTTTAGAATTCAGCAAAGGAGGATAAAGGGATTGATTAACAAGGGGAAAATAGAGTGTGAGAATAAGCTTGTGGGAACATTAAAACTGACTGTAAAAGTTTCTATAGGTATGTGAAGAGAAAAATATTGGTCAAGACAAATGTAGGTTCCTTAATTGAATAAACTGGATTGTTCTCCCTGGAAAGACGGAGGTTGAGGGGTGACCTGATAGAAGTTTATAAAATTATGAGGGGTAACGATAGGGTGAACAGTTGGAAGCTTTTTCCCAGGCCAGAAATGACAATTACTAGGAGGCAAACGTTCAGTGGAGATGTGCGGGGGAAGTTTTTTACACAGAGGGTGGTGGGGGCCTGGGCACTGCCAAGTGAGGTGGTTGAGGCAGATACGTTAGCGACATTTAAGACTTATCTGGATAGACACATGAACAGACGGGGAAGAGAGAGATATAAGCAATTGGCCTAGATAGGACAACATGATCAATGCAGGCTTGGAGGGCCGAAGGGCCTCTTCCTGTGCTGTACTGTTCTTTGTTCTTGTTCTCTTTGTCCTTACAGTCAGAAACAAGGGAATTCATAATGGGGAACATTTTTCGTGACCTCAGAATGTCCCAAAATGCCTCCCATCAGACACTGAATACAACGGCTTTGTGTCTTGATGTATGGATTTGCTAGTCAATGATTGGAAAATAATAAATCCGAACCATGGGCTTGTTTGAGCCACTGTCCTCTCATGTTGCAGCTCACAGGACTAGAGTTTGCCGTGCTATCCTGAAGTGGAACATGACAGAGTTTTACAACGGACAGTGTCTATGGGGCATATTTTACCAATTTGTGGCATCGAGACAGATAGCATTGCTAACAGATAACTGTGTGTGGGTGGAAATCGTCAGTAAAAATAGTGATGACATCAAAATATCAGGAAGTCCAATAAATTGGAATGTTTTCTGCTGATTATATATTTTTGAAAACTATTGGAAAATGTAAGCTGTTTAAAGCAGGGACAGTTTGGTTACGCTCATGGAACTAGTGCGTTTAATATGTTGATGAGCCTAGCAACACTGCAAACAGGTGATTGATTACCTGTGGCAATCAGGTAACAGTTGAGAACAGAACATAAAGGGTTTTGAACAAGGTGTGAACTTTGCATTGATGCTCCAAAAGGGAGGCTTATGGGAAGGCAATGAAGTGTGACTTCTGAAGAGGTTAGTTCAGGCAAGGAAAAAATCAAAAGGGGAAAATCTGTATCAGGAGATGATGGAATGAGTACTTGGAAGTGCATGATAAAGTAGGACTGAGTCAGCACAGCTTTGTCAAGGGGAGGTCATGTCTGACAAATCTGTTAGAGTTCTTTGAGGAGGTAACAAGGAAGTTAGATGAAGGAGAACCAGTGGACGTGATTTATTTAGATTTCCAAAAGGTCTTTGACAAGGTGCTGCATAGGAGACTGGTAAATAAGTTAAATGCCCATGGTGTTAAAGGTAAGATCCAGGCATGGATAGAGGATTGGCTGACTGGCAGAAGGCAGAGGGTGGGGATAAAGGGGCCTTTTTCAGGATGGCAGCCAGTGACTAGTGGTATGTCTCAGGGGTCAGTGCTGGGACCACAGCTTTTCACAACGTACATTAATGATTTGGAGGAAGGAACTGAAGGCACTGTTGCTAAGTTTGTAGAGGTAGTATTGAGGAAGCAGGGGGGCTGCAGAAGGACTTGGACCAGTTAGGAGAGTGGGCAAAGAAGTGGCAGATGGAATACAATGTGGAAAAGTGTGAGGTTATGCACTTTGGAAGGAGGAATGGAGGCATAGACTATTTTCTAAATGGGAAAATGCTTAGGAAATCAGAAACACAAAGGGACTTGGGAGTCATTGTTCAAGATTCTCTTAAGGTTAACGTGGTTCAGATCGGCAGTTAGAAAGGCAAATGCAATGTTAGCATTCGTGTCGAGAGGGCTAGAATACAAGAGCAGGGATGTACTTCTGAGGCTGTATAAGACTCTGGTCAGACCCCATTTGGAGTATTGTGAGCAGTTTTGGGCCCCATATCTAAGGAAGGATGTGCTGGCCTTGGAAAGGATCCAGAAGAGATTCATAAGAATGATCTTTAGAATGAAGAGCTTGCCTTATGAGGAACGGTTGAGGACTCTGGGTCTGTGCTTGTTAGAGTTTAGAAGGATGAGGAGGGATCTTATTGAAACTTGCAGGATACTGCGAGGCCTGGATAGAGTGGATGTGGAGAGGATGGTTCCACTAGTAGGAAAAACTAAAATCAGAGGGCACAACCTCAGGCTAACGGGACGATCCTTTAAAACAGAGATGAGAAGGAATTCAGCCAGTGAGTGGTGAATCTGTGGAACTCTTTGCCGCAGAAGGCTGTGGAGGCCAGGTCATTGAGTGTCTTCAAGACAGAGATAGATAGGTTCTTGATTAATAAGGGGATCAGGCGTTATGGGGAAAAGGCAGGAGAATGGGGATGAGAAAAATATCAGCCATGATTGAATGGCGGAGCAGACTCAATGGGTCGAGTGGCCTAATTCTGCTCCTATGTCTTATGGTCTAAATTTATGCAGGAGTGATTTCTTCAGACTTCAGTCACTGCAGGATTAGCTGTCGTATCGAAAGCCTGTCTTCAGAAACCAACTCCCAGAGCGATGTAACTACCTGGTATGGTAACTGTTACTCAATTTTTTAATGGTTTTTAAAAGTCTTTCAGATGTTGTGGAACATTTGGGGAAGAATGAGATCAGCAGATAGTGAAGGTAAGGGATTTGGAATAGGGTAAAGTTAGTGATACTATGTGTAACCCATTGTCTTTGTTAAGGGTACGAATAGTTTATCATATTGTTGTTTATTTTATTGCTCAATTTTTTAAACACAAAATGTCTGGGGCATCATTCTCTGGGTTTCAAACCTTTCCCCACATTATATCAAATTGCAAAGTACAGTCGAGGGCAGTTGTTTCAAGTTTTCCGCCTGGGATTTGCAATAATCCAGTGTTTACCGTCACCTGTGTTCTTAACAACATTCACAAAATTGACATGGCCACACACAAGGTTGGTTACAAGTTGTAATGTACGGTCACAATGTTACTTTCCTGCCAGCAAAATCTTTGCACATGTTCCCCAGCGGGGAGGGACGGGGGTGGGGGATCAGTAAAAGCAGCACTGTCAGCGTAATCCATCCCCAATGAATAATGGTGCAGCCCATAGTATCTAAGGGGGTGACACAGTGGGTTAGCACTGCTGCCTCACAGCACCAGGGACCCGGGGTGGCACAGTGGGTTAGCACTGCTGCCCCACAGAGCCAGGGACCCGGGGCGGCACAGTGGGTTAGCACTGCTGCCCCACAGAGCCAGGGACCCGGGGCGGCACAGTGGGTTAGCACTGCTGCCTCACAGCGCCAGGGACCCGGGGTGGCACAGTGGGTTAGCACCGCTGCCTCACAGCGCCAGGGACCCGGGGTGGCACAGTGGTTAGCACTGCTGCCCCACAGCGCCAGGGACCCGGGGCAGCACGGTGACACAGTGGGTTAGCACTGCTGCCTCACAGCGCCAGGGACCCGGGGTGGCACAGTGGTTAGCACTGCTGCCTCACAGAGCCAGGGACCCGGGGCGGCACGGTGGCACAGTGGTTAGCACTGCTGCCTCACAGAGCCAGGGACCCGGGGTGGCACAGTGGTTAGCACTGCTGCCTCACAGAGCCAGGGAACCGGGTTCAATTCCCGGGGGCACGGTGGCGCAGTGGTTAGCGCTGCTGCCTCACAGCACCAGGGACCCGGGTTCAATTCCCGGGGGCACGGTGGCGCAGTGGTTAGCACCGCTGCCTCACAGCACCAGGGACCCGGGTTCAATTCCCGGGGGCACGGTGGCGCAGTGGTTAGCACCGCTGCCTCACAGCACCAGGGACCCGGGGTGGCACAGTGGTTAGCACTGCTGCCTCACAGAGCCAGGGACCCGGGTTCAATTCCCGGCTTGGGTCACTGTCTGTGCGGAGTCTGCACGTTCTCCCAGTGTCTGCGTGGGTTTCCTCCGGGTGCTCCGGTTTCCTCCCACAGTCTAAAAGACGTGCTGGTTAGGTGCATTGGGCCGTGCTAAATTCGCCCTCAGTGTACCCGAACAGGTGCCGGAGTGTGGCGACTAGGGGATTTTCACAGTAACTTCATTGCAGTGTTGATGTAAGCCTACTTGTGACTAATAAATAAACTTTAAAAACTTTTACTCTAACTAAGGTTCTGATGCTCTGAGACTGGGATTCTAAAACCAGATCCAGCACAATTGTTATCGTTATCAAAATATAAAGTAGCCTGGGCCCCGGGGTCCCTCCCAGCCTGGGGGTGGGGGTGGGGGGAACCAGGGTCCCTCCCAGCCTTGGGGAGGGGGGGGGTCCCTCCCAGCCTTGGGGGGGCCCCATGGGGTCCCTCCCAGCCTGGGGCTCCCCACCCCGGGGTCCCTCCCAGCCTTGGGGGGGGGCGGGGGGCGGGGGGTGCCCGGGGTCCCTCCCAGCCTGGGGCCTGGGTCAGTCTCAATACGGCCCTGCCTGGCCTCTCTCAGTTCCTGCATGGCCTCTCAGTCCCAGCATGGCCCTGCCTGACCTCTGTCTCAGTAAAGTGTCCTGGGAGATACAGTTTCAGATCGTGATGTGAGAAAAATGAAAGTTGAAGATTTTTGGGGGAATTGCAGAATTTTCTAAATTGAATTTGCTCCAATGAGAATCCTGGAGTAAGAAAGTGACTGAGAGGGAGAGAGAAGTTAAACAAAATCAGCTGGAGAAGCTGTCAGTTTGCTAGGCAACTGTGTGCGACGCAGAACTCAGGCCAGAAAAATGAATGGCTTCTTTTTACAAAGAACAGATTTTGAACAAGCAGCATTCGAGACCAGACAGATTTCACATCGGGGGAAATTCAGACTGAAGAACAGAAGTGTTATTGTGAAGGCCGGATTGGGCCAGTTCCCTGGGCTGGTATTTTGCGTCAGAGTATAACATGGAATGATCCAGCTTAACTCTAACCCCTGTGGCAGCTCAATCACTCAGCCACAGCCTGTGCTGAAACCCTGGCCAGTGCGGTGTTGCCATGTGATTGCCATTCTTCTCAAGCGGGTGGACGGGTAGTTAGTGCAGAGCGACCATTACAATTCCGGGCACGTACAACACCAACAGGATAAGAGGAGAAGCATTCGTAATGCAACTCACACCAAGCCCACATCCTGTCACCAGCCTGCCCAGGATACCAGTCTGCTTGTCTACTTAATGATGTTAAACTCCGAGGCTCAAGCCCTGGCTGTAATCCAGGTGCCCAGCACAGGGCTGAGTTATTGCAGGGAGGACAGTGCAAATATATGGCTCGCAGTAAAACTCTCTAATCCAGAAAAACAGCAGATAGTTAGGTTAAAACATTCCAACATTTGAAAATCACATCAGTAAGGCTGAGTGGGAGTGGACAGATGATTGCAATATAAATATTGACATGGTTTTCATGTGTCTTAATGGATTGCAGGCAGGGAGGGGGCTATTGTTCAGAAGCCAAGGATCCTGAATGCTTGATGTCCATTCTTAGCCTGGCCTTGATCTACTGCGGCCATCATAAGACCATAAGACCATAAGACATAGGAGCGGAAGTAAGGCCATTCGGCCCATCGAGTCCACTCCACCATTCAATCATGGTTGATTTCAACTCCATTTACCCGCTCTCTCCCCATAGCCCTTAATTCCTCGAGAAATCAAGAATTTATCAATTTCTGTCTTGAAGACGCTCAACGTCTCGGCCTCCACAGCCCTCTGTGGCAATGAATTCCACAGACCCACCACTCTCTGGCTGAAGAAATTTCTCCTCATCTCTGTTCTAAAGTGACTCCCTTTTATTCTAAGGCTGTGCCCCCGCGTCCTAGTCTCCCCTGTTAATGGAAACAACTTCCCTACGTCCATCCTATCTAAGCCGTTCATTATCTTGTAAGTTTCTATCAGATCTCCCCTCAACCTCCTAAACTCCAATGAATATAATCCCACGATCCTCAGACGTTCATCGTATGTCAGGCCTACCATTCCTGGGATCATCCGTGTGAATCTCCGCTGGACCCGCTCCAGTGCCAGTATGTCCTTCCTGAGGTGTGGGGCCCAAAATTGCTCACAGTACTCCAAATGGGGCCTAACCAGTGCTTTATAAAGCCTCAGAAGTACATCCCTGCTTTTGTATTCCAAGCCTCTTGAGATAAATGACAACATTACATTTGCTTTCTTAATTACGGACTCAACCTGCAAGTCAAACATTCTCAGATCAGTTGCAGCACAGGCTGGGTCTGGTCAGCCTTGTATCTGACCACAGCATTAAGAGAGCGTGTCACAGGTTACCTGTGGCCTCTCACTCTCAGGGTGTCCAAAGGCAGTTCATTCCCACACGCCCAGACACTGAGGAACCCGTTTGAAAATGAGGTTTGAATTGGATTCGAAATGGCTACAACTATTGATTTCCTTTTTTAAAAATGTATTATTTCATGGGATCCGAACATCACTGGCAAAGAGTCAACCTCATAGCTGTGGTTCCAGACTCACATCATAGAATCCTACAGTGCAGAAAGAGGCCATTCGGCCCATCGAGTCTGCACCAACCACAATCCCACCCAGGCCCTATCCCCATGTCCCTACATATTTACCCACTAATCCCTCTAACCTATGCATCCCGGGACACTAAGGGACAACTTAGAATGGCCAATCAACCTAGCCCGTACATCTTTGGACTGCGGGAGGAAACCGGAGCACTTGGAGGAAACCCACGCAGACACAGGGAGAATGTGCAAACTCCACACTGACCCGAGCCAGGATTCGAACCCAGGTCCCTGGAGCTGTGAAGCAGCAGTGCTAACCACTGTGCTACCGTGCCACCCCTACATGTAGATAGGGACGCTAGCTTTATATTCTAGATTTATCAATGGAATTTAAATTTCTCAGGTCTTTGCAGACTCCTTCATCCAAATCACTGATAGCGAATCATAGAATCCCTACAGTGCAGTAAAGGCCATTCGACCCATCGAGTCTGCACCAACTCTCCAAAAGAGCATCCCACTCAGGTCCCTTGGCCCTATCCCCTACAAGGGGATTAGCCTATCCCCAGGCTAATTCCCCTAACCTACATGTCCTGGGACACTAAGGAGCAATTTAGCATGGCCAATGCACCTAACCCACACGTCTTTGGGCTGTGGGAGGAAACCGGAGCACCCGGAGGAAACCCACGCAGACACGAGGAGAATGTGCAGACTCCACACAGACAGTGACCCACAACCAGAATTGAACCCGCGTCTCTGACGTTGTGAGGCAGCAGTGCGAACCATTGTGCCACCGTACTGCCCCAGATTGTAGAATATAGATGTATATTGTAACATAAGACTGTAAATATATGTGATTGTAAATATACAACATATAGATTGTAAATAGTGGAGTCCACAGTACTGATCTCTATGGCACTACTCTCTGCTTCTTGTTAGCTAACCAATCCTCTGTCCATGCTAATATATTACCCCCTACACCATTAACTCATTTGCATAATAACCTTTGATGTGGCATCTTGCGAAATGCCTTCTGGAAATCCGAATACAGCACATCCACAGGTTCCCCTTTATCCATGTGGCTAATTACTTTTTCAAAGAACTCCAATAAATTAGAACAACAATTTCCCTTGCACAAAACCATGTTGATTCTGCCTGATTGCATTGAGGTACAAGTGCCCTGCGATAACCTTCCTAATAATAGATTCCAACAATATCCCTCTGACAGATGTTAGGTTAACTGGCCTGTAGCTTCCAGCTTTTTGTCTCCCTCCTTTTCTGAATAGAAGAGTCAGATTCGCTATTGTCCAATCTGATGAGACCGTCACAGAATCTAGGGAACTTTTGAAAATGAAAACCAATTTATCTCCTATCCCAGCAGCCACTTATTTTAAGATGAAGGACCCGTGGACTTATCAGCTATTAGTTCTGACAATTTTCTCAGTATCCTTTTCTTGATGATTGCAATTGTTTTAAGTTCCTTCCTTTCATCTCTTCATTCACAATTTCAGGAATGTTATTCCAAAAATGTTTGTGGATGTGGTGCCAATCCAGTGGGCTGCTTTGTCCTGGATGGTGTCAAGCATCTTGAGTGTTGTTGGAGCCGCACCCATCCAGGCAAGTGGGGAGTATTCCATCACACTCCTGACTTGTGCCTTGTAGATGGTGGATAGGCTTTGGGGAGTCAGGAGGTGAGTTACTCACTGCAGTATTCCTAGCCTCTGACCTGCTCTTGTGGCCACTGTGTTTATGTGACGAGTCCAGTTGAGTTTCTGGACCTTGGTCACCTGATGTGTTCTTTAGTGCCTCAGACACAAGACTGCATCAGCAACAAGGCTGATGGGGCAGAAGTCACTGTGAAACATTACAGTTGATATTGTTTCAAGATTGTGTTAACCTATTATCCATTCAATCTGTCATTCCAGACAGAAGGATGAAACAATAATGGATCCAAGTTTCAATGCTGCTTTTTTTGAGGGTTCCGATCGAATGGAGGAGGACAAGAAGGGACAAGTAACACTGAGCACAGCTTTAGGAAGCGGCCTTGCCTGAGGCCCAGGGAAGCCACAGCAAGAAGATGAGGTTCAGGAGAATAGACCCAGCCAACTCACTAGACCAAGGGTATATCAACGAAGACCATTCTATTTACAGAAGAGTGCAGGACAATGCGGTGTCCACCTGCACTTGTCCCGAGCCTCATTCTTTGGGAAGACTTAATGCTTCATGGAGTGAGAGACAATCCCCTGGCAGTGAAGATGATCATCGCACTCAACTGTTTTGTCTGTGGGTCATTTCAGGGATCCATTGGGAACCAATGTGTCATCTCACATTCTGCAACACATTGACACATCAAGGAAGTCACCGATGCCCCCTACAGTAAGACACATCACTAGCTGAGACTTGATCTTGAAGATAACCAGGCTGCAAGATTCAATGGCTTTGTAGCTATCTCAGGATTCCCAAGAGTGCAAGGTGCAATCGACTGTACCCAGGTGGTTTTAAAGTCTCTCGCAGCAGTCCCAAAAAAGACTCTCATTCCATCAATGTTCAACTGGTGTGTGACCAGTTTGTGTCAGGTACCCTGCGGGATGCCACAATTCCTACATCCTGATTCATTCCAGGTGCCAGGAAATATTGAAAGAGATGGAGCCTCTACAGGGCCGGCTGCTTGGGGACAAGAAGCTCTCACTGAAATAATACCCGTGCCTCAGAATGCTTTGGAAGAGAGGCAGCTCATAGCTCCACATGGTCCCTAATCAAACAGCCCTTTGGCATTCTGAAGGTGCATTAATAGAACATAGAACATAGAAAGCCACAGCACAAACAGGCCCTTCGGCCCACAAGTTGCGCTGATCATATCCCTACCTCTAGGCCTATCTATAGCCCTCAATCCCATTAAATCCCATGTACTCATCCAGAAGTCTCTTAAAAGACCCCAACGAGTTTGCCTCCACCACCACCGACGTCAGCCGATTCCACTCACCCACCACCCTCTGAGTGAAAAACTTACCCCTGACATCTCCTCTGTACCTACCCCCCAGCACCTTAAACCTGTGTCCTCTCGTAGCAACCATTTTAGCCCTTGGAAATAGCCTCTGAGAGTCTACCCTATCCAGACCTCTCAACATCTTGTAAACCTCTATCAGGTCACCTCTCATCCTTCGTCTCTCCAGGGAGAAGAGACCAAGCTCCCTCAACCTATCCTCATAAGGCATGCCCCCCAATCCAGGCAACATCCTTGTAAATCTCCTCTGCACCCTTTCAATGGCTTCAACATCTTTCCTGTAATGAGGTGACCAGAACTGCGCGCAGTACTCCAAGTGGGGTCTAACCAGGGTCCTATAAAGCTGCAGCATTATCTCCCGACTCCTAAACTCAATCCCTCGATTAATGAAGGCCAGTACGCCGTACGCCTTCTTGACCGCATCCTCCACCTGCGAGGCCGATTTAAGAGTCCTGTGGACCCGGACCCCAAGGTCCTTCTGATCCTCTACACTGCTAAGAATGGTACCCTTCATATTATACTGCTGCTTCATCCCATTGGATCTGCCAAAATGGATCACTACACACTTATCCGGGTTGAAGTCCATCTGCCACTTCTCCGCCCAGTCTTGCATTCTATCTATGTCTCGCTGCAACTTCTGACATCCCTCCAAACTATCCACAACACCACCTACCTTGGTGTCGTCAGCAAACTTACCAACCCATCCCTCCACTTCCTCATCCAGGTCATTTATGAAAATGACAAACAGCAAGGGTCCCAGAACAGATCCCTGGGGCACTCCACTGGTCACTGACCTCCATGCAGAGAAAGACCCCTCCACAGCCACTCTCTGCCTTCTGCAGGCAAAGCCACTCTCTGCCTTCTGCAGGCAATGATGTTTGAATCACTCAGGTGGTGCACTGCAATACAATCCTGCTAGGGTGTGCATTCCAGCGTTCACAACCTGGCATTGCAAAGGGTTATCCCTTGTCAGAGGATGAAATGGAGGAGAATGAGCAGGAGGCCAATGAACCTCAAGAGGGTGAGCTTCTGCAGGGCGATGCCATCGAGGAAGCTCAATGTGGGAGATGTGGATGCGCCATTTTAATTGCAACCAGATTCCAGGAGGAAAGTGAAGGCAAGGTGGGATTTCTCCCGGTCCTGAAAGGATATCTAACCAATCACACTGAGAGCAAGTTCAGCAATTAGATTTGCACCTTCCAGCCTCCTGACTGACCAAACCATGATCACCAAGAAGGTCAGCGGTGTAAGCGCTCACCCTGGGAAGTGAAACTCAACTCAAACTTACTTGACGCAGTCATTACCACATTAATGAGAAACTATCACAGCCAGTGAGCTGAGGTTGGAGATTCCATCTCCTGTCCCGGTTTTGTCCTTTGGCACTACCATTGTCTCTAATCCCTCAGAGTGTTTGAGCTGTCCTCACACAATATTGTGCAGTGAGGGAGTAGGGAAACAAGCAGAATAATCACACACTTCCAATAAAGCGTTTAACATCTCCCTGACACTCCACAAGTTGGAGAAACTATCTTCAGTGAGGTAGGCATCAGGCGAATGTGAATCTCACAGGGAGAGACTGAATAGGAGGATGGATAAACAATAAATCAGAGGATTCAAACGTAGAGATTCACGATGCCTTCAGTTAGTAACAGAAACATAGGAACTAGAAGCAGGAGGAGGCCATTCGGCCCTTCGAGCCTGCTCCGCCATTCGTTTTGATCATGGCTGATCATTGAATTCAACATCCTGATTCCCCTCCTTCCCCCCATATCCCTCGATCCCTTTAACCCCAAGAGCTATATCTAATTTCTTCTTAAAATCAGACAACGTTTTGGCCTCAACTACTTTCTGTGGGAGTGAATTCCACGCATTCACCAGCCTCTGGGTGAAGAAATGTCTCCTCACCTCAGTTCTAAAGGATTTACCCCTTATCCTCAAACTATGACCCCTAGTTCTGGACTCCCTCACCATAGGGTAGATTCAGAAAGAATGTTCCCAGTCTCTAACCCTGTTAGAAGTTTACTAGTTTCTATAAGATCCCCTCTCACTCTTACATAATTAATTAGCTTCTCAGCACAGAATTCGGCATCGATTTCCTGCCATTCCGACCAATGGGAAACATGCTGTGAATTCTGCCCACCGCACATCCACCCTATGGCTCTAATACATCTAGCACAAGCCACGCTAGCCATTGCTACAGCAATGCATTGGCAAGTGGAGGCATTATACCTTATTAAACAGGAAAAACATTTCCTCAATTCATAGCAGAATCTTCATTCCCTGTAAATGTTTAAGTGATTAAATATTGCCTGGATTAAGAAACTTAGAAACATAGAAAAACTATAGCACAAAACAGACCCTTCGGCCCCACAAGTTGTACCAAACATATCCCTACCTTCCAGGCCTACCTATAACCCTCCATCCTATTAAGTCCCATGTACTCATCCAGGAGTCTCTTAAAAGTCCCTATTGAGTTTGCCTCCACCACCACTGACGGCAGCCGATTCCACTCACCCACCACCCTCCGTGTGAAATACTTCCCCCCCTAACATTTCCCCTGTACCTACCCCCCAGCACCTTAAACCTGTGTCCTCTCGTAGCAGCCACTTCCACCCTGGGAAAAAGCTTCTGAGAGTCCACCCGATCTATGCCTCTCAACATCTTATATACCTCTATTAGGTCTCCTCTCATCCTACGTCTCTCCAAGGAGAAAAGACCGAGCTCCCTCAGCCTATTCTCATAAGGCATGCCACTCAACCCAGGCAACATCCTTGAAAATCGCCTCTGCACCCTTTCAATCTTTTCCACATCCTTCCTGTAATGAGGCGACCAGAATTGAGCACAGTACTCCAAGTGGGGTCCGACGAGGGTCTTATATAGCTGCATCATTATCCCCGGACTCCTAAACTCAATCCCTCAATTGCTAAAGGCCAGCACACCATACGCCTTCTTAACCACTTCCTCCACCTGCGGGGCCGATTTTAGAGTCCTATGGACCCAAGATAGACATTGGTGAGGAACTCTGTGATGTCATTACAATGCCTATGAAAGTGATCTGTGCTGTACTCACCATGGGCCGAAGGGCCTTTTCCTGTGCTATACCATTCTAAAATGAGTTGAGACTGGATTACGCCAGGAATTTATTTCCTGTCCCAGGTTACAGTTTGCAGATGTTAAAGCCCATTCAGGATTACCCATCCTCTTTACTCACACTCCGCCCTGTCCTCACAGACTTGCGGCTGGGAATGTGAGCAGAGATGGTGACACTGGCTGACTGGACCATTCTCTCACTCAGGTGAGACTTTCAGCCAGATTCTCCAATCTCGCCAGCGGCTGGGATTCTCCAGTCCCGCTGCAGTGAATGGAGATTTGGCTGAGCGCCAAATTCGCCGTTCTCACTGGCAATGGCAATGGGGCGTGGATGGTCTATTTCTAACTCCCCGAGAAAAAACTCATAACATGAAGCAAGAACAGATCCCGTATAGCATGACGTTGTTCTCAATCATCCATGAAATTTCCTGCAATGTAGATTCTGCTCTGTATTGTAATTGAGAGATGACTGAATTGATTCTGAGAAAACAGCGGCAATTTACCCAAAAACAGTTTCTGTTTTACACTGGTGTGCTTGTGAAGTGTTCTGATGAGTACAAGACGAAAAGCTTTGACAGGTTTCTTTTCTCAACAATATTCAGGTTCTGAACTAAACAACAAAGAGAAGTTCTCTTAGGAAAGGAAATCTAAAACAGAGGATAAACATTGAGGAAATATCTTTTAGGCCGTGCTCACCTGCAACAGAAATGATGAAGGATGCATCCATGGCATCAATATTCAATGTCCTGGCCCTGGCTGACAGATGGAAGTAGGGAATGAAGTATGCTAACTGGCTGAACACCACTGAGGAAGTGTAAATACAAAAGAAAGGATCTTGTAACAGTGAGAAGTCGAGAAGCTTCTCTTTAGAAGGAGGACTCTGCGTTTCTTTGCTCCTGCTGCAGAGCCCAAAAGTCTCTTTGTGCGCTGTTCTGGAAGTTACTTTGTCTAGAAATGCTTTGCTCTCGTGTGTGATGCTGGATTCAGTCTCCACCCAGGAGGGGCTAATGGTCACATTCTCATCTCTCAGGATGCAACTGTCCGGATTTGTGGAAACATCCAGGTGACCAATGGCTGCGTGGCTCACGATGGGATTGGCTGTGATTAAACAGCCTTCCGAGTGGTTTTCCATTAATCCTGGTTTTGCTGTCCCATTCTGGAATGGATTGCCATGTGGGGCTTTCAGCTTGTTACAGGGTGGCTGTGAGTACGTGGACTGGTGTTCATGCAGATAAATTGGCCTCAGCAGCATGCTGGTAGCAATAAGGTTCAACATTATACCCCCCAAGATCAGCAACGCACCTGGAAAGATTAAAAAACACGCGTTACTGAACTATTCAATCTTATTACACTCGGGTTTTTGATCTGTTAACCTTTACACCAGGCCCATACATTATATTTAATAAATACCAACAAAAACAGCTTGAATATATATTGTGCCTTTAACATAGAAAAACACTCCAAAGCTTCACATCACCAAACTAAATTCCACACCACCTACTGACCAAAGGTGGTCAAAGAGGAAACTTACAGAGGAAGAGAGAGGTTGAGGGGTCAGGGAGAAAATTCTGAGTTTATGGCCCAGGCACAGAGTCTGATGGTGGTGAGATTAAAATTCGGAATGCTCAAGAGACCAGAACGAGATGACGGTTGTCAAGGTTTGTGGGGCTGGATGTTACTGAGATAGGGATGGCCATAGAGAGATTTGAAACGAGGATAAGAAATTTAAAATCAATGCGTTGTTTAACTAGGACACAATGTAAGTCAGCACATCAAGGGGTGATGGGTGAACGGGACTTGGTTAGAGCTAGAACAGGAGCAGCAAAATATTGGACAACCCAAGGGACGATGGCTGGGTGTGCATTGGAATAGTCACGTTTGAGGTAATAAAGGTGTGAATGAGGTTAAGAACAGCTGGTGATCAGGGAAGAGTCAGACAACGTTACGGAAACAGAAATTCACAGATTTAGGAATGGAGGGCGGAATTGGGGTTTAAAAAAAAAGGGTGGCATGGACAAGTTGGGCCAAAGAGCCTGTTTCCATGCTGTAAACCTCTATGACTCTAACCTCTATCCATTGTGAGCAGTTTTGGGCCCCATATCTAAGGAAGGCTGTGCTGGCCCTGGAAGGGTCCAGAGGAGGTTCATAAGAATGATCCCTGGAATGAAGAGTTTGTTGCATGAGGAACGGTTGAGGACTTGGGTCTGTACTCGTTGGAGTTTAGAAGGATGAGGGGGGGATCTTATTGAAACTTACAGGATACCACGAGGCCTGGATAGAGTGGACGTGGCGAGGATGTTTCCACTCGTCGGAAAAACAAACCAGAGGGCACAACCTTTAAAACAGAGATGAGGAGGAATTTCTTCAGCCAGAGAGTGGTAAATCTGTGGAACTCTTTGCCGCAGAAGGCTGTGGAGGACAGGTCATTGAGTGTCTTTAAGATAGAGATAGATAGGTTCTTGATTAATAAGGGGATCAGAGGTTATGGGGAAAAGGCAGAAGAATAAAGTGCTGAAAATGCTCAGCAGGTCTGGCAGCATCTGTGGAAAGAGAAACACAGTTAATGTTTCTTTGGAAAGAAAGGTTACTGTGGACACAAAACATTGATTCTGTTTCTCACTCCACAAATGTTGACAAAACTTACTGTTTTCATCTCAGATCTCTTGCATCTACAGAAAACAAAATACTTGTTAATGAGTTGAACTATTGGAAAGGAAGCAAGTTCGTTCATGTTGAGTAGCCTATGGCAGCTGGAAATTGTGCCTGGTTTTGGTTGTTGTGATGCTTATAGCTCTACAGAAAGACTTTCTCAGGCTACACTGTTGAAAGGCCAATAGAGTGATCGATTCAACAGCAAACGTGTGCAATTGGATACTCCCAAAATGTTGTTACCCAAATCTTCTGTGAAGGAGCCACGTCTTCTCTTCCAAACACAACTGTCAATAAAATTCACATAACTCAGCCATGTACAATAGTGAGTCAGATTTCTGCCAGTTTCTGAGCTGCTGCCATAATCTTAGCACAAGCACCAGGGAAAGGCCAGAAATCACCATTAGTGACATTTCTCTCCCCAATTTACCCACTAGTTTTATTTGCTAAAGGCCTCATTTTAAAATGTGTGATATAATTTAATTTTTAGCTATGAATAAAATTAAAATAAACATTGCTCACCTTGCCAGTCATATTCTACCAACAGTAACTGTGTGAAAGGAGCGAGGGCAAAGGTCAGGCCCATTCCTGACCGTGCGATGGCGTAGGCAGTCGCTAGTCTTTTTTTGAAGTACTTTGCGTGCATCACAGTCGCTGCTTGATAGAGGAAAGCAAAGCCAATTCCTGTAACAAATATTCACGGCTCAGTATTTGTGTCAACTTGTGTTTTCCGAGTCTTCAGTCAGAGAGCGTGTGAAAAGTTTGTGTTCGATATTCACTAACCGCTCTGAAACAGGCCTCAGGGAATTGAGCAAGAGTGGCTATGGTTGAATCTTGCTCTCCTGGCCTGCTCAACCCACAAGGTTATCTCTGCCTAGTAATGAGTCAAACCAGCAAATTTATTAGGCATGTGTAAGCCTCTTATGTACAGGAATCCCAACATATCTACTCAAACACACGGCTGTGCGGGTTTTGGAAGTCAGGAAGAATTATTCCTCAATCATTGAACTTCTGTATTCAAACCGGAAAGTCCAATCATCACAATGAATAAAATGTTGAGGAATTGTTTCTGTAAATATTCCCTCTTCCATCAGAATCTTTCCCCAGCTCTGCTGATTCAGTCTTTAATCTTTAAACCACTTGCACATAGCAAAAAAGTTAAACAATTTGTTTAATTTTAAGGATACTAATGCTAATATTTTGAAGTTCTAACATTTCTTTTGGACTACATTTCTGGAATGTGGAGATTAGTATTTATTGCCCATGTCTAACTGCCCTTCACAAGGCGGTGGTGAATATATCAGTGAAATTACTGAAAAGTAATGTTGCCAAAACCTTTTGTCATCCACTCATCAGGACAAATACAAGAATGGCAAATTTTAAATATTCTCAATGACTTATACCTCAGGAGAAGAGGATGTCAATTGGTTTACAATTTGACTCTGATTGGTCAAGATGTTAACTTGGAGAAAGCAACAGGGAACTATAGGCTCTCCAAACTTCCATGTAATTCAAATATTCCTTTTGTTTTCAGAGACCAGGTCCCTGTGGAATGTAAGTTGCTTGTAATAAGTGTAAATACATCATCTTATGAGCTGGAATGATTATCTTAAATTGGATGTTAGTGTAGCTATTAGCATACTCGGGGATATTCGGCATAATACCAAATACCATAGTCCAAACATCCCAGTAATCGGTTGATCAAATCAAATGACATTTTCCGTGGGCTATTTGTAACAGGCAGGATACAGACAAATGGCCCACACTTGCAAAACCCAAAACAAAGGCTAGGATATTTTGCACCCATTCGCCTTCAACCGGTTTGATGATCACAGATATTAATAAATGCAGTGAAGATTTGAAGCACTAACTCAGATCCCTGTGGACACTAATCTTCATAGTTTGTCATCAAAACCCATTGTCCCTACTTTCTGGTTCCTGTTAGGTGGATTGTCAGGGGGATTTGTGGGGTAAATACATGGGGTTATGGAATTAGGGCCTGGGTGGGATTGTTGTCAGTGTAGGCTCAATGGGCCGAATGGCCTCCTTCTGCACTATGTTTCCTGCCACTCAATTTCTGGACCAGGTCAATAACTTGCCTTTAGTTCAACAAGCTTCAACTTGAGCTAACAGTGCCTTATGAGAAACTTTATCAAATGTCTCTCAAAGTCCCTATGAGTATCCAGTCGACATCCTGCACCCAATACTGTGATCAACATTTTACAAACTAAATTAGACTTGTCATTCTTAAAAATCCATCCTGGCTCTTTGATCAGCGGGATTTTCCAGCTACGTTGCCCCAAGACCGGAAAATCCCGCCCGATGTCAACAGAACTTTGCACAGTCCTGTCCCACCCGCTACGATTCTCATCGCGGATGAGACGAGAAAAAAATTGCACCCAAGTTGTTGAGTCACTTTATGCTTAATTACAGAGTCTAGTGATTTCAATGTCAGGCTGACTGGTCGATAAATTCCTGTTTTTGTTCACTCCTTCGTGTCATCATTTTCTTCATTATTGTATTTCTAGTTGGTTAGTTTTGGTGGATTCTATCTAATGCTATTCCTTCTCTCTGGGAGTTGAATAATTCAACATTTCCTTATTTTCATTTAAAGTGTCCCCATTTTCAATTTTCTAGAGGCTGAATCACTCCTGAACATCGAATACAATTTTATTCTTCCTCTTTTATCTGTTTTGTCACCTTCACTTGTTCTTTGTACCTTTCTCTGTTGCCAGGATCAGTGCGGTTTTTGCAGTTTTGCCTGTTTTCCTATTTAGCTTAATGCTTTAGTCATTCAGAGCTGTTGTATTGGTAAGTGGAGCTCTTGCACCTTCTGGGGTATAAACTGGCTTTGTATTACATTAAATTATTTTTGACAGCTCCCACTAGTCTTCTGTTGTTACTCTTTAATAAATGTGCTGAATTCACCAAGGACAGTCTCTATCTTATCAGATTGAAGTTAATCTCCATAGCCTTGCTCCTACCTACTTCTGAACTCCTCTAGCCCATTACCCTCTGTACTCTCCAAGTCTGGGCTGTTGTGCATTTTACTTGCTCCACTATTGACAGCCTTGCCTTCAGCTGCCTGGACTCCAAGCTCTGGAATTCCCTCCCTAAAGCTCTCCACCCCTCTCTTTCCTCCTTTAAAACACCTCTTATACCTATTCCTTTGACCAAACTTTTGACTAACTACGGTAAGATTGTTTTGCATGGATTTGTGCCAAATTTCACTTTATAACCCTCCTGTCAGGTGCCTTGGAATAATTTTTACTTCAAAGGTGCAAATCAAATGCAAATATAGAGCTTGTAAGAGTCATATGCACTCTAAACTGCTGCGTTTCTGTCCACAGATGCTGTCTAGACCTGTTGAACTTTTCCAGCATTTTCTGTTTTGATATAAAGTAAGTTGTGGTTTACAGTTTATCGCAAAGATTTCTAGAAAGGTTTCTTCTCCGTGATTCAATTAGGGTGAGGTGCAAATGAAAACATTCTTTTGTACAAGTGTAAATTTCATCACAGAGTGAGGTCGAGGTTACTCGTCAATTGTGTCAAATTTCAACAACTGGAGCACTCCTGGATTTATGGAGTGGTCATTCTAAAGGATGGGTATGGTCATTGTACATAGAACACCTTTAAAAGCAGAACTAACATTTCTTACCAACGATAGCACCAAGAGATACATAAAGGAAGAGGATACTGGTTGCCAGGATACTAATAAGAAATCCACCGCTCACTAGGGCAGCCCCGAGAATTGAAGTCCATCGATCTCCTAGCTTCCCACAGGCAACTGAAGCAATTGGACCTGAAGGAGAGAAATTTGATTAAACATTCAATATTTCTCTTTTGTCTTAAAAATAAATCTTTTATTTTCCACTTGGAAGAGTTGGTTTACAATAGAACTGAAAATCTATTTTGCAGGCTGTCAATAAATGGAGGGAGAGACTAGACAGGCAAAGTTGGAAGCAAAGTTGGAGGAGAACAGAAGCTCCAGCTCTGGGGACTCGGGTTCAAATCCCACCATGGCAAATGGTGAAATTTAAACTCAACAAAACATCTGGAATTAAAAGTCTAATGATGACCATGAAACTATTGTCAATTGTCAGAAAAATGTCACTAATATCCTTTAGGGAAGGAAATCTGTTGTCCTTACCCAGTCTGGTCTACATGTGACTCCAGAGCCACAGCAATGTGGCTGACTCTTACATGCTCTCTGAAATGACCTAGCGAGCCACTCAGTTATTCTCAGTCAGTACGAGAAACAACAAAAAGAATGAAACTGGATGGACCACTCAGCATCGACCCAGGCACCGGAAACGACAACGGCAAACCCAGCCCTGTCAATCCTGCAAAGCCCCTCCTTACTGACATCTGGGGACTTGTGCCAAAATTGGGAGAGCTGTCTCACAGACTAGTCAAACACACGACCACTACCATCTAGAAGGACAAGAGCAGTAAATACCTAGGAACACCACCACCTGCAGGTTCCCCTCCAAGTCACTCACCATCCTGACCTGGAAATATATCGCCTTCACAGTTGCTGGGTCAAAATCCTGGAACTCCCTAACTAGGTCTATCTGTACCTCAGGGACTGCAGCGATTTAAGAAGAAGCTCACCACAATCTTCTGCAGGGAAACTATGGATGGGCAATTAGCCAGCTAGCGATACCCACATCCCATTAATGAATTCTTTAAAAAGCTTTCAGGAATTTGAGAGGGTCAGGTTATTAACTACTGCTTTAGACTGAGGTATAGGATTTGGGAGACAGCTAGGTAAAGCAAAATAGTGGGGGAAGTTGATGAAGCATATGACCATCACAAAAAGCTAAATACTGTAGAAAGCCTATGGGAGATTAGAAAGTTCAGGGGTGAAGTAAAAAAAAGTTAGGAAAGCAAAGTGACGATACAAAAACCATTGGCAGGTAAAATCAAGGAAAAGCCAAATTCGCTTTACCAACACATTCAGAGTACGAGAATACCCAAGGAAAAGGTTGGGCCAATCAGAAATGTACATGATAACTTGTGAATATGTGGGCAGGATTCTCAGTGAGAACTTTGTCTTCACGAAGGAGAGTGACGATTCAGACATTCCAATTAAAGAGGAGTATGAAATATTACATACAATAAGCAGAGTAAGAGAGGAAGTACTGGAGGAACTGGCATCCTGGAAGGTGGATAAATCACCAGGACCAGGTGGAACGTATCCCAGACTGTTGAAGGGAAAATAGTGGATGTTCTGAGGATCATTTTCCAATCCTCAGTAGATACAGTCGAGGTCCCAGAGGATTGGAGGTCTGCGAATATTGTATTTTAAAAGGGTGCGAGCGATAGGCCAGAAAACTATAGGCCGGTCAGTCTGATTTCAGTGGTGGGTTAATTATTGGAAAGGTTAAACTCTCAGTTAGAAAGGCACAGATTGATCAGGGATATTCAGCATGGTGTTGTTGGGAGAAGATTGTGTCTTACTGACTTAATAGAATTTGAGGAAGTAATGAGAAGCATTGATGAGGGTAGTGCAGTGGATGTTGCCTACATCGATTTCAGTAAGGCATCTGACAAGCATGGCAGACTTGTCAGAAAAGTGAGATCCCATGGATGAGCGGAAGGTGGCAAGTTGAATCCAAAGAGGTGGGGGTGGCACAGTGCTATTGTCATCTGACTAATGTCCATAGACTCAGGGCAATGCTCTGAGGACCCAGGTTCAATTCCCACCATGCCAGATAGTGAAATTTGAATTCAATAAAAATCTGGAATTAAAAGTCTAATGATGACCATGACACCATTGTCTATTCTCATAAAACCCCATCTGGTTCCTCTCAGATCAAGGGCAATTAGGGATGGACAATGAATGCTGAATCAGCCAGTAACACCCACATTCCCTGAGTGGATAAAAATAATTGGTTCAGGGACAGGAAACAAAGATTAATGAGACGTTTTTGTGAATGGAAATAGTTTCCAGTCTTCCACATGGTCAATTTTGGGACCCATGCTGTTTGTTGTATATATTAATGATATAGACTTAAATGTGGAAGGCACGATTGGGAAATTTGTAGAAGACACAAAAATTTGCCATGTGGTTGATAGTGGAGAAAGCTGTTGACTGCAGAATGATAGCAATGGTTTAGTTCAATGGGCAGAGAAATGGCAAATAGAATTCGATCCAGAAAAGTGAGAGGTAATTCACTTGCAGAGGGCAAATAAAGTGAGGTAATTCTCAATAACCAGGAGAAACATAGAATCTAGGAGGAGTAATAGGCCATTCGGCCCTTCAAGCCGGCTCAGCCATTCATTATGATCATGTCTGATCCTCTAAGTCAATGCCTTATTTCTGCTTTCTTCCCATATCTCTTGATGCCATTAAAATCTAAATAATCTCTTTGTTGAATACATTCAGTGACTTGGCCTCCACGGTGAGAATTCCACAGGTTCATTACCCTTTGAATTAAGAAGTTTTTCCTCATCTCAATCTTAACTGGTCTGCCCCGTATCCTGAGACTGTGTTCCCGGTTCTGAATTTCCCAGCCAGGGAAGACATCCTCGCTGCATCTAGTCTGTCCAGCCCTGTTAGAATTTTATACATTTCAATCAGATCTCCTCTCCTCTTTATAGACTCTAGTGAATACTGGCCCAATCGAATCAATCTCTCCTCATAGGACAGTCCCGCCAACCCCGGGTATCAGTCTTGTGAACCTTAGTTGCATTTGGTCTGCGGCAAGTACATCCTTCCTTATGTAGGGAGACCCAAACTGCACAAAATACTCCAGGTGTGATCTCACCAAGGCTCTGTGTAACTGCAGCAAGACATCGCTATTACTGTACTCAATCCCTTTGTAAAGAAGGCCAACATACCATTTTCCTTCCTCATTGTTTGCTGCACCTGCCTGTCCACTTTCATTGAGTGGCGTACAAGGACACCCAGATCCGTTTGTACATCCACACTTCCCAATATATCACCATTTAAATAATAGTCTTCCTTTCTGATTTTCACACCAAAGTTCACATTTAGCCACATTGTACTGCATCTATCATGTGTTTGCCCACTCACTCAACTTGTCTAAATCACCATGAAGCCTCCTTGCATCCTCATAATTGAGATGAGTTGAGATAGTGATGACCTTCAAATGCATGTCCACAGATCCTTGAAGGTGCAAGGACAGATGGACAAGGTGGTTAAGAAAGTATTTGGAATGCTTCTCTTTATTGGGCGAGGTATTGAATATAAAAGCAGGGATGTAATGCTGGAACTGGATAAAACACAAGTTGGGCCAAAGCTGGAGTTATGTGTTCAGTTCTAGTCACCAGAACATAATTGCTCTGGAGATTGTGCAGAGGAGATTTACTAGAAGGTTGCCAGGGCTTGAACATTACAGCTATGAAGAAAAATTGGATTGGTGAAAGTTTTTTTCCTTAGAGCAGAGGAGGGTGAGGGATGACCGAATTGAGGTGAACAAGATTATGACGGCCCTAGACAGGGTCGACAGGGAAGACTTGTTTCCCTTCGCTGAGAAGTCAATTAGCAGGGGGTACAGATTTAAGGTGATTGGTGGAAAGATTAGTGAGGACATGAGGGAAAATGTTTTCACCCAGAGGGTCTGGGATTCACTGCCTGAGTTGGTGTTTGAGACTGAAACACTCAGCACATTTCAAAGTTTTCTGGATCTGCATCTGAAGTGCTGGAACCTGCGAGGCCTCGGACCAGCGCTGGGATTAAAATGAGCGGCTAGTTTCTTTTCTTGCCAGTGCAGGCATGATGGGCTGAATGGTCTCTTTCTGCACTGTAATGTTTCTATGATTAATATAATAGTGTGGCACACTTCATGTCATCAAGAGGCTTCAGACTTTGTCAGGAACAAAAGGTCTTTATTGATAATGAGAATTTTGGTGCTGGGGTTTGTGGCCCGAGGCTGCCTGGGGGAGTTGCTCAGCCTTTACATGCTTATTACACGGCTGACAGATATACTCGAACTGAGACAGGGCTTTACCTTCTGGGGTGATCGCTCACTCTCAGTTCCCATTGATCCTTCAAGTCAGGTGACCCACCACTGCTGCACTGTCACCACACACACAACATCCCTCCCCCTTTAACTTTCTTATACAAGTTTCAAAATCCATTTACTCAGCCCACATTCTAAATAAACAAGTTAAGATATTTGTAAATCAATGTAGCGATTGTTCAATGAAGGGACCTTGAGGCTTGTATTTAACATAATACTTCCTATAGAAAGCTTCAACTCTGCACAGTCCCAAATATAGGACGGAATTTTCTCAAACAAATTCTAAGTGTAAAAGGGGAGGTTTTCTCGCTGTTTTTGTTTCAGCGAGGTAAGTAATGGGAATTTCTGGCACTCTGCTGTACAGAGGTTGTAATGTGATTCCCGCCAGTAGGGGGTAGCTGGAATCTCGCCTGTGAGGCCGGCTGCTGAGTTCCAGGGGCACCATTGCACTGGAACCCCAAGCTCCCAGTATACTGTGGGAAATCTGTCACCTCTCTCACCACTCCCCCCCCCCCCCCCCCACCGATCACTGTCCCAGCTAATCGCACCCCCCCGCGCCCCCCCCCCCCCCAAGTACTAGCCAAGGTACCAGGCTAGTACTGCCCCATGGACCGCTGGCCCTGCCCCAACCACCTGGGGTCTTCAATGGTCTCCAGTCCCAGCGGCGAGGCCATCACATTTGGTTCCCATTGAGGATCTCCACCAGCGAGGGGACGAAGGCAAGTGAACCCGGACTATTGTGTCCCTGGCTAAGGCAGAAGCTTCTCTGAACTCCCACTGAAAAAAGCAATGCGATTTACCCCTGTTTGCACATGAATTTGACACTTAGAACATAGAACATTGCAGCGCAGTACAGGCCCTTCGGCCCTCGATGTTGCGCCGACCAGTGGTACCAATCTAAAGACCCTCTAATCTACACTATTCCAATATCATCCATATGTTTATCCAATAACCACTTGAACGCTCTCAACGTTGACGAGTCCACCACTGCTGCAGGCAGGGCATTCCACGCCCTTACTACTCTCTGAGTAAAGAACCTAAACTTGGAATTTTTTGGGAGAATTCCAGCCTGCCCAAGTCTTTCTATGGTTTTATACAAAGCGGTGGAAGCCATTTGGTGTACCTCAATCCACACGGAGTGGGCATCGATTAGTATCAGAAACATTGAGTCCATAAGTGGTCCTGCGAAGTCCGCATGCTCTCACACCCATTCTCAGGGTCCGTGGAGGCTCCCGCTGGGGCCCTCTGGTCATTTTATTGCACGTTTTAACCATCTTCTCCATGTTCCCATTTATTCCGGGCCATCAGGTGCAGCTTCCCGCTAACATCTTCACGTTTGAGATCCCTGGATGGCCGTGATATAGTTCTTGGGGAATCAGCCTTTGGGTGAGACGTGGGATAATTACCAGGGCTCCCCAGAGAATAATACCATCCTCGAAGCTCAGTCCCACGTACTTGGTCGCAATGGGTTGTAATTCCGGTGTCGGATACTCTTGTATGCCAACATTTAATATGATGTTGTTTAATTAGCTCAATGTGGGATCGTTCCGAGTCCAAGCCTTAATTTGATTGGCTGATATTGACAAAGCAACCATAAAATGTATCATGACGTTGTCCATTTTTGGTGGTGAGGGTAGGCTCATGGGTGATGGTAGACGGCTCAGAGCATCTGCATCAGCGATCTGTGTCCTTGCTCTATGTTCCGAGGTGTAATCATAGGTGCTTCCATAATGATACAAAACCGTGGTCCTTATTACTGAGCCTTCACAGAGCCTAACTCCATGCAGACTGTTACCAAACAAAACTGTGTCATCACAACAATCCTCTCCATCTCCCTTGCTGCAATATTTACCTCACTTCCAACAGAAGCATAAAGATAATTTATAGAACAGATAAGAAACTCTTCAACCTGACAGAATATATAGGGGTCTGCTCCGAAAAGGAGATAATTAACTCCTTCACTCTCTCGGAGTACTGTCTGACCTGGTGAGTTTAACCAGCATTTTTTGTTTTTATTTCAAAATTCCAGGATCTGCTGTATTTTGCTTTTATTAAATAATTGACCAATGCTGCCTTCGATCCAAACCCAAAATCAATCCCACTGCAGCCAATCAGCTTGAGAATTCACTAGCTCAGAAACAGAGCTCCAGGTCATTGTCTACTCCTCCTCAGGGCAGACTCTGGATGGAGGGCGGGTTACAGTCAATCACAAAGAGGCTACGATTGGTTATTAGTCAATGAAATTTTCCAAAACTTTAGAAAGACAGGGCAAGCTGGAACCAGGCAGAAAGAATGAAATGGAAATTAAGGATAAGACGTAGGAGCAGAAATAGGCCATTCGGCCCATTGAGTCTGCTCCAGCATTCAATGAGATCATGATTGATCTGATATGATAATCCGCAACTCCACTTTCCCACCTTATCCCCATAACCCCCGTTTCCCTTACCGATTAAAAATCTCTATCTCAGCCTTGAACATACTTAGCGATCCAGCCTCTACGGGAAAGAATTCCACAGATTCACTCCCCTCTGGGAGAAGAAATTCCTCCTCATCTCTGTATTAAATAGGTGACCTCCTTAGTCTGAGATAATTCCCTCTGGTCCCAGACTCTCCCACAAGGGGAAACCACCTCCTGTCAAGCCTCCTGAGAATCCGCTATGTCTCAATAAGGTCGCCTCTCAATCTTCTAAACTCCAATGAGTACAGGCCCATCCTACTCAACCTCTCCCCATAAGAAAATCCCTCCATATCCAGGATCGATCGAGGTGAACCTTCTCTGGACTGCCTCCAATGTCAGTATATCTTTCCTTAGATAAGGGAACAAAACTGTTCACCGTATTCCACGTGCAGTCTAACTAGTACCTGTATAGTTTTAGCAAGACTTCCCTATTTTTATACTCCTATTCCCTTTGAAATAAAGGCTACCATTCCATTTGCCTCCCCTATTCACTGCTGAAGTTGCATGCTAGCTTTTTGTGACTTATGCACGAGTACCCCTGAATCCCCCCGTGCTGCAGCTTTCTGCAGTCTTTCTCCATTTAGATAATAATCAGCTCCTTTATTCTTCCTACCAAAGTGACTAACTTCTCATTTTCCTACATTTTTTTCCATCTGCCAAGTTTTTGCCCACTCGCCTACCCTGCCTAGATCCCTCTGTAGACTGTGTGTCTTCCTCACTACCTGCCTTCCTACCTATTTTTGTGCTATCCACAAACTTGTGCATTTTCCCATCACTCCTATGCCTTTTGCTCCTGGTTAAGCAATGTCTTGATATTAAAATTTCCCTCTTTTTTCTAATTTCCCTCTAACCTCCTCCACCTCAACAACCCTTCCCGATCTCTGCGGTCCTCCAGCATTTTGCTCATCCTTGCTTTTTCATCGCTCCTCCATTGGGGGGCTTGTCTTCAGCTGCACAGACTCTGGAGATTTCTCTCTCAACCTCCCCAACTCTCTCTCTCCTTTAAAGACACTCGTTAAAACCTACTTCTTTGTCCAAATTTTTGATTGCCTTCTGTGGCTGAATGTCAAATTCTGTTTGGTAATGCTTTGGTCAAGTGTCTTGGGCCATTTGACTACAATAAAGGCACAAACATGACCGTTGTTGGCCAGGATGACTGTTGGATGACCTTCTGGCTGAACAGTTCTTGGCCTTTAGTCAAAAGCTTCCTAGCAGGAGAACAACTGACATCAAAACAGTGGAAGAGGAAACAATCTGTTATCACTGAAGGCAGTTTTAGTTTGGAAACAATGGAGCAGTTTCATACAAAATGTCAATATTAACAAATAAACTTTACATCATTTCTCATTCCGAAATTAGTGTTAGCTTAAACATCAATGTCCGATGATTCCAGGTACAAGAATCAGAAAAGCAGATGCTTCCAGCTCATGGGCACCATCTGCTGGTGTCCATGAGCCAGTGTGGCATTTCCTCATCACTCATACCAACCCGCTTCCTGGCCTGGTTCAGTTACTGTGCCCATGTTGTGACATGGACGTAGAAATGGGATTCAGATGGTCACAACTCACTTCATTAACCTGTCTTACAGACAAAAACAGAAAGCTCCATCCCAGAGATGTGATGGATTGGAAGCAGGGCCAGTATCTAAAATCCCAGTTTATAAAGGTGCTGTTGTGCTCGATGGCTAAGTGAGCTTTGCTCTCCTGGCCTGTGTGCTCTTTAAACCTTCTTGGTTTGAGATGACTTCAACATTTGTCCAATGCACAGGAGGTCGTAATGCTCCAGGGTCGAGCCAATAAAACCTTTCCATGTGGCTAGTAGGTACCAGTCAACCAATGGTGTGGACAGAGAGACAAAGTGGGTCAGTGAGTCAATTCACCATGGGGGTTGGGGGGGGGGGGGGGGGACTAAAACCTGATCTGGGAGCCGGTCTCAGTCCAGTGTGGAGATGTAGATGTTTACAGTTGGCAAACAAATTGACATCAGGAATTCTGGGCTGAGAAATAACTGTTAAAGGTTCATAAGGTGACACCACTCCTTAGCCCAAGCCCCCCTCAGTGTCACCTATCCTCAGCACAGGACCCCCCTCCCCCAAGCCCGAGCACTGAGCATCCCCCTCAATCAGTCTGCGTACCCCCCTCAGCCCAGCTCCAAGAAGCCGCCCCTCCCCACCTCACGCCTGAGCTTCCACTAGACAGAGCTCCACATTCAGATCCTCACTTTCAGTGAGCGAAGGTAGCTCCTCAAACTGAGCAGCAATATCAGCCGGAAAGGAGATAGAGTGTGGGGTTGGGCCTGGTGTTTGTAACCTGTGCTCCCCTGCAGAGCCTCTGATTATTCTGCTGACTGTGGCCACCTGTACCAGCCAATGTGCCCAATGGCTCTTACCATTGGTCCAACAACCAGCCAAGGGACCCTGATGATGCATTCACTGCTTGCTACAGGCAAATGCCTTTGTTTCCATTTGCACACCTACCTGAACATGGCACTACCTGGGTCCTTGGGCAGTCCACCTCCTAGCCATTTTCAACACCACAGCCTTATGTGGCACGGCGATTAAAACTCTCCCCCAGGTGAGAACTGGATTGCAGTGAGGCTGTCATGGTAGAATAGTCAGCTAGACTATAAGACCATAAGACATAGGAGCAGAATTATGCCACTCGGCCCATCGAGGCTGCTCCGCCATTCAATCATGGCTGATATATTTCTCATCCCCCATTCTCCTGCCTTTTCCCCATAAGCTCTGATCCCCTTATTAATCAAGAACCTATCTAACTCTGTCTTGAAGATACTCAATGACCCGGCCTCCACAGCCTTCTGCGGCAAAGAGTTCCACAGATTCACCACTCTCTGGCTGAAGAAATTCCTCCTCATCTCTGTTTTAAAGGATCGTCCCTTTAGCCTGAGGTTGTGCCCTCTGGTTCTAGTTTTCCCTCCTCGTGGAAACATCCTCTCCAAATCCACTCTATCCAGACCTTGCAGTATCCTGTAAGTTTCAATAAGATCCCGCCTCATCCTTTTAAACTCCAACGAGTACAGACCCAAAGTTCTCAGCCGTTCTTCATACAACAAGTTCTTCATTCCAGGGATCATTCTTGTGAACCTCCTCTGGACCCTTTCCAAGGCCAGCACATCCATCCTTAGATACGGGGCCCAAAACTGCTCACAATACTCCAATGGGGTCTGACCAGAGCCTTATACAGCCTCAGAAGTACATTTCTGTTCTTGTATTCTAGGCCTCTCGACATGAATGCTAACATGGCATTTGCTTTCCTAATTGCAGACTGAACCTGCACGTTAACCTCAAGAGAATCTTGAACAAGGACTCCCAAGTCCCTTTGTGTTTCTGATTTCCTAAACATTTTCCCATTTAAAAAATAGTCTATGCCTCCATTTCTCCTTCCAAAGTGCATAACCTCACATTTTTCCACAATGCATTCCATCTGCCACTTCTTTGCTCACTCTCCTAACCTGTCCAAGTCCTTCTGCAGCCCCCTGCTTCCTCAATACTACCTGTCCCTCTACATATCTTTGTATATTGTCTGTTCCCATCCAACTTCAAGAGTAGCCAATGGCGCTTCATCCAATAGACTTTGTCCTGTGTGCCAGCATTAGTCAGCACCTTTGGGAAATCAAGGGAAAATGGGAAGGATATAAAAGGACAATAAAGGGCGTCACTGTCAACCCCCTCCCATGTCCACCGAATGCATGAGTTTGAAATTCCGATCCCTCTGCCACTCTCTCAAGCGCCCCCAGTTACCTGCAGAGAGGCGGAGGCTCGACATGATGGAGCCAACCCAGCTGACCTGCTCCGAGGACCCCCCAAAGACGTCCTGGAAAGTGACGAAGAAAATCCCAAAGGTCTTCAGTGTCCCCATAACCAAGACGTTCACCTGCAAATCAACATCGAGGAATTACAGAACAGAAATCACCTCCCTCCCAGGATGCAGAGATCCATCCTCAAGTCTGAGAGAGAAACCACATCTTCATAGATTGCACCTACTGGAGACCAGCCAATGACGTGTCAGCTTCCTCCCGGACCCCAATTACTTCGGATAAATCCTGAAAAGGTTTAAGATTGAAGGCAGGCTCTTTCTGAGCGCGCTCCGCAATTTACAGATTGTAATTTCACCATCAGGACAGTTTCAAAGACAATTTGGAAAAGAGAATCATTGGAGAAATCCCTCAGGTTAAGCGGTGGAGAAGGGGGGGGGGGGGGCATTTTTTACTGTAAATAGGAGTGTGAGCAATGATGATCCAAAATGGCAGAAGGAGGCCATTCAGCCACTTGTCTCTTACCAGCTCTCCATCAGGTAGTCTAGAGAATCAACTTGGAACCCAATGGATTTCCAATCCTGAGCACAAACTGGTGAATGGCTAGCTCTGGAATTGGGAGGAGAATGCTGAGGGTCTCTGCCAGCAGGGAAGGGTATGCACACTAGCAGTGAAAAGGAGCAGGTATAAGACATGCAGACCCCCAGACGCCTGGAACGAAAACGTCTCCCTAACCTGTATCCAACACTCAAAAGCTGGAAATCTGAAATAAAAACAGAAGGTGTTGGAAATTCTTAGCAGCATCTGTAGAGAGAAAAACAGAGTTAACGGGCAGAATTCCAGCTTGCGGCTTGTTGGAACCTGGATGTTCCAGCACCAGCTTTGTCTTTTTAACTCAGTCACATTGGTCGGGATGTTGGGTGCAAATAATCAGATGGGGCGGGCGAGGTGACCACCCACAGGGCTCTGGTTCTGTTCCAATATTTAAAGGGACCCTGCGAGGGTCAGAACTGAAGCTGCCAAAATATCCTAACAGAAGCAGCAACTTGGCAGACAGAGTGCTAATGTGAAGAGGCAGAACCACTGGCTCTCAGAGTTGTCCCTTGACATGCTGCAATTGTAAGGATCCAAGGTTCCCATGGAGACAGGAAGAAGATCTCAAGAAGCAGATGTGACTGGAGGTGGACATGGATCTTCCAGGATCCAATGGCCTGATCAGGGCAGAGAATGTGAGGCGTGTGTTACATTCAAGTACAAACCTCCTCACTTTGCCTTGCCCAGCATTAACCTGCACATCACTCCTCAGAATAAAACCTTGCAACTGAACCCATCCCTTTCTGTCGAGGCAGGTCCTCACCTGAACAGCTACCACTGCCACTCGCTCTCAACCTAATGCCACATCACAGTGAACCTCCACAAGTAATATCCTTCCATTGGTCACATTTACACAGCTCTTCATTCTCTCTCTGCAGGGGGAGAGCACAGAGCAGCGGAGAGAGGCAGAGACCTGGAGATGGTTCAGACAATGACAGAGGATGAGGTGGAGCTGGAGATAAGCTGGGTCGTGACATTCCTGGTCGTTGCCAGTGGAGAGATGGGGGAATGTTCCAGACTGTGATATAACAGTGGCATGGCAGATAACACGCTCGCACTAGCTGGATGTCTGCAACCAAGAAAATATAACAACAGCATGATAACTAACAACCCTCTTACTCTGTCAGTTCCAATTTCTTTCATCAGCTGCAGGTCCAACAGGTGTCCCTCAGGAGGCGATGTCACTCACTCTGAGGCTGCACCTCCACATGACTCATACACACCGAGTGCTGGGATATCTCAGGCCATTGCGCTGATGTCCACCCCCATAGAGACAGTGTCCCTTCCCCCCGTCATATGTAGAGAGAGTGTCCACCTCTGTGGAGCATCAGGCGCACCAGGAACCGGGCGCACACTGACCCTGGCCAGGGATCAGCACCCTCACTCTCAGTTTAAACAAGATGGATGAAAAGCCTCATCAGAACCTTGCTAAAGTCCAGCGAGGTTCTCTCCAGCAACTGATCAGCTGACTGTGGGTGGGGCCAGGAGAGAGGGATGGAGATTGTGCGCACGATGGGGACTCTTGCACTCACCCAGCTACCAGCCAGACCCTGCATGGTTCCCATCCCGACTGCAGCAGAGCAGCAGGGGGCACTGTCTTTGCTGGGACCCTCACAGACTGCACAACGCAGAAGAGATTAGCCCAAAGCTCCAGAGCAGGGACTGTGTCGGCTGAAGCCACAGGGATTACACTCATTCTAGAACAAAGCATTTATTTCTGCAGAGGGGTGTTTAGCACTATTACACTCTGCTTCATATTTATAAACTTTATTTCAGAACTCTAACACTTCCTTCCCTGTGGAGAACATTAAGTCCAGGGTTGAAGATGAGTGAAGATTCTCAGTGAGAGGAATGAATTGTTACTGGTGGAGCTACTTTATGTTTCAGGCCAGAGTGGATTCTGAATCGGTGAGCCGGATGTCTACACTGCCTCGGGCTGGTGAACTGTTGCCCGAACCAGACTGTCCTGGGCATCCTGCAGGTACTCTCACCATCTCAGCTTACTCCAGATGCAGAACATTCTCCAGCTTCTTCCTCCTGGGGATTCAGTCCTTGTTACTGAGCGATGTCCAAGGCAGAGTGTTCCACTGTTACCGGGGAAACCCTGCCTGCTGCAGGACGAAGGGTCTCCCAGGCATCAAAACCTCATCTTCACCATCCTGATGGTCAGCTCAATGATCACTCTTGTGCTCCTGTGACATTGGCCATAGTACACGATGTAAATGACTTTTGCATCAGTTTCTCAATGTTCCATTGGATTTTCTTTACTCTTCTGTTTATGGAAACGTGCATGCAAGGAGTCCGTTAAGATGAGTGACGGGAACTGTCCGTGTCTGACTGGCACCAATTTCCATAATCAGTGTCTCTACAACAGACTCAGTTCACTGTTTTCATCAACACCATCGAGGGAGTTTTCCTCTCTACCCACGTCATTTTCTAGTTTATCCAAGAGATATACACTGGCCTTATGCACACATTCATAGGAGCATAGAAAATAGGAGCAGGAGGAGGCCATTTGGCCCTTCGAGCCTGTTCCCCTATTCATCGCGATCATGGCTGATCATCCAACTCAACAGCCCAATCCTGCTTTTTCCCCCATAACCTTTGATCCCATTCGTCCCAAGTGCTATATCCAGCCGCCTCTTGAATACATTCAATGTTTTGGCATCAACTACTTCCTGTGGTAATGAATTCCACAGGCTCACCACTCTTGGGTGAAGAAATTCATTTTCTCCCTATTGGCGTTTCAAAAATGGAACCTTCATTTCCACCTATTTCACAATTTTACCCAAGTCATTGCTTAATCTCTGATTTTCCAACTCTTTTTCTCAGTTCATGAATCTTTTCATTCAGCTCAACAGCTACTCAGGAATCTCCAGTTGTTATTGTTGCAGAATTATCTGCAGATATACAAGCTTAATCATTTTACATTGACATTCAGTTCATTTCGGAATCTTTCTTTCATGCTTACTGGCCACTCCTTTTGTTACATCCTCAATACGTTTCTTAAAATGTTCCTTGTTTCTTTCAAAGTTTGGATCTGCTCTTCCATACTACACACCTCATCTGTCAGATTCTCCAGATTGCATCAAAGTTTAAGAATTGCATTGTTCCTTTCCTGGAGAATTTCCAACAGTTTATCAGTTTTGCTTTTTAATTTTGCGTTCAGATTCATCTGTAATTACTCTTCCTGTGACTGATGCTCAAGTTTCTCATCAGTCCCTATTCTTCATTAACAAACTCATTTATCTTGTGAAGATTGGTGCTTTACACCAATCACTTTACATCCATCATTATTGGCAATAAGCTTCTGGTGTTTGGCCAGAGTAAAGTTCAGGAATTGAGCAAGACCGAGCAACCTGCTGCAACACAGTCATTGCCATGTTACCACTTACGCTGGCCAAATCATTACACAATATAGAATCTACCCCTTCAATAAGTAAGCTCGGAAAAATTTCCACAGTGACGCTTCTACTTATTAAGTCACTTTGCAATTTGATTTCACACAAGGTAACTAATTCATAAATCCCAATGCACATTTTCTTAAGAGGTGGCACGGTGACACAGTGGTTAGCACTGCTGCCTCACAGCACCAGAGACCCAGGTTCGATTCCCGGCTTGGGTCACTGTCTGTGCGGAGTCTGCACATTCTCCCCATGTCTGTGTGGGTTTCCTCCGGGTGCTCCGGTTTCCTCTCACAGTCCAAAGATGTGCGGGTTAGACAGATTGGCCATGATAAATTGCCCCTTAGTGTCAGCGGGATTAGCTAGGGTAAATACATAGGGTTATGGGGATAGGGCCTGAGTGGGATTGTGGTCGGTGCAGACTCGATGGGCCGAATGGTCTCTTTCTGCACTGCAGGATTCTATGATTAATACATTTTCCTGCATCAAATCATCTGGAACACAGATTAGATCAGCAGCCAGTATCAGTAATGGATCTGCCCCAGTGATTCTCAAGATATTAATTTGTTTACTTGTTTTGTTGGAAGGAGGAGAAATACCTTCTCCTCAAAACAAAACCTCTAAAACGTCCAGTCGCCTGATTCACTTCAATTCCCTTGACTGTTAGGTTGATGGGCCATGCTAAAATTGCCCCTTAGTGTCCTGAGATGCGTAGGTTAGTGGGATTAGCAGGTAAATGTGTTGGGATATGGGGATAGGGCCTGGGTGGGATTGTGGTCAGTGCAGACTCAATGGGCCGAATGGCCTGTTTCTGCACTGTAGGGATTCTATGATTTCTATGTTTCTATATCCCCCCCTTTCTAACAGCTTCTGAGGGAACAGATTTCACTTTTACTTTTCTGGTACAACCTTTTCTAAAGACTTCTTGAACATTCCTATTGCTGCCACCAGTTTATATTTAGCTTCCAACAACGGGCTCTGTCTTATGGCAATAAAAGCATACTGGTTTTTTCACATTGTTTTTATCCTCTACACTATCAGTTTTCTTGACTGGAGCAGCTTCTGCCTTTTCCATGATGCTGGACTTCTATTCTTCCAGCTTCCCTGTGGGTTTACAAATGGAGATTTACTGCACACCAGTTGCCTTTCTGATAAATCGTATCTATTCGCCAGAACCACTGTTTCTTGTACCTTAGAAACCTTACGGTCTTTCAAGTGTGACCCAATACCTATTGGGATGCCATTTCAAAATTCTTCCAGTATCATTCGCTCCCTTATATTCTCAAAATTTTGCTCTAACATTAGCGATCAAACATTTCTTTCTTCCTCACAAATTCGACAAACATTTTATTTGGTCTTTAAAGTCCAAAATTTCAGCTGATATGCTTCAGTGACAAGGTCATAGAGTCATAGAGGTTTATAGCATGGAAACAGGCCCTTCAGCCCAACTTGTCCATGCCACCCTTTTGTTTTTAACCACGAAGCTATTCCCAAGTCCTGCAGCTTTAACCACCTCACAATCTGAAGATTACTCTTCCCGACGACGCGGATCCGTATCCTTCCTGACCAAACACTTTTGCAAAATGAGAATCCATTGGACGATTGTGCTGCACCCGGCACAAATCCCACTACGTCAGGAAAATACCAGGATGGGTAGGATTGTGGTCGGTGCAGACTCGATGGACCGAATGGCCTCCTTGTGCAATGTAGGGATTCTATGAGAGTCCGGAAACAGGATTTGTGCCGAACACCAAAACGGTTCACGATGTTCCAGGCTGCCCCAGTGACGGGATCAGGTTCACAGCCTTGTTGATTACCATTCCTTAACATAGATTTCCAGCGACAAATTTGACTTGATGCTGAATCTTCTGGGAAATTGCAAAGATCCCACCCATCAGTGTGACATGGCACCAGCTGAAATCACTACTGGTCTCCACAAACTAAGACCAGACGTGATAATGGCGGCACGGTGGCACAGTGGTTAGCACTGCTGCCTCACAGCTCCAGGGACCCGGGTTTGATTCCGGCCTCAGGTCGCTGTCTGTGTGGAGTTTGCACATTCTCCCCGTGTCGGCGTGGGTTTCCTCCGGGTGCTCCGGTTTCCTCCCACAATCCAAAGACATGCCGGTTAGGTTGATTGGCCATGCTAAATTGCCCCTTAGTGTCCTGGGATGTGTAGGTTAGAGGGATTAGCAGGGTAAATATGTGAAGTTACAGGGACAGGGCTTGGGTGGGATTGTTGTCGGTGCAGACTCGGTGGGCTGAATGGCCTCCTTCTGCACTGTCGGGATTCAATCACCATGCGGGAGTGTTGAAAGGCCATGGTAGCCCCCGGGTACTTGAGGACATGCTGGGTAGCATCTGGCACTGGCCCCTGTCACCGCCAGTGTTGGTACTGCCAGGGTGCCAGTGTACAGTGTCAGGTTGGCACTAGCAGGGGGCCATGCCAAGGGGGCAGGGCATGAAGATCCATTGAGAGAGCTCAGATGCCAAAAGGCTTCCGATCAATATTCTGGGGTGGGGGCAGAAACATGCCATCAATGAGGGGGGTGGGTCCCGATGTCCATGGGAGGGGAAGAGACATAGAAATTAGAAGCAGGAGGAGGCCATTCGGCCCTTCCAGCCTGCTCCACCATTCATCTTGATCATGGCTGATCATTGAATTCAATATCCTGATCCTCCTTCCCCACATCCCTTGATTCCTTGAGCCCCAAGAGCAATATCTAATTTCTTCTTGAAATCAGACAATGTTTTGGCTTCAACTACTTTCTGTGGTAGTGAATTCCACACATTCATCACCCTCTGGATGAAGAAATTTCTCCTCACCTCAGTTCTAAAAGGGTTTACCCCTTATCCTCAAACTATGACCCCTAGTTCTGGACTCCCCCACCATTGGGAACATTCTTTCTGAACCTACCCTATCTAACCCTTTTAGAATTTTATAAGTTTCTACGAGATCCCCTCTCACTCTTCTAAACTCCAGTGAATATAATCCTAACCGACTTAGTCTCTCCTCATATGACATACCTGCCATCCAGGAATCAGCCTGGTAAACCTTTGCTGTACTCCCTCTATAGTAAGGACATCCTTCCTCAGATAAGGGCACCAAAATTGCAAACAATACTCCAGGTGTAGTCTCACCAATGCCCTATACAATTGCAATTCAACATCCCTATCCCTATACTCAAATCCTCTCGCTACGAAGGCCAACATACTATCTGCCTTCTTTACTGGCTGTTGTACCTGCACGCTCACTTTCAGCGACTGATGCACGAGGACACCAAGGTCTCGTTGTGTATCCATCTCTCTCAATTTACACACATTCAAGTAATAATCTGCCTTCCTATTATTGCTGCCAAAGCGGATGACGTCACATTTATCCACATTATGCTGCATCTGCCATGCAGATGCCCACAAACTCAGCCTGTCCAAATCACGCTGAAGCATCTCTGCATCCTCCTCACAGCTCACCCTCCTACCCAACTTTGCATCATCTACAAATTTGGAGACAATACATTCAGTTCCCTCTTCCAAATCATTTATATATAATAAGAACAGTTGGGGTCCTAGCACAGATCCCTGCTGAACCCCACTAGTCACTAACTGCCAATCAGAAAAAGACCCAACTCTTTACTTCCTACCTGCTAACCAGCTTTCTATCCATCTCAAGACATTACCTACAATCTCGTGCTTTAACTATACATCGTAGTCTGTTATGTGAGACCTTGTCGAAAGCCTTCTGAGAGTCTAAATAAACCACATCCACTGGTTCTCCTCGGTCAACTCTACTACTTACATCCTCAAAATAATTCCAATGGATTTGTCAAGCATGATTTCCCTTTTGTAAAAACTCTTTAATATTAAAGCACAGAATGGAACATGATTCCTCACCTGAACGACCAGACAATCCTTCACTCTGTGATCTAAGCTGCTGTCTGATTTCAGCCTCTCTTTGGGATGAACGCTTTTGTATTTCTATTTCGTTTGCCCTTCTTTTTCCTCTTTTTTCCAATCGGAGCTTTTTCATTTCTTTTGCTGTTTTAAGTTGCTTTATCTGCAACTGAATTCCAGCCAACTCAACTGAATTTCCGTCTGCATCAACCTTTTCTTCTTCCAATCCCAGATTCTGCACTATTACCTCAATTGCAACTGCTCCCTGAGCCTCTGCTTTTAAATCCAACTCGTCTGCTAATGCAATTAACCCTTTAATTAACTCTAGAATCAATCTTACATCTCCAGATAAGTTGTAGCAATTGATAGAGCCATTCGACCTTATAATCAGTGCAGTGAAGTTTGCCGTGGAAATCTTCTCACCCCGAGCACCAGTAACAGCGCTTGTAAATATCTGATTACAAATCCTGCGCCAGCTCCTGATATATGTTATGGTCCTTGGCCAGAGCCCCAGGTTGTGGTTAAGATCTGGTTAGGGGAACAATAATATTTTGTTTAAAGTAGACAGAGTTTGAAATTTAAGAGTCTCGTTCAATGAATAAAGCCAAAGATACCATGGCATTTGAACAAACTAAAGTAAACTGTACTGTATAAGGTCAGCAAGATAAAACAACTGCATGTGGCATTGGTGAGACCACATCTGGAGTTTTCATCCCCTTACTTGAGGAAAGATGTAAATGCATTAGAGACGGTTCAGAGAAGGTTCACTAGATCGATTCCAGGGATGAAGGTTTTGTCTTACAAAGAGAGATTGAGAGATTTAGGCCTACACTCATTTCAGTTTAGAAGAATGAGGGGAGATCTAATTGAGGTTTATAAGATGCTAAAGGGGATTGCAGTGTAGATGTAGAATGGATGTTTCCACTTGTTGGACATTCTAGTTTTAGGCTAAGGGGTGGCAGATTTAAAACAGAAATTAGGAGGAATTGCTTCACTCAAAGGGTTGTGAATCTGTGGAATTCTCCACCCAGAGTGCAGTGGACACCAGAACAGTAAACAGATTTGAAGAGATAGATAGGTTTTTAATTAGTGGCGGGATGAAGGGCAGGAAAGTGGAGATGAGACCAGCCAAGGATTCTCTGGGAGGCAAGAGAAGTGATTGCAGAGCCTCTGGCTCTGATCTTCAGGTCGTCGTTGGCCTCTGGTATAGTACCAGAAGATTGGAGGTTAGCGAATGTTGTCCCATTGTTTAAGAAGGGGAACAGAGACTTCCCCGGGAATTATAGACCGGTGAGTCTCACTTCTGTTGTCGGCAAGATGTTGGAAAAAATTATAAGGGATAGGATTTATAGTTATTTGGAGAGTAATGAATTGATAGGTGATAGTCAGCATGGTTTTGTGGCAGGTAGGTCGTGCCTTACTAACCTTATTGAGTTTTTTGAGAAAGTGACCAAGGAGGTGGATGGGGGCAAGGCAGTGGACGTGGTATATATGGATTTTAGTAAGGCGTTTGATAAGGTTCACCATGGTAGGCTTCTGCAGAAAATGCAGATGTATGGGATTGGGGGTGATCTAGGAAATTGGATCAGGAATTGGCTAGCGGATAGGAAACAGAGGGTGGTGGTTGATAGTAAATATTCATCATGGAGTGCGGTTACAAGTGGTGTACCTCAGGGATCTGTTTTGGGGCCACTGCTGTTTGTAATATTTATTAATGATCTGGATGAGGGTATAGTTGGGTGGATTAGCAAATTTGCTGATGACACCAAAGTCGGTGGTGTGGTAGACAGTGAGGAAGGGTGTCGTAGTTTGCAGGAAGACTTAGACAGGTTGCAAAGTTGGGCCGAGAGGTGGCGGATGGAGTTTAATGCGGAGAAGTGTGAGGTAATTCACTTTGGTAGGAATAACAGATGTGTTGAGTATAGGGCTAACGGGAGGACTTTGAATAGTGTGGAGGAGCAGAGGGATCTAGGTGTATGTGTGCATAGATCCCTGAAAGTTGGGAATCAAGTAGATAAGGTTGTTAAGAAGGCATATGGTGTCTTGGCGTTTATTGGTAGGGGGATTGAATTTAGGAGTCGTAGCGTTATGTTGCAACTGTACACAACTCTGGTGCGGCCGCACTTGGAGTACTGTGTGCAGTTCTGGTCCCCACATTACAGGAAGGATGTGGAGGCTTTGGAGAGGGTGCAGAGGAGGTTTACCAGGATGTTGCCTGGTATGGAGGGGAGATCCTATGAGGAGAGGCTGAGGGATTTGGGATTGTTTTCGCTGGAAAGGCGGCGGCTAAGAGGGGATCTTATTGAAACATATAAGATGATTAGAGGTTTAGATAGGGTGGATAGTGATAGCCTTTTTCCTCTGATGGAGAAATCCAGCACGAGGGGGCATGGCTTTAAATTGAGGGGGGGTAGTTATAGAACCGATGTCAGGGGTAGGTTCTTTACCCAGAGGGTGGTGAGGGATTGGAATGCCCTGCCAGCATCAGTAGTAAATGCGCCTAGTTTGGGGGCGTTTAAGAGATCCGTAGATAGGTTCATGGACGAAAAGAAATTGGTTTAGGTTGGAGGGTCACAGTTTTTTTTTTTAACTGGTCGGTGCAACATCGTGGGCCGAAGGGCCTGTTCTGCGCTGTAATGTTCTATGTTCTATGTTCTATGTTCTATGATTGTATTGAATGGCAGAACAGGCTCGAGGGGCTGAATGGCCTCCTCCTGTTCCTAGTTCTGACAATGTCGATCACATATTCTAACATTCAGGGTTAATAAAGTTCATGTGAATTAACAGGTAAAGAAATCAGGCAGCACCTTAGATCAGAGAGTGAAAGATAGTCCAATAGTTCAGAGGCGGAATTGTGTTACATTCCAAGCTTTGAATACAACAAAGACATGTTTAATCCAAAAACTCAGCTAATGTTCCAGGGACCCGGGTTCGAATCCCACCAAAGCAGATGGTGGAATTTGAACTCAATAAAAAAACATTGGATTTCAGAATCTACTGATGACCATGAAACCATTGTTGGTCATCAGAAAAACCCATCTGGTTCACTAATGTCCTTTAGGGAAGGAAATCTGCCATCCTTACCTGGTCTGGCCTACGTGACTCCAGAGTCACAGCAATGTGATTGACTCTCCACTGCCCTTGGGCAACTAGGGATGGGCAATAAATGCTGGCCAGCCAGTGACCCCCATATCCCACAAATAAATTTAAAAAGTTCACAGAAGATGGAGCTGAGATATATTTTATCTCTTTTGAAAAGGTGGCTGAAATAAATACCAAACTCAACCAAAACAGAGTCCACAGGTTTCCTAACATCCCACCCAGATGTCAGTAACACCGTTATCACAAATCTCACTGGAACTCTCGTCTCTCTCTGACAAGGGATTCCAGTCTTCACCTTCAAAGATCGAGCCTTGCAATTCTCTCCAAATGTCATTCCAAATTAGACAGCATCAATGGCAGCCCACCCCTCAGGCTTCAATCTCATCTCCCAAGATTCTGTTCCCCTGGATTCATCGAGAAAACACTCAAACACAAACACGCAGGTGAATTTCAGACCCCCAGCTGGCCTGAGAGAACATCAATGCCCCAGAGAGGTACCAATGCCCCACCCGCCCACAGCACCGAGACAGCAACTTCTCAGATCTTGAGGCCTCCTTCTGGGCCCTCTTCACTTAAACTCTACTACCCACAGTCCTTTCTCTATTTGGAGCCTTTTTTCTCTGCCCTTTTCTTTTTAACTGAACTGGGATCTCTCCCTGCCCCCTCCCCTCCCTGCACCCCACCCCATCTCTCCCTGTGCCCCCCCCTCCTGTCTGAGACCCTTCCTCTTGAAGATGCTGTGCTTCTGGTCACCTGATCCAGGTTTCCACGCCATTTCTGTATGCACAAGCGCTATGGGCCTAAAATAAACGTTAACATGCTGATTTGAGCAAGTGGAGTCTGCTCCGGGTCTGTCCATGCACTAAAACTCTGAAGCCCATTGGGAGTTCCTGACCTCCACATTTCCCAAGAGTTATCAATAAACTCTTCATATTCAAATATACAAGACTCAGAACCTCTGTGAGACCGAATGAACCTACAACTTATTTCAAGCCTTTCTTGCCTACAAGTTGCTCAGTGTTACCCCCCACCACCTCCATCGCTACCTACCCCCGCCATCTGCCAACCACCATCACCACCCATCCACCCACCCCCTGTTTCAGGAAGCCTGGGAAACTCACGCACAGTGTTACACTCAGACTGGGTCTGTGGCAGGTGGTGAGGGAACCAACAAGAGGGAAAAACATACTTGACCTCATCATCACCAACCTGCCGGCTGCAGATGCATCTGTCCATGACAGTATCAGTAAGAGTGACCACCACACAGTCCTTGTGGAGACAAAGTCCCGCCTTCACATTGAGAATGATCTCCATCTTGTTGAGTGGCACTATCACCGTGCTAAATGGGATGGACTTCAAACAGATGTAGCAAACCAAGTCTGGGCATCCATGAGGCGCTGTGGGCCATCAACAGCAGCGGAATTGTACTCCAGCACAATCTGTAACCTCATGGCCTGGCATATCCCCCACTCAACCATTACCATCAAGCCAGGGGATTAAGTGTGGTTCAATGGAGAGTGCAGGAGGGCATGCCAGGAGCAGCACCAGACATACCAAAAAATGAGGTGTCAACCTGGTGAAGCTACCAAACAGGACTACTTGCATGCCAAGCAGCACAAACAGCAAGTGATAGACAGAGCTAAGCAATCCCACAACCAACTGATCAGATCTAAGCTCTGCAGTCCTTCCACATCCAGTTGTGAATGGTGGTGGACAATTAAACAACTCACTGGAGGAGGAGGCTCCACAAATATCCCCATCCTCAATGATGGAGGAGCCCAGCTCATCAGAGCAAAAGATAACGCTGAAGTATTCGCAGCAATCTTCAGCCAGAAGTGCTGAGTGGATGATCCATCTCGGCCTCCTGCAGTGGTCCCCAGCATCTCAGATGCCAGTCTCCAGCCAATTCGATTCACTCCACGTGATGGAGGCGCTGGATGCTGCAAAGACAATGGGCCCTGATAACATTCCAGCAATAATACTGAAGACTTGTGCTCCAGAAGTTGCTGCTCCCCGAGCGGGGAGGCGGTGCCCTAGTGGTACTATCGCTGGACTATTAATCCAGAAACTCCGTTTTTGTTCTGGGGACTCAGGTTTGAATCCCATCACCGCAGATGGTGGAATTTGAATTCAATAAAAATACCTGGAATTAAGAATCTACTGATGACCATGAAACAATTGTCGATTGTCAGAAAAACGCATCTGGCTCACAGATGTGAAGGAAATAAATCTACCTTCCTTACCCGGTCTGGCCTACATGTGACTCCAGAGCCACAGCAATGTGGTTGACTCTCAACTGCTCTCGGGCCACCAGGAATGGTGGCCAGCCAGTGATGCCCATGTCCCACGAATGAATAAAAAATAAGCCAAGCTCTTGCAGTACAGTTACAACACTGGCATCTACCCAACAATGTGGAAAATTGCTCAGATATGTCCTGTATACAAGAAACAGGACAAATCCAACCTGGCCAATTACCGCCCAGACTTCTCTCGATCATCAGTAAAGTGATGGAAGGGGTCATCGACAGCGCTATCAAGCAGCACCTGCTCAGCAATAACCCGCTCAGTGACGCCCAGTTTGGGTTTTGTCAGGGCCACTCAGCTCCTGACCTCATTACAGCCTTGGTTCAAACATGGACAAAAGAGCTGAATTCCAGAGGTGAGTGAGAGTGACAGCCCTTGGCATCAAGGCCGCATTCGACCAAGTGTGGCATCAAGGAGTCCTAATGAAACTGGAATCAATGTGAATCAGGGGGCAAACACTCCGCTGGTTGGAGTCATACCTGGTACATAGGAAGATGGTTGTGGTTGTGGAGGGTCAGTCATCTCAGCTCCAGGATATCTCTGCAGGAGTTCCTCAGGGTAGTGTCCTAGGCCCAACAATCTTCAGCTGCTTCATCAATGACCTTCCCTCCATCATAAGGTCAGAAGTGGGGATGTTCGCTGATGATTACACAACGTTCAACACCATTCGCGACTCCTCAGATACTGAAGCAGTCCATGTTCAAATGCAACAAGATCTGGACAATATCCAGGCTTGGGCTGACAAGTGGCAAGTAACATTCATGCCACACAAATGCCAGGCAATGACCATCACCAATAAGAGACAATTTAACCAGCGCCCCTTGACATTCAATGGTGTTACCATCACTGAATCCCCCACTGTCAACATCCTTGGGGTTACCATTGACCAGGAACACAACTGGACTCACCACATAAACACAGTGGTTACAAGAGCAGGTCAGAGGCTAGGAATACTGTGGTGAGTAACTCACCTCCTGACTCCCCAGAGCCTATCCACCATCTACAAGGCACAAGTCAGGAGTGTGATGAAATACTCTCCACTCGCCTGGATGGGTGCGGCTCCAACAACACTCAAGAAGCTCAATACCATCCAGGACAAAGCAGCCCCGCTTGATTGGCACCGCATCTACAAACAGTCAATCCCTCCACCACCGCCGCTCAGTAGCAGCAGTGTGTACTATCTACAAGATGCACTGCAGCGATTCACCGAAGATCCTTAGACAGCAGCTTCCAAACCCACAACCACTTCCATCAAGAAGGATAAGAGCAGCAGATACATGGGAACACTATCACCTGCAAGTTCCCCTCCAAGCCACTCACCATCCTGACTTGGGAAATATATCGCCGCTCCTTCGCAGTCGCTGGGTCAAAATCTTGGAATTCCCTCCCTAACGGCATTGTGGGACAACCCACAGCACGTGGACTGCAGCGATTCAAGAAGACAACTCACCACCACCTTCTCAAGGGGCAACTAGGGGTGGGCAATAAATGCCGGCCAGCCAGTAACACCCATGCCCCACGAATGAATAAAGAAAAAGATTTCTGAGTTAAACCTGCTGGTACTGATTATTTTACACCATTTGTCTGGCCATGTTTTCCACTCACTGAGATCTGTGCAACTTAAAAGGTGAAAGTCAGTAACATGCCCGCACTTTAAACTGTTCTAATCTTATACTCACACAGAAACTCTCCCACACTGACAATCAAAATTCCCCCCCAACATTTCTGGTCAATGGCCATTCATCAGAACTTTCCAGAAGGACAGATGTTGCCAGAGCTGCTGAGCACTTCCAGCAGTTTCTGGGCTTGAGTTCCTGCGGCTGGTGTCACTTGCTGTAAATGCAGTCACTGAGGGCACTTCACACAAGATGCAGATTCCACACGAGCGAGGTTCACTTCATACTCAGTATTTATTCATCTCTCACTCACCAATCTTCTCCTCCTCTCCCTCTTGCATACTTTTATCTCCTGGGCTTCTCTCAGCCAACCATCCACCTGCTCCCCTGTGATGTCACACCTTGATTTTTGTTATGGAATTTGGAAACTAGTTCCAGTTTTTCACCTGGAGTGAATTCCCCGCCTCCCCCCTCTCTCCCCCACTCCCCCCCCGCCCCCACACCCTCCCCCTCTCCCGCCTCTCTCCCCCCGCCCGCCCCCACTCCCTCCCCCCTCTCTCCCCCACTCCCCACCTGCCCCCACACCTCCCCCTCTCCCCACTCTCTCCCCCCCCTCTCACCACTCCCTCTCCCCCTCTCCCCACTCCCTCCCCCCCATTCCCCTCTCCCTCCCCCCCCATTCCTCTCTCCCTCCCCCCCCTCCTCCCCCCCATTCCCCTCTCTCCTCTCCCCACTCCCCCCTCCCCACCCTCTCCCCACTCCCTCCCCACTCCCCCCTCCCCTCTCCCCCCTCCCCTCTCCCCCTCCTCTCCCCACTCCCCCCCCTCCCCTTCCCCCCCTCCCCCTTCCCCCCCCCTTCCCCCCCTCCCCCTTCCCCCCTCTCCCCACTCCCCCCTCCCCTTTCTCCCCCTCCCCCCCTCCCCTTTCCCCCCCTCTCCCCACTCCCCCTTTCCCCCCCTCCCCCCCGTCTCCCCACTCCTGCCCCCCGTCTCCCCACTCCTCCCCCCGTCTCCCCACTCCTCCCCCCCGTCTCCCCACTCCTCCCCCCCGTCTCCCCACTCCTCCCCCCCGTCTCCCCACTCCTCCCCCCGTCTCCCCACTCCGCCCCCCCGTCTCCCCACTCCGCCCCCCCGTCTCCCCACTCCGCCCCCCCCGTCTCCCCACTCCTCCCCCCCGTCTCCCCACTCCTCCCCCCCGTCTCCCCACTCCTCCCCCCCGTCTCCCCACTCCTCCCCCCCGTCTCCCCACTCCTCCCCCCCGTCTCCCCACTCCTCCCCCCCGTCTCCCCACTCCTCCCCCCCGTCTCCCCACTCCTCCCCCCCGTCTCCCCACTCCTCCCCCCCGTCTCCCCACTCCTCCCCCCCGTCTCCCCACTCCTCCCCCCCGTCTCCCCACTCCTCCCCCCCGTCTCCCCACTCCTCCCCCCCGTCTCCCCACTCCTCCCCCCCGTCTCCCCACTCCTCCCCCCCGTCTCCCCACTCCTCCCCCCCGTCTCCCCACTCCTCCCCCCCGTCTCCCCACTCCCACTTCCCCACTGCCTCCCACACCCACTCCCACCTCCCCCCTCCCCACTCCGAACTGCGTCCCACACCCACTCCCACCTCCCCCCTCCCCCAGGTTTATCCTTCACTGATCCCACTGCCTCTCCCCCGCACACTCTCTCTGTGCTTTATCTTGTTCTCACTGTCGCTCAGAGGGAATTCCCGCTCTCTCTTGCCGTGAGACTGAGATTAATCAGTTTATGCATCATAAAAACATCAAGGGATATGGGGATAATGCAGGAAAATAGTGAATTGGAAGGTCAGCCACTAGCTCATTGAATGGCAGTGTGGCTTGAAGGGCTGAATGGTCTTCTACTAGCCCATTTCTTATGTAAGGTGAAGAGGGGAAAACACAAAACCAGCAGCGAGAGAGGACAGAAGCAGGAGGCAATAAGGAACACAATGAGACCAATCAAGGAAGTTAATGACAGATATGAAACACGGTGGAGGACACATTTAGCCCCTCAAGAACCTGACAAGATCCATTGTTGGGTTTACCTCACCTATATTCACATTCAGTCAATGCAGTCCAGACTTGATGCAAAACCAGTTTCTGCTCAATCTCTCAGGATTCCCACCGAACAAGTTGGGTTAAAATTATCCAGACATGTGATTGGTTAAAAGGCCATCAGCAGAAATGGTTTTGCTGAAAGTAGATGAGGAGGTTCCAGTGTTTACAAAGCTCCTTCCTGCCTTCCACCTTCCTGCCCACCCGGAGAGACACTTCTGACGGGAAATGAGAGTTTGTTTCAGTCCTACCCTCTTCAGGTGCACTTTCTGCAAGCTCTTCAAACCTGGTCACTTCCTGCGCTCTTTTTATAAACCTTCTCAAAACTTTCCTCAGATTTCTCATCACAACCTCGCGACCATCACCCAGCTTCCCATAGGGTCACGCAGTGCACAAAAGGCCATTTGGCCCATCTAGTCTGCATGGACAATATCTAAACGCACGCTAAACCGATTTTCCTGCAATAGAGTCATTCACTACAGGAAAGGCCCTTCAGCCTTGTTGCTTTCTTGTTCTTTACAAAGTGACAGCATTGTGCAGATACAGGATCAGTGAAGGATAAACCTGAAATGCAGAAGAGTGCAAATAAATAGTGAAAGGTGATGAGTTGAATATTGATTGGATGGCACCAACAAAGGTTACATTAATAAGAAATTTCTCACAACCCTTTGTTTTTTAACAGGGATAAAGGTGAGATTGTGTGTTTTAACAGGAGTGCTGGTGATAAGACTCCATTGGTAAAGGTGATTTCACAAGTTAAATTTCACTCATCGAAAGCAGCATTGAGGAGGAGATTCTGTCTTAATTAGAGTCCTGGATTGTTCCTCAAATTACAGGCCACAGACAGCCTTCTTTGAGTAAATGGCCCAGCACACACAGCACTCGTACACACACTTAAATGGATATTGCTTATGTACAATCCATAAGATTAATTGCCATCAAGCTATTCAACTATTTGAGCCCTCACAGATGAGCTCAATTCCATCACTACCTGTCAGCAAGCCGAGAGGACTGGTCCCAGGGTCAGTCATCACCCTCAGGACAGAGAGGACAAACATTCGAGGAAAGAGAATCCCAGCTGCAAGAACACCTTCTCTGAAGGCCTGAGACTTTCCAGGACAGATTTCCCTTTTCACCTGGGGAGTGGATCACACACCTGTCTGATTTTAACTCAGCTGCATTGATCACTGCCAAAAGGATTCTGCTGTAAGTCTAACCTCAGCTTCAATCATACACGACTTCCGCAAGCTTTCAAACAAAACACCCACAGCTGGAACACACATGGAAATATCTGGGGCACATAAAAGGCCAATGCAGTTGTCAATGGCTTGGGTCTGGCTGTGAAACTGCGGGAAATAATTTGGAACATATTTCTTTTTCCAGACTCTGACTTTTCAGAGTGGGCCAAGTTCAGGAACAGGAGGCAGAAAGTCAACGGGAGTTTCGTGAACTAAACCATTGTGTGGCCAAAGCCCTGGCCAGTTTCCAATGCCTGGCTTTCCTATCTACCCCACTGGCATCTACCTGTGACTTATTGTGGAAAAGGTCATTTATTTACCTGTCACTGGTTTGATAAAAGCTCTTCATTAAAACTTCTGAAATTTGAATAACGTAAAAGATATTGCTGACAGCTTTAACAACCAATTGGATAGAAATGAAGGTGAACTTTGAGGCAGCGTGCAGGATTTTAATAGATTCTTGCTGAAAGGAATTCCACAGTTTAAAAGCTTTGAGAAGCAGGTTTCAGATTAAAATTTCAAATGAATCCTGCTCTCAATATATTAAGATTCGACAGTACGGCTGGGATTTTACCGGCACGTCCGCCCGAGGCTCGTAAGATTGTGCCCAGGGCCAAGACAGAATGTTGTTCTGCAAGCCTTGCCCGCCCCGATTTCAGGGCGGGTGTGCTGGTAAAATTCTGGCCTATGGCAGGATTTAAGACCTCGCTTGCGGCCAATGGAGAATTCTATTCTGCAAGTCTCACCCGCCTCGATTCCAGGGAGGGCGAGGCGGTAACATTTTGGTCTATATTATTAGCATTTTTCAATAGCAGGATATTTTAATCTCAAATTTTAATTTCATTTCACTTTTTAAAAATAACGTATGAATAAATTACTGGTGCTCTAGATTTTGCGACACTTTGAAAGTAGCTTTCTGACATGGTTGATGATTTTTGCAACGAGAGCAATGGAAGATATCATTGGAGCCAGTCCGAATTTTAAAAAACTGTATGTTGGAGGCAGCAAAAATTGTCATTGGGTAACAGGAGACATAAGGAAGCTTTTTGAAAGGAACAAATTAGACTTAAAATACACTTCCACACAGCCTGGGAGATATGACAGCAAATGCTACAACACTGTAGATGGCCAAAATAAACAGAAGGCTTCCAGACTCAATGTCTGGTTGGTGCATAATGCTTGGGTTAGGTATAGATGTGGATAAATATATATAATGTGAGGTTATCCACTTTGGTAGCAATAATAGGAAGACAGATTATTACTTGAATGGGTGTAAACTGAGAGAGGTGGATACTCAACGAGATCTTGGAGTCCTCATGCATCAGTTGCTAAAAATAAGCGCACAGGTACAACAGGCAGAAGAGAAGGCAAATGGTACATTGGCTTTCATAGCGAGAGGATTTGAGTGTAGAGATTTGGATGTATTGGGATAGGGATGTTTTGCTGCAATTGTATAGGGCATTGGTGAGGCCACAACTTGAGTATTGTGAGCAGTTTTGGCGTCTTTATCTGAGGAAGGATGTCCTTGCTATAGAGGGAGTACAGCGAAGGTTTACTAGGCTGATTCATGAGATGACAGGTCTGTCATATGAGGAGAGACTAAGTCGGTTAGGATTATATTCACTGGAGTTTAGAAGAGTGAGAGGGGATCTCACAGGAACATATAAAATTCTAACAGGGTTAGACAGGGAAGATTCAGAAAGAATGTTCCCAATGGTGGGGGAGTCCAGAACGAGGGGTAATAGTTTGATGATTAGGGGTAAATCTTTTAGAACTGAGGTGAGGAGAAATTTCTTCACCCAGAGGTGGTGAATGTATGGAATTCATTAACACAGAAAGTAGTTGAGGTCAAAATGTTGTCTGATTTAAAGAAGAAATTAGATATAGCTCTTGGGGCTAAAGGGATCAAGACATACGGGGGGGGGGGTGGAATTAGGATATTGAATTCGATGATCAGCCATGATCAAAATGAATGGTAGAGCAAGCTTGAAGGACCGAGAGGCTTACTCCTGCTTCTAGTTTCAATGTTTCTAGAGAATAACTCCCTCGACACTGTCCCCATCAAACACTCCCAGGACAGGTGCAGCACGGGGTTAGATACAGAGTAAAGCTCCCTCTACACTGTCCCCATCAAACACTCCCAGGACAGGTACAGCACGGGGTTAGTTACAGAGTAAAGCTCCCTCAACACTGTCCCCATCAAACACTCCCAGGACAGGTACAGCATGGGATTCAATACAAAGTAAAGCTCCCTCTACACTGTCCCCATCAAACACTCCCAGGACAGGCACAGCACGGGGTTAGATACAGAGTAAAGCTCCCTCTACACTGTCCCCATCAAACATTCCCAGGACAGGTGCAGCACGGGGTTAGATACAGAGAAAGGCTCTTTTATGTTCCCATGACCGCTGGAAGGTACAACCGAGCATGTTGCCACAGCAACAATAGCAACAACATATATTTAAATAGCATCTTTACCATAGTCAAATGTTCTGGATGATTTTACAAGAGCATCATCAAACCAATAACGGGCAGAAAACTGGAGAAGCTGAAATCAGGACAGGTGAAAGTGATAATTATGAAGTATCATCTGTAAGGAGCAGAGAGAATTTTAGAGAAGGTAAGCAGCAGGGAGTAATCAGGGCCCAGAGAGACGAAAGCACAGCCAATGGTGAGGTGAAGGAAGCGAGGGATGTTGAAGAGGCCAGAATGGAGGAGCACCATGAGTTTGGAGGAATGTTGAGTGTTATGAATTCAGTGACTCTGTGTTAGAATTCACAGTCTATCGACATTGTGACATTTAAAGGACAGCATTTTCAATGTTGTTACATTGGTTCCTGCTTTGTATTAATGTAGTTAGCACCGAGTGTTTTGAAAGGCCACCTAGTTCAGAGGAAGAGTTAGTGAAGAGATATTCAATGGCGAGTTTGGCAGACAGCTTCGGAGAAGCAGCCATGAGGTGACACACACAAGATGGGACACAGGATAGTCCAGTTACTTTAGAATAAATAAAGAGCTGCAGTCACTCGACTATCTGTGAACTCTGGGCCACTGGAACAAAGGAAGCTATCCCTTTGGGAGCAACAGTGAGTTTGGAGAGAATTACAAGGCAGGATCTTCAAAGCTGAAGATTGGAACCCTGATGGCCCTTTTCCTTCTTCCTGTGGTTAGCTGGACACATCTGGTTGTATTTGAGTCCATCACATTATACGGGAAAGCCCAGATATTTCAGTCAACTGTCGGGAGTTTGTGAAATTGTTGGGGTTTCTTGAGGCCCTTGTGTCTGTGAAAAAACTCAAAATATCTTTTGCGCAGAACAGGACATAACTTCACAAATTCTCCTGACACCACAACAGATCATCAGGAACAGCACACTGCCTTTGCCTGGGTTCCACCAAGGAATTCTGGACTTGCCGAATACATTTCCATGGAAACTGTGTCCTTTTAATCAAAACCTCATGGTCTTTGATGCCAATGCTGGCCATTAATTTACGTTGCTGCTCACCTCGCACTGAGTAACATTTCTCCTGACTGGAAACACAGTCTATCTTCCTGCTGGGATGGCCAACAACAATTTATATTTATGTAGAGACTTTAATGTAATAAACCACACCGAACAGCTTCATTGCACCATTGTAAACCAAAGTCTGACACCAAACCACATCAAAGGATGTTGGTTGACCCGTGAAAGGTAGGTTTGAAAGACTGTCTCAGAGGAGGAGGAGAGAGAGAGAGAGAGGAAATTCCAGAGCTTGGTGCCCAGGCAGCTGAACAGAGAGTCGCCAATGGTGGAACAATTAAAACTGGAGATGCTCAAGAGGCCAGAATTGGAGAAACATGGAAACGAGAAGCAGGAGGAGGCCATTCAGCCCTTCGAGCCTGCTCCACCATTCATTCTGATTATGGCCGATTATCAAATTCAATATCTTGATCCTAAAAGAGAAAACGCTGGAAAATCTCAGCAGGTCTGGCAGCATCTGTAAGGAGAGAAAAGAGCTGATGTTTCAAGTCCAGATGTCAAAACTTTGACAAAGGATCATCTGGACTTGAAACGTCAACTCTTTTCTCTCCTTACACATAGAACATAGAACATAGAAAGCCACAGCACAAACAGGCCCTTCGGCCCACAGGTTGCGCCGATCACATCCCCACCTCTAGGCCTATCTATAGCCCTCAATCCCATTAAATCCCATGTACTCATCCAGAAGTCTCTTAAAAGACCCCAACGAGTTTGCCTCCACCACCACCGACGTCAGCCGATTCCACTCACCCACCACCCTCTGAGTGAAAAACTTACCCCTGACATCTCCTCTGTACCTACCCCCCAGCACCTTAAACCTGTGTCCTCTCGTAGCAACCATTTCAGCCCTTGGAAATAGCCTCTGAGAGTCTACCCTATCCAGACCTCTCAACATCTTGTAAACCTCTATCAGGTCACCTCTCATCCTTCGTCTCTCCAGGGAGAAGAGACCAAGCTCCCTCAACCTATCCTCATAAGGCATGCCCCCCAATCCAGGCAACATCCTTGTAAATCTCCTCTGCACCCTTTCAATGGCTTCAACATCTTTCCTGTAATGAGGTGACCAGAACTGCGCGCAGTACTCCAAGTGGGGTCTAACCAGGGTCCTATAAAGCTGCAGCATTATCTCCCGACTCCTAAACTCAATCCCTCGATTAATGAAGGCCAGTACGCCGTACGCCTTCTTGACCGCATCCTCCACCTGCGAGGCCGATTTAAGAGTCCTATGGACCCGGACCCCAAGGTCCTTCTGATCCTCTACACTGCTAAGAATGGTACCCTTCATATTATACTGCTGCTTCATCCCATTGGATCTGCCAAAATGGATCACCACACACTTATCCGGGTTGAAGTCCATCTGCCACTTCTCCGGCCAGTCTTGCATTCTATCTATGTCTCGCTGCAACTTCTGACATCCCTCCAAACTATCCACAACACCACCTACCTTGGTGTCGTCAGCAAACTTACCAACCCATCCCTCCACTTCCTCATCCAGGTCATTTATGAAAATGACAAACAGCAAGGGTCCCAGAACAGATCCCTGGGGCACTCCACTGGTCACTGACCGCCATGCAGAGAAAGACCCCTCCACAGCCACTCTCTGCCTTCTGCAGGCAAGCCAGTTCTGGATCCACAAGGCAACAGCCCCTTGGATCCCATGCCCTCTCACTTTCTCAAGAAGTCTTGCATGGGGGACCTTATCGAACGCCTTGCTGAAGTCCATAGAGTCAGAGGTTTACAGCATGGAAACAGGCCCTTCGTCCCAACTTGTCCATGCCGCCCTTTTTTTTTTAAAAACCCTAAGCTAATCCCAATTGCCCACATTTGGCCCATATCCCTCTATACCCATCGTACCCATGTAACGATCTAAATGCTTTTTAAAAGACAAAATTGTACCCGCCTCTACTACTACCTCTGGCAGCTTGTTCCAGACACTCACCACCCTCTGTGAAAAAATTGCCCCTCTGGACACTTTTGTATCTCTCCCCTTAAACCTATGCCCTCTAGTTTTAGACTCCCCTACCTTTGAGAAAATATATCTAGCTGATCTGTGCCCCTCATTATTTTAAAGACCTCTATAAGATCACCCCTCAGCCTCCTACGCTCCAGAGAAAAAAGTCCCAGTCTATTCAGCCTCTCCTTATAACTCAATCCATCAAGTCCCAGTAGCATCCTAGTAAATCTTTTCTGCACTCTTTCTAGTTTAATAATATCCTTTCTATAATAGGGTGACCAGAATTGCACACAGTATTCCAAGTGTGGCCTTACCAATGTCTTGTACAACTTCAACAAGACCCGCAGTTTCCTCCCTAGCCTCCCACAATGTCCTGGGATACACTTCATCAGGTCCCGGGGATTTATCTATCTTGAAGCGCTTTAAGACTTCCAGCACCTCCTTCTCTGTAATATGTACACTCCTCAAGACATCACTATTTATTTCCCCAAGTTCCCTAACATCCATGCTTTTCTCAACAGTAAATACTGATGAGGAATAGTCATTTAGGATCTCACCCATCTCTTGTGGATCCGCACATAGATGACCTTGTTGATCCTTAACAGGCCCTACTCTCTCCCTAGTTACTGTTTTGGCCTTTATGTACTTGTAGAAGCTCTTTGGATTCTCCTTTGCCCTATCTGCCAAAACAATCTCGTGTCCCCTTTTTGCCCTCCTGATTTCTCTCTTAACTCTACACTCCCTTCAAGGGATTCACTTGATCTCAGCTGCCTATGCATGTCATGTGTCTCTTTCTTCTGCTTGACCAGGGCCTCAATATCCCGAGTCATCCGGGGTTCCCTACTTCTGCCAGCCTTGCCCTTCACTCTAAGAGGGATGTATTTACCCTGAACCCTGGTGAACACTGCTGAAATTTTCCAGTGTTTTCTCTTTTGGTTTCAGATTCCAGCATCCACAGTAATTTGCTGTTATCAATATTTTGATTCCCCCTTCCTCCCTTATCCCTTGATCCCTTCACCCCCAAGAGCTATATTTAATTTCTTCTTGAAATCACACAACGTTTTGGCCTCAACTACATTCTGTGGTAGTGAATTCCACACATTCACCATGCTCTGAATGACAAAATTGCTCCTCACCTCAATTCTAAAAGATTTACTCCTTATCCTCAAACTATGCCCTCCTAGTTCTGGATTCTCTGCCATTGGGAACATTCTTTCTGAACCTACCCTGTCTAATCCTGTTAGAATTTTATACGTTTCCATGAGATCCCCTCTCACTCTTCTAAACTTCAGTGAATATAATCCTAATCGACTTAATCTCTCCTTATATGACAGACCTGCCACCCCAGAAATCAGGCTGGTAAACCTTCGCTGCGCTCCCTCTATAGCAAGGACATCCTTCCTCAGATAAGACACCAAAACTGCATAAAATATTCCAGATGTAGCCGCACCAACGCCCGACACAATTGCAGCAAAACATCCCGATACTCAAATGTTCTTGCTACGAAGGCCAACATACCATTTGCCTTCTTTACTGCCTGCTGTACCTGTGCACTTACTTTCAGCGACTGATGCACAAGGACTCCAAGTTCTCGTTGAGTATCTATGTCTCTCAATTTACGCCCATGCAAGTAATGATCTGTCTTCCTATTATTGCTACCAAAGTGGATAACCTCACATTTATCCACATTATACAGCATCTGCCATGCAGATACCCACACACTCAGCCTGTCCAAATCACGCTGAAGCATCTCTGCATCCTCCTCACAGCTCACCCTCCCACCCAACATTGTGTCATCTGCAAATTTGGAGATAATTCAAAGATAAAGGCTAAATACTGCAGATGTTGGCTGCAGTGTAGGCTGCAAAGAGATATAGATAGGATACAAAGCTGGGCTGAAAAATGGCAAATGGAGTTTAACCCTGACAAATGTGAGGTGATTCATTTTGGTAGGGCAAATTTAAATGTGGATTACAGGGTCAAAGGTAGGGTTCTGAAGAATGTGGAGGAACAGAGAGATCTTGGGGTTCATATCCATAGATCTCTGAAGGTTGCCACTCAAGTGGATAGAGCCGTGAAGAAGGCCTATAGTGTGTTGGCGTTCATTAACAGGGGGTTTGAGTTTAAGAGCCGTGGGGTTATGCTGCAACTGTACAGGACCTTGGTGAGACCACATTTGGAATATTGTGTGCAGTTCTGGTCACCTCACTACAAGAAGGATGTGGAAACACTGGAAAAAGTGCAAAGGAGATTTACCAGGATGCTGCCTGGTTTGGAGGGTAGGTCTTATGAGGAAAGGTTGAGGGAACTTGGGCTTTTCTCTTTGGAGCGGAGGAGGTTGAGAGGAGACTTGATAGAGGTTTATAAGATGATGAGGGGGATAGATAGAGTGAACGTTCAAAGACTATTTCCTCGGATGAATGGAGCGGTAACTAGGGGGCATAACTATAGGGTTCATGGTGGGAGATATAGGAAGGATGTCCGAGGTAGGTTTTTTACTCAGAGAGTGGTTGGAGTGTGGAATGGACTTCCTGCAGGGATAGTGGAGTCAGAAACTTTAGGAACATTTAAGAAGCTATTGGATAGGCACATGGAGTACTTCGGGATGATAGGGAGGAAATAGCTTGATCTGGGTTTCAGACAAAGCTCAGCACAACATCGTGGGCCGAAGGGCCTGTTCTGTGCTGTACTGTTCTATGTTCTATGTTGAAATCTGAACCCAAAACATGAATGCACATTCTCCCCGTGTCTGCATGGATTTCCTCCAGGTGCTCCAGTTTCCTCCCACACTCCAAAAATGTGCGGGTTAGGTTGATTGGCCAAGTTAAATTGCCCATTGTGTCAGGGAGATTATCAGGATAAATACGTGGGGTTACAGAATCACAGAATACTAGTGCCGAAGAGACCCTTCGGCCCATCAAGTCTGCACCGACACATGAAATGCCCTGACATGCCCACCTAATCCCACTTGCCCATAGCCTTGAATGTTATGATGTGGCAAGTACTCATCCAGGTATTTTTTAATGGATGCGAGGCATCCCGCCTCCACCACCCTCCCAAGCAGCACATTCCAGACCATCACCACCCTCTGGGTAAAAAGGTTTTTCCTCACATCCCCCCTAAACCTCCCACCCCTCACTTTTAACTTGAGTTCTCTCGTAACTGACCCTTCAACTCAGGGGAACAGCTGCTCCCTATCCCCCCTGTCCATGCCCCTCATAATCTTGAGCACCTCAATCTGGTCACCCCTCAGTTTTCTCTGCTCCAGAGAAAACAACCCAAGCCTATCCAAGCTCTCTTCATAACTTAAATGTTCCATCCCAGGCAGCGTCCTGGTGAATCTCCTCTGCACCCCTCCAGTGCGATCACATCCTTCCTATAATGTGGCGGCCAGAACTGCACACAGTACTCCAGCTGTGGCCTCAGCAAAGCTCTATATAACTCCATCATGACCTCTCTGCTTTTGTAATCTATACCCCGATGGATAAAGGCGTCTATGCCCATATGCCCTTTTCACCACTCTGCTAACCTGCCTTTCCATCTTCAGAGATCTATGGACAAACACACCAAGGTCCCTTTGTTCTTCGGAACTTCCCAGTGCGAGACCTTTCATACAGGGCCTTAGACATAAGACCATAAGACATAGGAGCAGAATTATGCCACTCGACCCATAGAGTCTGCTCCGCCATTCAATCATGGCTGATATTTTTCTCATCCCCATAACCCCTGATCCCCTTATTAATCAAGAACCTATCTATCTCTGTCTTAAAGACACTCAATGACCTGGCCTCCACAGCCTTCTGCAGCAAAGAGTTCCACAGAGTCACCACTCTCTGGCTGAAGAAATTCCTCCTCATCTCTGTTTTAAAGGATCGCTCCTTTAGCCGGAGGTTGTTCCCTCTAGTTCCAGCTTTTCTGACTAGTGGAAACATCCTCTCCATGTCCACTCTATCCAGGCCTCTCAGTATCCTGTAAGTTTCAATAAGATCCCTCCTCAACGAGTACAGACCCAGAGTCCTCAACCGTTCCTCATACGACAAGCTCTTCATTCCAGGGATCATTCTTGTGAACATCCTCTGGACCCTTTCCGAGGCCAGCACATCCTTCCTTAGATACGGGGCCCAAAACTGCTCACAATGCTCCTTGGGGGCCTTGGTGGGATTGCTGTCAGTGCAGGCTTGATGGGCCAAATGGTCTCCTTCAGCACTGTAGGGATTCTATGATTCTATGAACAGAAAATGCTGGAGAATCTTAGCAAGTCTGCATTTAATTCCCTCTTCCAAATCATTAATATATAATGTGAACAGTTGAGATTCTAGCACTAGTCACTGACTGCCAATCAGAAAAAGAGCTATGTATGCCAACTCTTTGCCTCCCATCTACTAACCAGCTTTTTATCCATCTCAAGACATTACCTGCAATCCCATGTGCTTTAACTTTACATAGTAGTTTTTTTTGTGAGACCTTGTCGAAAGCCTTCCGAAAATCTAAATGAACCATATCCACTGGTTCTCCTCGGTCAACTCTACTAGTTACATCCTCAAACATTCCAATAGATTTGTCAAGCATGAATTCCCTTCTGTAAATCAGACTTTGTCTGATTATACCACTGCTTTCCAAATGCCAAGTTATGAAATCCTTGATAATGGACTCTAGCAACTTCCCCAGTACTGACGTTAGGCTCACTGGTCTATAGTTCCCTGTTTTCTCTCTATCTCCCTTTTTGAATAGCGGGCTTACATTAGCTACCCTCCAATCTGTAGGAACTATTCCAGAGTCCAAAGACTTTTGGAAAATAACCACTAATCGAGCTACTTTTTCCAGGGCCACTTCCTTAAGTACTCTGGGATGAAGATTATCAGGATCTGGAGATTTATCCATCTTCAATCCCATCAATTTTCCCAAAACCATTTCTCTGCTAATGCTGATTTCCTTCAGCTCCTCACTAAAACATGTTTCTATCAGCACTTCTGGCACACTGTTCATGTCTTCCTTTGTGAAGACTGAAGCAAAATACAAATTCAACTCCTCAGCCATTTCTTTATTCCCCGTTATGAATTCTCCCGTTTCTGACTGTAAGGGGCCTACATTCATTTTTGTCAATCTTTTTCTCTTTACATATCTATAGAAACTTTTACAGCCAGTTTTTATGTTCCCCACTAGCTTACTTTCATACTATATTTTCCCCTTCTTAATAAGTCCCTTTGTCTGCCTTTGCTGAGGCAGTGGTATTGTCGCTAGATTGGTAATCCACAGACCAGGGTAATTCTCTGGGAACCCATAGAGTTAGGAGGTATACAGCATGGAAACAGGCCCTTCGGCCCAACTTGTCCATGCCGCCTTTTATTTTTAAAACCCCTAAGCTAATCCCAATTGCCCGCATTTGGCCCATATCCCTCTATACCCATCTTATCCATGTAATTATCTAAATGCTTTTTAAAAGACAAAATTGTACCCGCCTCTACTACTACCTCTGGCAGTTTGTTCCAGACACTCACCACCCTGTGTGTGAAAAAATTGCCCCTCCGGACACTTTTGTATCTCTCCCCTCACCTTAAACCTATGCCCTCTAGTTTTAGACTCCCCTACCTTTGGGAAAAGATATTGACTATCTACTTTATCTATGCCCCTCATTATTTTATAGACCTCTATAAGATCGCCCCTCAGCCTCCTACCACATCAGGTGGTGAAATTTGAATTGAATAAAAAAATCTGGAATTAAAAGTCTTCTGATGACCATGAAACCATCGTCAATTGTCGTAAAGACCCATCTGGTTCACGAATGTCCTTGAGGGAAGGAAATCTGCCATCATGATCGGCGGAGGCTTGGAGGGTTGAAGGGCCTGCTCCTGTCCTGTACTTCTCTATGTTCTTTGTCCTTACCCGGTCTGGCCTACATGTGACTCCAGAGCACAGCAATGTGGTTGACTCCTTAACTGCCTCTTTGAAATGGGCAATTAGGGATAGACAACAAATAGTGGCCCAGCCAGTGACACCCACATCCCATGAAAGAATAAAAAAAGGTAATCAGAATTGTTGGGTGGCACACAGCACCCGGGACCCAGGTTCAATTCCGGTCTCGGGTCACTGTCTGCGTGGAGTCTGCACGTTCTCCCCGTGTCTGCTTGGGTTCCCTTGAGTGCTCCGGTTTCCTCCCACAGTCCAAAGATGTGCAGGTTAGGTGGATTGGCCATGCTAAATTGCCCCTTACTGTTCGGAATACTAGCAGAGTAAATAGATGGGGTGAAGAGGATAGCCCCCAAGTGGGATTGTGATTTGATAAGCCAAATGGCCTCCTTCTGTACTGTAGGGATTCTATGATTCTATGAATTTTAAACTGCTCCCAATCCTCAGACTTACTGTTTTTTCTTGCCAATTTGTATGTTTCTTCCTTAAATCTGATACTATCTCTAATTTCTCTTCGAAGCCATGATTTGGCCACAATTCCCTTCCCATTCTTGAGCCAAACAGGAATAAACAACTTCTGGAGTTCACCTATTCATTCTTTAAATGCCTGTCATTGCCTGTCCACTGTCTTTCCTTTCAGTAATGTTTCCCAGTCCATCATGGGCAATTCATGCCTCAGACCAAAGTTACCTTGATTGAGATTCAGGACCCTGGTCTCAAAATCAACTGCGTCACTGTCTACTTACCGTACCTGTGCACTGATTTTCACCTTGACCACAAATTCTATCATATTATGGTGACTCATCCCCAGGGATTCTCTCACAAACTGCATTGATTTCTTTGGAGAGAGTGCAAAGAAGGTTCACCAGGATGTTGCCTGGTCTCGAGGGTGTTGACTATGAGGAAAGGTTGAATAAACTAGGATTGTTTTCATTGGAAAGGCAGAGGCTGAGGGGAGACCTGATAGAGGTCTACAAAATAATGAGAGGCACAGACAGGGTAGATAGTCAGAGGCTTTTTCCCAGAGTGGAAGTGTCAATTCTAAGGGGGCACAGGTTCAAGTTGAGAGGAGGGAAAAGTTTGAGAGATGTATGGGGGAAGTTTTTCACGCAGAGAGCGGTGGGTGCCTGGAACGCGCTGCCAGAGGAGGTGATGGAAGCAGGCACATTAGCAACATTTAAGACACATCTGGATGGGTACATGAATAGGGAGTGAATAGAGGGATACGGACCGAGTAAGGGCAGAAGGTTTTTTTTAAAGTTGAGTTAGGACATCATGATTGGCACAGGCTTGGCGGGCCGAAGGGCCTGTTCCTGTGCTGTACTTTGTTCTTTACTAGAGTCACTCTGGCATTTTGGCAGACATGTAACCCTGAGAGTTCTGGGAAATATTGAATTAATTTGGAAGACAACAACATAGCTGAGCTTTGGAAAGGAAAGGAAGGTTGGAAATGGGATGATCATTTTCAAGGACAATATCAGCTAACATGGAAACGGGAAGGGAGGCCGGGTGCTTCACAGTTTAGCGGGAAATAGGCTCGCGAGAGCAGGACATGGGCCTCATGCACAAGGTGAGCTTGGAGAGGGGAAGTAGGAGAGGAACTAAGAATGCTGAGAGTTCAAGGCGAGGAAAGGGAACTCTATCGAGGCAGTTTGACGAAGGAGGCTGGGAAAGAACCAAAATGCCAAGAGACAACTCTTCAAATGCTCTTAATTTTAATGACAAAGAATCCTATAAACTTCCCACACTTGTCGTTAAGTCATGGAGTCATTATTGCAGAAAAGGAGACCATTTAGTCCATTGACTCCATGCTTTCCTTATAAGGAGACCAATACTGTACATAGTACTCCAGATGTACAGTGTACAAAATTATGAGGGGAAGGCATAGAGTGGACAGGATAAAATTGTTTTCCTTGGTGGAGAATTCTAGAACCAGGTGTCATAAATTCAAGATACGTGCCCGAGTTGGTGGTGGCAGCAGAGACCCTAAACTCTTTTAAAAAGTACCTGAATCTGCACCTTAAGTGCTGTAGGCTACAATGCTATGGGCCAGGTGCAGAAAGGCAGGATTAGAATGAAAACAAGATGGACTGAATGGCCTCCTTCAGTGGGATAACTTTTCGATGGTTCTACGTGGTCTCACCAATGCCCTGTATACCTGAAGCGTGATTTCTCTACTTTTGTAATCAACTCCCCTCACAATGAATGATAACATTGTTAGCTTTTCTAATTACTTGCTGTACCTGGGTGGTGCAGTGGTTAGCACTGCTACCTCACAGCTCCAGGGACCTACGTTCAATTCCAGCCTTGGGTGGTTGCCAGTGTGGAGTTTGCACGTTCTCCCAGTGTCTGCGTGGGTTTCCTCCAGGTGCTCCGGTTTCCTCCCACAGCCCAAAGATGTACAGATTAAGTGTATTTACCATGCTAAATTGCCCCTTAGTCTCCCAAGATATGTAGGTTAGATGGATTAGCCGTGGGAAATGTGTTGGGTTACAAGGATAGGGTGGAGGGGAGGGCCTGGGTTAGATACTCTGTCAGCGAGTCAGAACAGACTTAGAAACATAGAAAAACCACAGCACAAAACAGGCCCGTCGGCCCCACAAGTTGTGCCGAACATATCCCTACCTTTCAGGCCTACCTATAACCCTCCATCCTATTAAGTCCCATGTACTCATCCAGGAGTCTCTTAAAAGACCCTATTGAGTTTGCCTCCACCACCACTGACGGCAGCCGATTCCACTCGCCCACCACCCTCTGTGTGAAAAACTTCCCCCTAACATCTCCCCTGTACCTACCCCCCAGCACCTTAAACCTGTGTCCTCTCATAGCAGCCATTTCCACCCTGGGAAAAAGCCTCTGAGAGTCCACCCGATCTATGCCTCTTAACATCTTATATACCTCTATTAGGTCTCCTCTCATCCTACGTCTCTCCAAGGAGAAAAGACTATCCTCATAAGGCATGCCACTTAATCCAGGGAACATCCTTGTAAACCTCCTCTGCACCCTTTCAATCTTTTCCACATCCTTCCTGTAATGAGGCGAACAGAACTGAGCACAGTACTCCAAGTGGGGTCTGACGAGGGTCTTATATCATTATCCCCGGACTCCTAAACTCAATCCCTCGATTGATAAAGGCCAGCACACCATACGCCTTCTTAACCATCTCCTCCACCTGCGGGGCCGATTTAAGAGTCCTATGGACCCGGATCCCAAGGTCCTTCTGATCCTCTACAGTACTAAGAGTCTTTCCCTTTATATTGTACTCCTTCATCCCATTTGACCTGCCAAAATGGACCCCTACGCATTTATCTGGGTTGAAGTCCATCTGCCACTTCTCCGCCCAGTCTTGCATCCTATCTATGTCCCTCTGTAACTTCTGACATCCCTCCAGACTATCCACAACCCCACCAACCTTTGTGTCGTCGGCAAACTTACCAACCCATCCCTCCACTTTCTCATCCAGGTCATTTATGAAAATGACAAACAGCAAGGGTCCCAGAACAGATCCCTGGGGCACACCACTGGTGACCGACCTCCATTTAGAAAAAGACCCATCTATACCCACTCTCTGCCTCCTTTGGGCGAGCCAGTTCTGGATCCACAGGGCAGCAGCCCCTTGGATCCCATGCCCTCTCACTTTTTCTAGAAGCTTTGCATGGGGGACCTTATCGAATGCCTTGCTAAAATCCATATAAACCACATCTACCGCTTTCCCTTCGTCAATGTGTTTAGTCACACTTTCGAAGAACTCCACCAGGCTCCTAAGGCACGATCTGCCTTTGACAAAGCCATACTGAGTATTCTTGAGCATACTAAACCTCTCAATGCTCATAAATCTTGTCCCTCAGGATCTTCTCCATCAGCTTACCAACCACTGAGGTTAGACTCACCGGTCGGTAATTTCCTGGGCTATCCCTATTCCCCTTCTTGAAAATAGGAACCACATCCGCAATCCTCCAATCCTCCGGCACCTCTCCCGTCTCCATCGATGACGCAAAGATCATCGCCAGAGGCTCTGCAATCTCTTCCCTTGCCTCCCACAGTAACCTGGGGTACATCCCATCCGGACCCGGCGACTTATCTATCTTGATGCCATTCAAAGATTCCAGCACAACCTCTTTCTTGACCCATTCTTGATGGGTCGAATGGCCTCTTCTGCACTGAAGGGATTCTATGATTCGGTATATTTGCCTTTTTTGAGATTCATGCACACGGACACCCAGATCCCTCTGCATTTCAGAGCTCGGCAATCTCCCACCGTTTAGACAATAAGCATCTTTCTTATTCTTCCTGCCAAAATGGATAATTTCACATTTTCCCACATCATATTCCATTTGCCAAATCTTTGCCCATTCACTTAACCAATTTATGTCCCTTTGTAACTTCCTTATGTCCTCTTCACAATTTAAAATTGGGCTCATATTCTCTGGAGTAAAGAATAAAGAGGCAATCTCATTGAATCCTATAAAATTCTGAAGAGGCTTGATTGGGTGAATGCTGAGACACTGCCCACTCTTAAACAAAGCCAATTTTTACAGTAAATCCGACTTATTAATTTTCAATTCATCTCTTACTTCCAGCCTCACCACCTGTACCGATACTAATTATTATCCTAGAAACTTAGCCTTACCTTGTGCGTCGGAGATGTAGATCAGCTCTTTGCTTCCAATAGGTCCTACCCTGCCTCTTACTATCTGCCTACTGTTTACTAAAATGTTTGGGTTCCCTATAATGTTAATTCTATTTTCATAATCTCAATTCCCCTCTTCACCTCCCCCTTTACTTATTTTATTTGACCTGTTTCTTGCTTGAAGAATTCGCCTGACATGCATATTTTCAATCTCCCTCATCATTCACAGCGTCCTACCTTTATCCTCCCACCTTTTCCTCTTATTGGGATGTCCCTAGTCTATACCTGAAGCATTTCTTTCTTAGCAATTACACGTTGTTCCAGGACAGTTTCTCTCGTCAGTCTTTGGTTCTATTTCACTATGGCTCCCTCATTGAAATTAGAGCTTCTAAATTGGAAAAGAGCTTCTTGAAATTGTTTCTTACTCTTCTTCGTTACTCATCTAAACCCAAGTTTTCTCTCTCAGACATTTAGTTGACTTGGTCCACCTCAATCCAGCACCAGTTCCTAGTTGGACTGGGAACATGCTGTTAAAGGAAATTCTCCTGAACTCATTTCACAAATTCCTCCCCCTCCTTTCCTTGAACATTTTTCCAATTGATATTTGGTTAATTAAAGACTCCCCCAATATCACCACCCTGCAGTTCGTGCACATCCTGTGGATTTGCTCCTCTCTCACTATTTGGAGACCTATAGAATACTCCAAGTACTCTGTTCATACCCTTTTTGCTTCTTAACTCTAATCAAATGTATTCTGCCCGAGCGCCATCAAGGACATCCACGCTTATCTAATACTTCAATTTATTCTCCAATTACACGAGTGCAGCTCTTCTCTCGGACATTGTCCCTAGACTTGTTGAGATGCAACTTGTCCTTTTTGAATAGGAGCCTCCTGCCCCAGGACTGGTTCCAATGCCCCATAAATGTCCCTTTCAACCCACACTCCAAACCAAGCATTGATCCTCACTCTCACCAGTGTGTGGGGCACTGGGAGTAATCCCTTACTACCTTTGATATCCTAACATTTTAATTTCCTCCCTGGCTCCTAAATATCAGACCATAGAACCTCAGTACATAGAAACATAGGAATTAAGAGCAGAAGTAGGCAATTCAGCCCATCAAGCTTGCTCCGCCATTCAATCAGATCATGATTGATCTCTCCCTGGTCTCAAATCCACCTCCCCACCTGTTCGCCATATTCTTTTAACCTTTTTCTTATTAGAAATATATCTGTCTCCTTCTCAAAATATTCAATGATTCAGACTCCACCGCGCTATGGGGCAGCGAGTTCCACAAATTCACCACCCTCTGAGAAGTAGTTCCTCCTCATCTGAGTTTTAAATTTACTGCTTCTCAACCTATACCTGTGACTTCTTATTCAAGATTGCCCAACAAGGGGAAACATTTGGTCTACATTTACTTTATCAATCCCTTTTTAAATTTTATATACCTCGATCAGATCCCCTCTCATCCTTCTAAACTCCAGTGAGTACAAGCCCAAACTGTTTAATCTCTCCTCATACGTCAACCCTTTCATCCCCGGAATCAATCTGGTGAACCTCCTCTGAACTGCCTCCAATGCCACCACATCCTTCCTCAAATAAGGAGACCAAAACTGGACACAATACTCCAGATGTGGTCTCATCAACACCCTATACAATTGCAACAACACTCCTCTACTTTTATATTCCAGACCCTTTGCAATAAATGCCAACATCCCATTGGCCTTTTTTATTACATGTTGCACCTGCATACTGACGCTCTGCGATTCATGAACATAAACACCCAGATCCCTCTGCCCAGAACACAGACACCCAGATCCCTCTGCCCAGAACACAGACACCCAGATCCCTCTGCCCAGAACACAGACACAGTAAGAAGTTTAACAACACCAGGTTAAAGTCCAACAGCTGTTGGACTTTAACCTGGTGTTGTTAAACTTCTTACTGTGTTTACCTCAGTCCAACGCCGGCATCTCCACATCAGAACACAGACACCCAGATCCCGCTGCCTGGATGCATTTTGAATCTGCTTTCATTTCGGTAATAATTTGCCTTACACACTTATCCTCATTAAACTCCATCTGCCAAATATTGGCCCATTCTCCTAGCCTATCTATATCCATCTGTAAAATCTTTATATCCTCTTCACTGCCTGCTTTCCCACCTATTTTAGCATCATCTGCAAATTTTGCTATGTTACACTCTGCCCCTGCTTGCAGATTAATTATATAGATTGTAAACAGTTGAGGTCCGAGGACTGACCCCTGCGGCACGTCGCTCATTACATTTCGCCAGCCAGAGAAGGACCCATTTATCCCAACCCTCTGCTTTCTGTCATCCTTTCTCTTTGTATTACAACTTAGTATGGCTCCTGCTCTGCCCAAGACCGCAAGGAACTACAAAAGGTTGTGAAAGTAGCCCAATCTATCAGGCATCTATCAGTAGCCCAATCTATCAGCCTCCCATCCATTGACTCTGTCTACACTTCCTGCCGCCTCGGCAAAGCAGCCAGCATAATTAAGGACCCCATGCACGCTGGACATTCTCTCTTCCACCTTCTTCCATCGGGAAAAAGATACAAAAGTCTGAGGTCACATACCAACCGACTCAAGAACAGCTTCTTCCCTGCTGCTGTCAGACTTTTGAATGGACTTACCTTATATTAAGTTGATCTTTCTCTACACCCTGGCTTTGACTGTAACATTACATTCTGCACTCTCTCCTTTCCTTCCCTGTGTACGGATGCTTTGTCTGTATAGCGCCCAAGAAACAATATTTTTCACTGTATGTTAATACATGTATTAATAATGTATACAATAATAAATCAAATCAAAAATCAAAATCAGCTAATGTTCAATCTAATCTAGTACTCCACCCCCAAGCCCCTGCAGTTCCATCCCATGATCTCTGTGTTATTGGTATGATCATGTATCACAACTTCTGACACATTCTCTTCCTTCAATAGAATATTCTGGTTGTTCACCATATCCTGTCGATTGTGTGAATCTTTTCTTAAGGGAGCAGTGATAAGGGTTGTACTGTGCACCATTTAGCATGGGGAGAGTGAATACTTCACTACACCCTGCTCACACCTGCCTATACACTCCTTCACCGTTACTCCCTATACCCTGAAATAGTTGACCTAATGGTGACAGTGTGAAAGGCCATGTAGCAAGACCTGACCAACATGATACTGGTAATGGTAATGGAGGAGTTTGGAATTCCAGATTGTTCCCAGGCAGTCAGTTCACTCAGGAACACTTTACCAAGCACCGTTAGCATTGGCCACCCATGGATCTCTGATGCGCTATCAATAAGGCGAAAGACTACCGATATGCCAATATAAGTGTAGGCTTTTATTCACAACAGAATCAGGAGCAGATCGCAACAAATAACCGACCTGGACTGAACAAGGGGGAGGAGACAGCCACCTTTATACTAGGTGTCGAGGGGAGGAACCAAACTGGAAGGGGGTGTGTCCAGGTATGACAAGCACACACAACGGTGGTCCATATAGGTCAAAGGCACAACTGAGGTCCACCACAATCTCTCTCTTCCCATCTCCTCACTTCCACTGTGCAAGTTTCTCTGGCTCTAACAGTGGGTGCATCTTAGCCCAAACTATAGTTTAAACTGTCACTGCCCCTATTGCCTTGCCTTTGATTTCTTCAATCAGCTCTGAGTCTATTTGCAAATTTAGCTTCCAATTTTTGCAAGACTGGACAATGCTGTAAGACTCTGCCGCTCTGTGAAGTAACTTTAATCCAATTATGAGCTTTTTCTGCAGAGTCTGGGACTGGGCACTGGCTTCCTGCTTTTTCATTTTAGCTAGAGTCTGGAACTTCACCGACCTGGGCCCATGCTCACTTGCCCTGGAGACAAGAATGTTACTGACCCAGACATCGAATGACCTTTCCCTGCTGCCCATAGATCTTGCAGGTAATCTCCAACGTCACCACCAGAATATTTTCCCCCACACAGCACTGTGCACATCCTCAAGTTTCACCTCTATCAATGGGTCTTCCAACATTCTACCCTTCACATAGTCTCTCACCTACATTTGCCTGTAACACTGCCTCCAAACTTGGAATCAGTTTCACAATGTTCCATATAAATTCCATCCTATCTCTGACTTTAATTCTGGATCCTTCCGACTGTTTGCTCTCTATTCTCCAATTACTGACTAGATATTTGGATCCTAAAATTTCTACGAAGACAGACCTTCTTAAATTCACCTTCCCCATGTTCTTCACATGTGCGTTTTGGCTGCTTCTCTGGACTTGAGGAATCACTTGTAGAAATCATTTGACTTTCAGAGATCTGTGGACAGTAACTCTAAACTCCGTGTGTGCCTCCTCTCAGCATCCCATCATTTATTTTCCATCCCTTGTCTTGTCTATCCTCCTTAAATACATCACCGCACACTTCTCCGAGTGGAATTTCATTGGCCACTTTCTGCCCACCTGACCAGTCTACAGCCTTCCTCCTCACAACCAACCACGGGTGCCATTTAGAATCATCTGCAAACTTTTAATCATTGCCCCTACAAGTCCAAATCACTGATACCATGTATAACAAGGAAGTTAAAACTAGAGGACACAGCCTCAAAATAAAGGGGGGTCGGTTTAAGACAGAGTTGAGGAGGAACTTCTTCTCCCAGAGGGTGGTGAATCTCTGGAATTCTCTGCCCACTGAGGTGGTGGAGGCTACCTCGCTGAATATGTTTAAAGCGCGGATGGATGGATTCCTGAGCGGTAAGGGAATTAAGGGTTATGGGGATCAGGCGGGTAAGTGGTACTGATCCACGTCAGATCAGCCATGATCTTATTGAATGGCGGGGCAGGCTCGAGGGGCTAGATGGCCTACTCCTGCTCCTATTTCTTATGTTCTTATGTTCTTATAACAAGGGACCCAGCCCTAACTCCATTTCTATCAACGTTGTTTTCTCTGCCTTTTCTTTGACTCCACACCCTTTTTCATCTTTCATGGATGTGGGCGTCACTGGTTAGGCCAGCATTTATTGCCCATCCCTAATTGCCCTTGAGAAGGTGCGGGTGAATCATTTTCCTGAACGACAGCAGTCATGTTGTTATGTTTCCTTCATTTCGCTCTCACGTATCTGGTAACCCAAATTCCTATTCCCATCCATCAGGAATACTTGACATTCCTACTCTCTTGCCGCCATTCCAGACTTGACTCCGTCTTAAGTAAGCCAGGAAGGGACAGAGGGAAGCTGTAGGCTTATCTAAGAGGGGCAATGATTAAGAAGTTTGTAGATGATACAAATCTTGGCGTATGGGTGATAGTGAGGAGAGTTGCTGTAGACTGTCGGCTCACTTGAGGATGAGCAGGTGAAACCATGACAGAGGTTTATGTGCATTCTAAGTAGCATTCTGTAGACAGAGCTAAACAATCCTACACAAATGGGTTATTTCAAAGTTCTACCACATCAAGTGGTGAATAATTAAACACCAAACAAAGAGGCTCCACAAACATCGCCACCTGCAATGGATTTAGCATGGCCAATGACCAATGCACCTAACCAGAACATTTTTCAGACTGTGGGAGGAAACTGGAGCACCCGGAGGAAACCCACGCAGACACGGGGAGAACATGCAAACTCTGCCCAGACAGTGACCCAAGGCTGGAATCGAACCCAGGCCCCTGCCATTGTGAGGCAGCAGTGCTAACCACTGTGCCACCATGCTGATGGGAGGGGAGCCCAGCACATCATTGCAAAAGGCAAGGCTGAAGCATTTGCAACAATCTTCAGTCAACAGCAAAGTGATGGAAGGGGTCATCAATCAGCACTCACTCAGCAACAACCTCATCACTGGGTTCCGCCAGGGCCACTCAGCCCCTGACTTCACTACAGCCTTGGTTCAAACATGGACAAAAGAGCTGAATTCCAGGGTGAGGTGAGAGTGACAGCCCTTGACATCAAGGCAGCATTCGACCGAGTGTGGCATCAAGGAGCCCGAGCCAAACTGGAATCAATGGGAGTCAGGGGGCAATCTTGCTACTGGTTGGAGTCATTCATGGCACAAAAAAAAATGATTGTGGTGGTTAGGAGTTCAATCATCTCAGTCCTAGGACATTGTTCCTCAGGCTAGTGTCCTAGCCCAGTCTAGAATACAAGGGCAAATTGTACCAGCAAAAAGGATAAGGGCAGCAGATGCAAGGCAGCATCATTTACAAACTCCCCCTCCAAACCACGCACCATCCTGATTTGGATCTACGTCACCGTTCCTCACTGTCACTGCACTGAAATCCTGGAACTCCCTCTGTAACAGCACTGTGGCTGTAGCTACACCACATGGACTGGAGTAGTTGAAGCTGGCTTATCTCCACCTTCAAGGGCAATAAATGCTGACCTACCGAGAGACACCCACATCCAGGGAAAGAATTAAATAACTGATATTGCCTACTCACTAAAAGAGACACAAAGCTCAGCATGAAAGCTACATGTCATACAATTCATGCACTTATACTGTGCTCACACTCTCAGTTCCAAAGTCCCTGTAATTATCTAAAACTACCTTTGCTGACATCTTCTCTAGAACCGAGCAACCCTTTGCCCCCATCCCTAATCCACCGCCACAGCTGTTACCCTGGAGTCCGCCTGTGTCTTTTGAACATCTGACATAAGCCCCGCACTCCGTCCAATCCAACTGCCTCCTCCGTCCTCACCCATCCTCACCCCCGTCAATCTGAACTGCCATCTGCCATCTTGACCCTGCATTCTGGAACATTCTTCCCACCATTGCTTAGTGTCCAATTATTCTTGCCTCTGTGAATCTTTTTGGGATATTTATTGTATTTAAAGGGTTTGTTAAAAAGTGGAATTAGTTATGCTGCCGGCATCTCGCAAAGTAGTTCACAGCATGAATCAGATTTTGGAATGCAGTGACTCTTTCGACAGGATTGGTGTTCTGTAAAAGAGCAAGTGGATAAATCAGCAGCGATCTGTTCTCCATGTTGTTGGGCGAAGGAGGTTTATTGTCCAGGCCACCCAGAGAACGCCTGGATCTTCCTCAAATCATGCCAAAGGAATCTTTAATATCCATGGCAAGCCCTCAGTACTGCAATGGAATGTTAATCTGTGAATTTCTCTCTCTGTCCAGCAGTTAAACCCCAAGGGCTCAGAGAGGTGTCGACATTACCAACCCAGGAATAATGGTACTTTCAAGAATTAAGAGCACGGTATCTTGAGATGTTTTAAAATTTGACACTCGTGAAAGCTTCCTTTGTTGAGCAGGTAACCACACAGCGGGAGAATGGAAGCTGGTTTTAAGGGCTGATCTCTGACCTTTGTTCTGCTATTAATAGAAAATCAAAAAACATGAACTTTAACTCGGACCTTCAATTGGGAGAAGAAAGAGGAAAATGAGTGTTAGGTCAGAATAAACATTTTCTTTGTTGCGAAAATGTGAAAAGATTTTCCGCTAAACCTTTCAATTTTATTTCTTTGTATTCTCGACACGATGAGAGATGCCAATGACCACATTCTGTTCCAGGAATTGATTCATCTGCTTTCAGCACTCACAACGTTTTATTAGAATCAGCAACTTGAATTTATATAGCACCTACAACGTAGTAAAACATCCAAAACATTTCACAACAGCAATTAGCAAACAAAATTTGGCACTCGGCGACATGAGGAGATACTGGGTCGCATGCCCAAAACCTGGATCAAAGGTTGAAAGGTGGAAAACACCTTTTCCACCTGGAAAAAAGCTGGAGAGGTTTAGGGAGGGAATCCTTTGCAGGGATCTGGCCACCAATAATGGAACAATCAAAACTGAGGATAAGCAAGTGGCAAAGTTAAAGGAGTACAGAATCCCAGAGGGTTGTGGGGCTGGAGGAGAGTTTAGGAATGAGGAAAGGGCAAAGTCGTGAGGAGGGTTTGAAACAAGGAAGAGAATTTTTACATTGAATTGTGGCTGGAGCAGAGTGGGCCAGTGAGGCAAGAGACCAGGTTAAGTGGGAGCAGAGGTTTGGATGTTTGTGAATCTATGTGAGAGAACGTGGGAGTATGGACAGAGCATTGGAGTAGTGAAGTCTAACAGTAACAACAGCATGGATAGAATTTCAGTAACAGGTAGGACAGGGGCTGAGTCAGACGATGCACAGAGTGGAAACAAGCGGCCTTGGTTGAAGAGGGTAGGTAGCTGGAAGCTGATCTCTGGATCACCAAGGTTGCCAACAATCTGGTTTGGAAACAATAGAATTATTGAATCATACGGCACAAACGAGGCCAGCTCTCTGGTTTCCAGCTGGTTCCATTTCCATTGCTCTTTCACAAAAACTCAGAGAAACGGCTGAGTGGCTGAAAGTTGTTTTCTTACCAGGAAGAAATGCAGGACAATCATCCATCCCCAGCCCCCATCAGGGGGGTCAGCGTATCGCTTCACCTTCTGACTCCAACACTTCACCTTGCTCACCTCGTCCATGTTCCTTTAGCAGGTGCTCAGACCCAGCTCCACCTTTCCCGTATGCCTGTAATATAGTCAGAGATATTGCTTCTATTTCTGCACAAATGAAACGAAACACTCTGTATAAAGTCACAGACAGTCTTGATTTGGGATTTTCCCTTTCAGTTAGACACAAGGAAAACCTCAATTCCACAGAACTTCACTCACTAATTTAATATCAGTTCTGCTCCCAGAGCAGGGATTATTTGAAAAATCCTTGTTGGTCAGGATATTGGGATCCAGGGCACTCCTGAAATTCTGATTCCAGCTCCAGCCCCGGAGGCATCAATTTGTGGGATTAGTTCACAAGTGGCACTGATCCATCATTCTCTGGGGGCGATCTTACCAAATAATTCCAAGTCCAGAATGGCTGTGAAAGTGGGAGAGGTTCAGTTCAGTTTTTCAGCAAGGCCACTAGTCGAACCTTACGCATTCTGTGCAATAGAAAAATCCCTCAATCCAATTTCCGCCAGTAGGGGGAGTGGGCTGGGCCTAAATCACCCAAAAGCTGGCTGATAGCACTAGAGAGTACCATTGTGCATGTGCAGGTCTCTGTGTCGAGAGCAACAGAGATCTGTCACTGCCACTGCTGTTATAATTGGCAGGTTTCCGTGGGCCAGCACCCCAACACACCCCACATTATCACAGGGCCCCGCAGCCGATCGCAAACCTCCCCACTGCCTCGCCTGGAATGATCGCCCCACCCCACCGATCACTGGAGGAGTGGTCCCCTCCTCCCTCCTCCCACCAATCACTGTGCAGAGTGTGCAGCGAATTCCCTGCCCCACCAGATGAACAGCCCCAGTCTGCCCCTGCCTCTAGTAGGGCCCGCCCCTTCTGCCATCACCCTCTTGGCACTGCCTTGTGCCCTGTTGGCAGTGCCAAGGTGCCAGGCTGGCACTGCCCCCGACCTCCAGGGTGGCCTCTGGTTTTACTGGCAAGACCAACACGTCTGGTTCCTGTTGATGGGGCTGGGACCAGACGTGATCCTTGACAGAGAGAATCTTTCCCAGCGAGCCCAAAGAGGCACACGAGCTCGGACAATTCCGTCCTGGTCTCACTAATTACATTTAAATGAGGATTAAAATAAATGTAAATAATATATTCAGCCTGCTGATCTCGCCAGATATCCGGTGGCTCAGCCCGCACATCGGCTGGCCGAGCGCGATGGTAAGATCGCCCCCCACCCCAATGTGGATGGATTTCGTCCAGAGGCTGTCAGGAATTGTGGAAAACAATTACCAGGATCGGAAATGGAATTGGACCTTAACCCAAATTTGTTCCCTTATTCATCGTATCCCAGAGGAAGGGGAGAAGGTGGAAAAGATGGGACTGAAAAGGGGAGAGCGTGGTGGCACACAGTTCTAGCAGCTGGAGCTAATAGGAGTTTGGGGAGTGGGGAGACATATCTTTCTAATAAATCTGCTCAACAGTTAACTGGTATTGACTGAAGGTAAGCTCACACACCCCGAGGCAGGGATAAACCAGCTTGATTGGAGAGGAGCTGGTTAGTTAGCTGGTTAACTAATCCTGACTAGTTGTTGTCAACTCAGCTCCAAAGTGTAGAAAATCGACAGGTCCGGACGCAGTGGAAGGACCTGTTTAGTGAGTAACTGCTAAACCAGTCAGGAAATAACAAACATTCAACCCTTAATTAAAGGTGATTCAAACATGTAATAGCTCTTTCGGGTACCAACATAATAAACAAACTCAAATTAACTTAGGGACAAAGTAAAAGGGGCAGCTCCCCAAAAGGAAGGGGGGAACAGCCCGAACCAAAAACAAAGTCGAAAGGAAACTTTAAACATCAAACCAAAAGGTGATTATCGGGGTCGATAATACACCCCAGCCCCTGCGGCGCCCAGCGGTCGCGGAAGGCGTCAACCGCGCCCGTGGACACCGCATGCTCCCTCTCCAGAGCCACCTGGCCGCGAATGTAGCTGCGGTAGAGGGGCAGACAGTCGGGATGGACGGCCCCGTCGATCGCCCGCTGCCTGGACCTATTGATGGCGCGTCTCGCCAGGCCCAGGAGCAGGTTTCAAACATGTAATAAGCACAACAAATTGCAGTAAGCACGGCAATCATTCCAAGTTAATTAATCAAATAACATAAATGCCAATGACAGGGTAGGTGATGTGTTACAGCTGTGGAATTGATACAACGCAGGACAATCCAGGACAAAGACAACAACAGTAAACGGCAGCAGCTGGGGGAATTTTGGAATGGAATTATTAATCTAGAAAGGCACGCACTGGGCAAGATCAGGGAGGGTGAGAAACACCTGGACACATTGTACCAGGAGATAGTCACTCCTTTTACATCAGGGTCATCTGTTGTGGGCAGTAACTGTGGGACAGGAGAATGTGAGTGAGACAAATAAAGGGGTTGAGCAGACAGTAGTGGAGGAGACTCAGACTTTGTAAGTGCATGCGAAGACAGGGGAGGGGGGTTGCTGGCAGCAAGGGAAAAGTGAGGGGGTGGTGCTGTTAATGATTGGTGATATTAGCACAATGGCCAGAGATTACCTTGGAATAGGGAGACAGTGCAGCTGGCTAAAGAACTGGCGCAGGAGGGAGGGTTTCAGATTTGTGAGTCATTGGGATGTTTTCCAGGGAAGGTGGGACCCGTACAAGAAGGACGGGTTACACCTGAACTGGAGGGGCCAGTATCCTGGCTGGGAGGTTAGCTAGTGTGGTTCAGGTAGGTTTAAACTAGTGTGGCCAGGGAGGGGGGGGGGGGGGGAGAGAGAGAGAGAGAGAGAGAGAGAGAGAGGGGGGGGGGGAGGGGGGGGGGAGAGAGAGAGAGAGAGAGAGGGGGGGGGGAGGGGGAGGGGGGAGGGGGGAGAGAGAGGGGGGGGGGGGGAGAGAGAGAGAGAGAGAGAGAGAAATCATAACAGTCGGTCAGCAAGTGTAGAGACTGGGGATGAGCTTGGGACCAAGGCCAGGCTAGTTAAGAGGAAGAGCAGACTGAGGGAGGTCGAACTCAATGGGCCTGGAGGTCTGGAGTGCATCTGCTTCAATGCAAGGAGTATAACAGTTATGACAGATGAACTTAGAGCCTTGATTCTTGCGCAGAACTTGGATGTGACTGCGATAATGGAGACTTGGTTAAAAAAGGTTCAGGACTGGCAGCTAAATATTCCGCGATTTAAATGTTTTAGGTGAGACAGAGGGGAAGGTAAAATAGGTGGAGGAATTGCAATACTGGTTAGGGAACATATTACAGCTGTACAGAGGGAGGACACCTTGGAAAAAATCATGTAATGAGACCTTGTGGGTAGAACTCAGAAACAGGAAGGGGGCAGTCACTATGATGGGGGTGTACTACAGGCCACCCAATAGCCCATGGGAAGTTGAGGAACAGATATGTAAGCAAATTCTAGACAGATGTAGAAATAATAGGGTTGTTGTAGTGGGAGACTTTAATTTTCCTCATATTGACTGGAAATCCCTGAGGGCTAAGGGTTCGGATGGTGAAGAATTCGTTAAGTGTGTCCAGGAAGGCTTTTTGGAACAATATGTGGATAGTCCAACAAGAGAGGGGGCTATACTGGACCTGGTACTAGGGAATGAGTCTGGCCAGGTCATCAAAGTTGCAGTGGGGAAACATGTGGTGAACAGTGACCACAATTCCGTATGTTTTTGGACACTGATGGAAAAGGACGAGTGTTGTCCTCGGGCTAAGATGCTAAATTGGGGGAAGGCTAACTACATCCAGATTAGGCAGGATTTGGAGGCTTTTGTTTGGGAAAGGCTGTTTGAGGGTAAATCCACTTTTGACATGTGGGAGTCTTTTAAGGAGCAGTTGATCGGAATGCAGGACAGGCATGTGCCTATGAAAAGGAAGGACAGGATTCAGGAACCGTGGATGACCAGGGAAATTGCGAGTCTAGCCAAAAAAAAAAGGAAGCATATACGAGGTCTGGGCAACTAAAAACAGATGAAACGCTTGAAGAATACAGGGAAAGTAGAAAATAACTCAAACAGCGAGTTAGGAGGGAAAAAAGGGTCATGAAATGTCTTTGACAGGCAGGATTAAGGAGAATCCCAAGGTGTTTTATATATTTGTTAGGATCAAGAAGGTAGCTAGAGAAAGAGTTGGTCCACTCAAAAGACAAAGGAGGGAAATTATGCGTAGAACCAAAGGAAGTGAGTGAGATCCTTAATGAGTACTTTGCATCGGTATTCACAAAAGAGAGGGACACGTCAATTGATGGTGTCTCGGAGGGGTGTGTAGCCCGTTAGAACAAGTCATCATTACGAGGAGGTGTTAGATGAATTAAAAAGCATTAAGGTAGACAAATTCCCAGGGCCAGATGCCATCTATCCCAGATTACTGAGGGAGACGAGATGAAATTGCTGGGCCTCTAACAGAAATCTTTGTCTCCTCGTTGGCCACAGGTGAGGTTCCAGAGGATTGGAGGATAGCCAATGTTGTCCCGTTATTTAAGAAGGGTAGCAAGGATAACCCGGGTAATTATAGGTCAGTGAGCTTGATGTCAGTGACAGTGAAATTGTTGGAGAAGATTCTTAGAGATAGGATCTATACACATTTGGAACTGAATGATCTTATTAGTGGCAGGCAGCTGGTTTTGTACGAGAGAGGTCATGTCTCACTAATTTAATTGAGTTTTTTTTGAGGAGGTGACAAAAATGATTGACAAGGGAAGGGCTGTGGATGTTGTCTACATGGACTTTAGTAAAGCATTTGACAAAGTCCCTCTTGGCAGGCTGGTACAAAAGATTAAATCTCACGGGATCAGTGGTGAACTAACTAGATGGATTCAGAACTGGCTTGGCCATAGAAGACAGAGGGTAGCAGTGGAAGGGTGTTTTTCTGAATGGAGGTCTGTAACTCGTGGTGTTCCACAGGGATCAGTGCTGGGACCTCTGCTGTTTATAACATATATAAATGACTTGGAAGAAAACGTAGCTGGTCTGATTAGCAAGTTTGCGGATGATACTAAGATTGCTGCAGTTGCGGATATTGATGAAGATTGTCAGAAAATACAGCAGGATATAGACAGGCTGGATAATTGGGTGGAGAAATGGCATATGGAATTTAATCCGGACAAATGTGAGGTGATACATTTTGGAAGATCCACTTCAGCTGGGAGCTATAAAATAAATGGCAGAACCATCAGGAGCGTAGACACACAGAGAGATCTGGGAGTACAGATCCACAGATCCCTAAAAGTGGCAACACAGGTGGAAAAGGTGGTGAAGAAAGCATATGGCATAGAATCCATAGAATCCCTACAGTGCAGAAGGAGGCCATTCAGCCCATCGAGCCTGCACTGACAACAATCCCACCCAGACCCGATCCCCATAACCCCACTCTGCTATTTACTCTGCTAATCCCCCTGACACCAAGGGGCAATTTATCACGGCCAATCAACCTACGGCGCACAGCTTTGGACTGTGGGTAGAAACTGGAGCACCCGGAGGAAACCCACGCAGACACGGAAAGAATGTACAAACTCCACACAGACAGTCACCCGAGGCCGGAATTGAACCTGGGTCCCTGGCAGTGCTAACCACGGTGCCACCGTGTTTGTTTGCCTTCATTGGCTGGAGCATAGAGTATAAAAGTTGGCAAATTATGTTCCAGTTATATAAAATGTTGGTTAGGCCACATTTGGAATACTGTGTCCAATTCTGGTCGCCACACTTCCAGAAGGACGTGGAGACTTTGGAGAGAGTGCAGAAAAGGAGGGTAATTTCTATGAGGAGAGATTGAAGAAACTGGGATTGTTCTCCCTGGAAAGATCGAGGCTGAGAGGCGACCTAATAGAGGTTTATAAAATTATGAGAAGCATAGATAACGTGAACATTAAGCTTTTTCCCAGGGCAGAAATGACAATTGCAAGGGGGCACAGGTTCAAGGTAAGGGGCGGGGGGAGGGGGGGGGGGGGGGGGGCTTCAGTGGAGATGTGCAGGGGAGGGTTTTTTTTTTTTACACAGAGTGGTGGGGGCCTGGAATGCACTGCCAGGTGAGGTGGTTGGGGCAGACACGTTAGTGATATTTAAGACTTATCTGGATAGACACATGAACAGATGGGGAATAGAGGGATACAGGCGGTTGATTCGATAGGACAATATGATCGGTGCAGGCTTGGAGGGCTGAAGGGCCTGTTCCTGTGCTGTACTGTTCTTTGTTCTAGTTCAGGACACCAGGATGTGGAAACGGTCTGGGTAAAGTTGAGAAATGAAAAAGGAAAGAAGTTGCTTGTGGGGTAAGTGGTGTCCAGGCCCTTTAACAATATTCACACAGTAGGACAGGATACAAAGTAAGAAATAATGGGAGCTTGTCAGAAAACTATGGGAATAATCCTGGGGGATTTGAATCCACGTATAGACAGGAAAAAAAAAATCACATGGATAAAAGGTAGCCTGGATGAGAACTCAGCATATTTTCAGGATAGTTTCTTAGAATAACATACTCTGGCACCAACCACAGAGGCTGTGACCTCAGAGTAAAGGCATCCCTTGCTCGCAGCAATTATAATGGATTGAATTTTACATTCAATTTGAGGGAGGGAAGAATGGGTCCAAGACAAGTATTTTTAACTTGTATAAGAGCAATTGCGAAGGTATGGAATTGGAGCTACCTAATGTGACCCAGCAAGTTCAGTTAGTGGATAGGCCAATGGAAATTCAGTGGCAGATATTGAACTGAATATTTCAGAATACACAACGGATACATCCCAATAAGAAAGAGAAACTCACCGGGCGAAGGAGATTTGTGGTTAAAGCTAGAGACAGTTTCAAACTGAAAGAAAAAGCATACAATTGTGTAAAGGTGGGTGGCATCTCAAACATGAAGCCAGGCAGTAAGAGATTTCGTAGATATTTTACAAAGACAAGTGTTTACAAAGTGAGCACTGGTGCCACAGGAAGTAGGTCCGGGCAATTAGCAATGCAAAACAAAAAGATGGCAGGTGAATTGAACAGGTATTGTGTATCGATCTTCATTATCAAGGATGCAACATCCCAGAAACAGCTGCAAATCTGGAAATGGAAGGAAGGGAGGAATTCCGGGAAATTACAATCACTGGGGAAGAGGCACTGAGCAAACTGTTTAAAGGTATGGGCTGATAAATCTCCAGGTCCACAGGGATTTGGCCCTCAGGTCTTCAAAGAAGTGGATAGTGACATAGTTTCCCTTCAAACCACTCGCCATCCTGACTTGGAAATATATCGCGCCGTTCCTTCACGGTCACTGGGTAAAATTCTTGGAACTCCTTCCCTAACAGCACTGTGGGTGTACCTACACCTCAGGGACTGCAGCGATTCAAGAAGGCAGCTCATCACCACCTTCTCAATTAGTAATTAGGGATGGGCAATAAATACTGACCTGGCCAGTGATGCTCACATCTATAGAATAGTTGGTGCAGTGTTTTAATTTAATGGATTTGGAGAAGGTTCCATTAGATGGAAAGTAGTGAATGTAACTCCTTTATTCAAAAAAGGAGGGACACACAAGGCAGGAAACTACAGGACTGTTAGCGTAACATCTGTCAGAGGGAAGATATTTTAGCAGGGCACTTAGAAAAGTTTGAGGTAATAAGGCAAAGTCAACATGGTTTTGTGAAAGGGAAATCATAGAACAGTACAGCACAGGACAAGCCCTTCGGCCCACGATGTTGTGCCGAGCTTTGTCTGAAACCCAGATCAAGCTATTTCCTCCCTATCATCCCGAAGTGCTCCATGTGCCTATCCAATAGCCTCTTCAATGTTCCTAAAGTTTCTGACTCCACTATCCCTGCAGGCAGTCCATTCCACACCCCAACCACTCTCTGAGTAAAGAAACTACCTCGGACATCCTTCCTATATCTCCCACCATGAACCCTATAGTTATGCCCCCTAGTTACTGCTCCATTCACCCGAGGAAATAGTCTTTGAACGTTCACTCTATCTATCCCCTTCATCATCTTATAAGCCTCTATCAAGTCTCCTCTCAACCTCCTCTGCTCCAAAGAGAAAAGCCCAAGTTCCCTCAACCTTTCCTCATAAGACCTACCGTCCAAACCAGGCAGCATCCTGGTAAATCTCCTTTGCACTCTTTCCAGTGTCTCCACATCCTTCTTATAGTGAGGTGACCAGAACTGCACGCAATATTCCAAATGTGGTCTCACCAAGGTCTTATACAGTTGCAGCATAACCCCACGGCTCTTAAACTCAAACCCCCTGTTAATGAATGCCAACACACTATAGGCCTTCTTCACGGCTCTATCCACTTGAGTGGCAATCTTCAGAGATTTGTGGATATGAACCCCAAGATCTCTCTGTTCCTCCACATTCTTCAGAACCCTACCTTTGACCCTGTAATCCACATTCAAATTTGTCCTACCAAAATGAATCACCTCCCATTTATCAGGGTTAAACTCCATTTGCCATTTTTCAGCCCAACTCTGCATCCTATCTATATCTATATCTCTTTGCAGCCTACAACAGCCCTCCAGTAGCCCTCCTACTCCTCCAATTTTGGTGTCATCAGCAAATTTACTGATCCACCCTTCAGCCCCCTCCTTCAAGTCATTTATAAAAATTACAAATAGCAGAGGACCAAGCACTGATCCCTGTGGCACTCCGCTGGTAACCGGTTTCCAGTCTGAAAATTTTCCATCCACCACCACCCTCTGTCTTCTGTTAGATAGCCAGTTACCTATCCAATCGGCCAAACTTCCCTCTATCCCACACATCCTTACTTTCTTCATAAGCCGACCATGGGGGACTTTATCAAACGCCTTACTAAAATCCATGTAAATGACATCAACTGCACTACCTTCATCAACACACTTAGTTACCTCCTCAAAAAATTCAATCAAATTTGTGAGGCAAGACTTGCCCTTCACGAATCCGTGCTGACTATCCTGGATTAAGCTGCATCTTTCTAAATGTCGTAAATCCTATCCCTAAAGGACCTTTTCCATCAACTTACCGACCACCGAAGAAAGACCAACTGGCCTATAATTACCAGGGTCATTTCTATTCCCTTTCTTAAACAGAGGAACAACATTCGCCACTCTCCAGTCCTCTGGCACCATCCCCGTGGACAGTGAGGACCCAAAGATCAATGCCAAAGGCTCTGCAATCTCATCCCTTGCCTCCCAAAGAATCCTAGGGTATATTTCATCAGGCCCAGGGGACTTATCAACTTTCAGTTTATTCAAAATTGTTGGTACATCTTCCCTCCAAACATCTACTTCCTCCAGCCTATCAGCCTGTGACACCCTCTCTTCCTCAAAAACATGACCCCTCTCCTTGGTGAACACCGAAGAAAAGTATTCATTCATCACCTCTCCTATCTCTTCTGACTCCATGCACAAATTCCCACTGCCGTCCTTGACCGGCCCCAGCCTCACCCTGGTCATTCTTTTATTCCTCACATAAGAGTAAAAAGCCTTGGGGTTATCCTTGATCCGACCCGCCAAGGACTTCTCATGCCCCCTCCTCGCTCTCCTAAGCCCCTTTTTCAGCTCATTTCTTGCTAACTTGTAATCCTCCATCGAGCCATCTGAACCTTGTTTTCTCAACCTTACATACGCTTCCTTCTTCCTCTTGACAAGACATTCAACCTCATGTTACATCAGTTTTTTGGACTTCTTTGAAAAAGCCACATGTACTATGGATGAAGGGGAACAGGTGGATGTACTGTACTTAGATTTCCAGAAGACATGTGATAAGCTGCTGCATCAAAGGTTATTGCGGAAAATAAAAGCTCGTGGTGTAAGAGGTAGCATTGGCATGGAACGAAGATTGGCCAATGGCAGGAAAGAGTTGGCATGGATGTGCCACAGGCATCAGTGCTAGGACTCAACCTCTTACAATTTATATCAATGATTTGGATGAAGGGATGGTTGCTAAATTTGCTGATGGCACAAAGATAGGCAGGAAAGTAAATTGTGAAAAGGAAATAATGAGGCTCAAAAGGGATATAGATAGGTTACGAGTGGGAAAAGATCTGATAAATTGTGTATAATGTGTAAAAGTGTAAAATCAACCACTTTGGCAAGTAAAATAAGAAAGCATATTATGGAAATGGAGAGAGATTTCAGAGCTCTGAGGTGTAAAGGGATCCAGGTGTTTTAGTGCATGAATCACAAAAAAACCTAGAATGCAGGTATATAAAATATAACAAAGCTAGTGCTTATTGCAAGAGGAATTGATTACAAAAATAGGGAGGTTTTGTGCTAGTTGTATACAGCATGAGAGGACCGCATCTGTAGTACTGTTTACACGATCAGTCTCCATATACAAGGAAAGATGTCATTTACAAGAAGGTTTACCAGACTAATACCTGGAATGGGTGCGTTATCTAATGAGGAAAGATTGGACAGGCTAGGCTTGTACTCACTGGAGTTCAGAAGATTGAAACAGATAAGATCCTGAGGGGAGTTGATGGAGTGGACGTGGAGAGGATGTTTCCTCTTGTGGGGGAATCTAGAACACGGGGTCACTGTTTAAAAATAGGGGGTCACCCAGTTAAAACAGATACGAGGAGAATGGTTTTCCTCTCAAGGGTCATGATTCTCTGGAATTTTCTTCCTCAAAAGGCAGTGGAAACGGAGTCAATGAATATTGTTAAGGCAGAGTGAGAGAGATCCTTGGTTAATGAGGGGGTGAAAGGTTATCGGGCTGGACGGGAGTGTGGGGTTGAGGTTACAATCAGATCAGCCATGGTCTTGTTGGATGGGGGAGCAGGCTCGAGGGGCCGCATGGCCTACTCCTGCTTCTATGTCTGTGTGGTGATTGGAATAGTTGAGACTTGTGTCAAGACAGGAAGGTTTTGAAAGCTGGGATAGGGTTACAATGGAGCAGGTTCAGTGACATGGCTGAAGATTTGCTTTCTACAAAATCCAACATTTTAAATAATAAATATTTTCTCCTGCATAAAACCAATCATTGATTTTCAGTCTCATTCCAACAGTGCTCCCTTGAATGAGCTCAGTTCAGTAAACCAGTGTTTGGAACATTGTTAGGAAACAGTATAACCTGCGGCACTTTTGTTTAAACACAGATCAGTGAAAGGAGAAACCTTAGTGAGACCGGAGATTTGTGAATAGTAAATAAAAGTAGAAATTGCTGGAACGACAGAGCAGGTGTGTCAGTGCCTGTGAGGATCTCAGTCCTCTCTCTCTCCTTGTCCTTCTCTCTCAGGCATCTCCGGTACTTGTGTGTTTAATTCAATGTCAAGATTCATCTCATTAAGAAGAGGAATTTCCCTGTTATGACGTCCAGTCAACCCCTTGCCCTAAGGTCTTGTGATTTACCAAGATTAAGCCTTTAATCTCGGAGCATTAAACTTTCCTCGAATTCCTTTATGTAATCACTGGAACTAGCTCACCTGCTGCAGCCCTGCCAAGACGTGGTATTTCTCAAGTTCAATCACAACTGCTCGATAGTGTTCTCTTCTACTCATTATTATTCATTGTCCAGATGAGGCTGACTGTGTCAAACTTTGAGATAGCCAAGGTTAAATTCCCGGACCTTTTGTACCTGCAGCAGGAGGAAATGTAAAGTGTTTTAATACTTCGGAAAGAAGAGGCTGGTCTAGGTTTCTGTTGCTCCGTGACCTAGCAGAATTCCCAGTCACCAAACTGGGAATTTGGAGTGTGGTTCGGAAAGTTTTTGAATGAGCTAATACAATGGTGAACCAGTGCAGATATCTGCATTAATAACACAATACTAGAAATATGCAGCAAACCTGTCAGCATCTGCAGAGAAAGGAACAAAGTTAACGTTTCCGGTCAATGACCTTTCACCACAATTGTGAAGAGTTAGAAGCGGACAGGAGTTAAACAATTACAGAATCAGGGAAAGTGGGAATGGGGAGGAAAGCACAAAAGGGAAGGTCTCTGAAAGGTGGAAGACAGGAGAGATTACATGACAGCGCGATGGTACAGAGCCAAAGGAGATGGTAACGGGTCAAATAAAGAAACAGATACAGTGGAACCCCGATTTAACGTGAATTCGGATATAACGCGATGAATCATTGGACCCTTTTTTTTCCGCAAAAAATTGATAAATTTAGCGCGACCCCAATTTAGCGCGACCCCGCTTTTTTCGTGATAACATTTTATGGACCCCAACCATCGCGTTATAACTGGGCCGCACTGTAGTTCTCGAGGAGGCGAAAACATGAATAAGAGAAACATCAACATCAGCTGTTCCCTGGAATAAAAACAGCAAAGGGAACAATCTGAAATTGTTGAATTCGATGTTGCGTCCAGTGTTTAATTTGTCTTTAAGGGATTGCAGCGTGACATCACTGGCAAGAAAGTGCGTCAGGCCAACCAGTTTAGTTTCAGTTTTGCTCTGAAGCAGAGTACACACACACAGCTCTGATATCCTCAAGCTCTATACCCATGTATATCTGTTGTCACGTGCCTAGTCCCAATAAATCAACCGACTGAGTTTACCCAATCCCTTACCAGTGATCAGTGTCTTTCTTTCATTTAAAAAAAAATGACGGGGCCAATTCCCCCGTCCCGCTGATTGGAGATTTCAGTGGGACCGGATTAGGGCGACCCGCACTGAGCATCCGTCAGTGCACCTCCCAGCGCCGGATTTCTGGTGCCGTCAGCTCCGTGCCAGGAACAGGTGCGGAGTTGCATAATTTATGTAAATTTGAATTTCAATGCAATTTAAATGTTATCAGCGAGCCTGGGACTGAAATCTCTGGGCGGGCTAGCATCTCCCCCACCCCGCCTCCTGCCAGGAGTATTTCACTCCAGCGTGGCTTACAATAGATCCCCACTTTCAGGCAACTGGCAGCCCGACCCTGCTGGAGTGAAGGAGGAAGCAATCGGGGCCCCCCAGAGGGTCAGGCGCCACGGGGGGGGGCGTGACACTGGGCATTGGCACCTTGGCAGTGCCCATCAGGCAGTGCCAAGGGGTGGGACCTAATAGGGTGTAAGGCCTGATGGGGGCAGGGATCGGTGGGGGTGGGGTCCCACTGCCACTCTGCACTTTGAGATCGGGAGCAGAGGGAGGGAGGCCAGCGATTGGAGCAAGGGAGAGAAGGGGGGGGGGCGCGGGTGGGGGGGAAGATCGGGTCTGCTGGGGGGAGTGGAGTGAGTGATCGAGGTGAGCAGCGTTGCGGGGTCGCAGGACTGGACAGTAATCGGGAGGCCGGTAGACAGGGGCCACTGCCCATGCACGGATCTCAGTGCTGACAGATCGGCGCATGCGCAGTGACTCCCTCAGCGCTGTGCTGCCGGCCTCTCCACCAGGAATAGGCCACTGATTTTTAGCACAATTTATGCTGGTGCACTCTGCAGTGCACAGATTGCAGGAGATTCTAATCTGAACTCCCACTGGAAAAAGACTCCAGTTTTCACACGAATTCGACACTTAGAATTCTTTTGGGAGAATCCCAGCTGACATCGAAGGATAAGTTTCTAATCGAAAGATGAGGCTTGTGCTCAAACTTGTGTTCAGCTGCAGGAGGCGAAGGGCAGAGAGGTTCGAGTGCAAGCAAAATGGAGAATTAAAATGAGCAACAACCAGAAACTTTGGTTCTGTCTGCAAGCGTGACTCGAAGTGTTTCACAAAGCACTCACTTCACCTGCATTGGGTCTTCCCACTGTAGAGCAGAGTGCCAGGTGAGCAGAGAATACAGTACGTTAAACTGTGGGATGGACTTAAACTACTGTTTCACCTGGGCAAAGTCACAACCTCAGAAAACTACAGAAGATTGTTAAATACTTTTGGAAACTTACTACCGTTCATGCCGGCGAGATTTTCCCATCCTGCTGTAGCTGCCAAATTCTCCAACCTCGCTGCAGCGGGAGCGTGGCGTGAAGGCGCGGTAAGATCACGCCCAATATCCATTTTCATTCTGCTCAGTCACTTTATGATTTTGCAAGCGCCGGTTACCATGTTCCTCAGTGAAGTTTCAAGCCTTTTACCCACAGACCTAGAATTCCTTATTTTCTCTCTTCCTGCTTTCTTAGCAGGGTTTACATTTCTACCTTTGAATGTTTATGAACTGTTTCTAGAATCAAAGGATTTTTGGAAGATCAAAACTAATGCATTCACTGGGATTGGTTCTACAAGCCCTCTAAGGGTGGGTTGGACGGGGCGGGTGGGGGGGGGCGGCAGCTGTAGAATGGGGAGGGAAGGCGTGCGGGAGCGGTGGACAATCCGTTGCCATCCTGCTGCCATTGCATTTTACAATGTTGAGGAAGGAGAGGGCAGCCTTCCTGCCCAGAGGCCAATAGAGACAATTAGGCTATTTAGTAAGGGCACCTCCCTATCACCATTGGCCAAAAGGAGAGGGGAAGTTGTGTTTGGTGGTGGCATCATGCTGGAGTGGTGGATAACCTATTGAAGGTGGCGATTAATTGGAAGGAAGGTGTATCCATCATGGTTCCAAGAGGGAACGCAAGGGGCAGAAAGATTTACACAAGCGACTGAGAATCAATTATTAAAATGCTTAGACCTTTAGAATATGTGCTTTGACTGTTGATAATAGAACTGTTTAACTGAAAGAAAGAAATGTATTCAGTCTTTAATATTATGAAACGTAAATAGTAAGATACAAACTTTAGAATCAAAGAATGGGGTTGGGGGCGGGGGGGGGGGCACTTGGCCCATTTGTACCTGTGCTGGCTCTTGGATCGCCATTTCCGATTAATTCCACTGCCTCATTCCTTCTCAATAACCCTGTACATTGTTCCCTGAACATCTTTCCTTGTCCATAACTTGTTCACGATTTCAGCAGAGGCATTTCCCATTAAAATGGTGGACAAAGGAATTGTATAAATGTTGACATTGCTTGCTCCCTCATTCAAGCCCAACACTTTCGTAAACTGCTGTTGAATAACAGACTCAATCAATTATCCTGTCAGGAAAACAATCCCAACATGATGTGGAATCTGAACCTTTGAAAAGACATTTCCGGGAATTAAATTCTCCATTTAAGAAAATTCCTAAATGGGGAACAGATGGCCCATTTTAACAAAAGGTTGTATTTGAAGGAATCATCGATAGTAGGCCATTAGTGGATGTGTTCCCCAATATGAAGGGAGAGAGACAGGCACACACTCTTCCTGAAACCAACATGAATTGTTACAAAGAGGGACACTGCGGATGGAATCAGTGTGCGACTGTGGACTCTACGCCAAGGGTGGAGGCACAGGAAATACGACACAACTTTCCCTCTCCCCTGCTGCACCCCCCACTACGGGAACGGGATAATGACGATTGGTGATCAGACATTGGATCTCCTATTGGTTACCCAGACCTTCGTCATTCTCGTGCAAGCAAGTCGGAGACAAGGTAAATATCCGCAGTTTGAAGATTTCCCTCCAAATGCCATGGCTATGTGCGAGAATCCCACCACCACTTTAGGAACAGGAGTAGGCCATTCAGCCCATCGAGCTTGCTTCAACATTCAATGCAATATGGCTGAATATCCACTTCAATTTCTTTTACACCCAGTAGCTCTGCAACTCTTTATGGTTATTGTGAATCAGAAATCTATCAATCTCTGCTTTAAACACACTCAGGGACTGAGCTTCCACAGCCCTCTGGGTAGAGAATTCCAAAGATTCACAACCCTCGGCGTAAAGAAATTTCTCCTCATCTCAGTCCATAGCGACATCCCCCTTATTTTGAAATTGTGCCCCCTGGTTCTAGACTCTCCAACCGAGGGAATCATCTTACCCACATCTCCCCTGTCTGTTCTTTAAAATATTTTGTCGGTTTCAATGAGATCACCTCTCATTCTTCAAAATTCTAGAGAACACAGGCCCAGTTCCCCCAGTCTCTCTCCATAAGACAGTCCCACCACCCCCAGAACAAGTCTGGTGAACCTTTGCTGCACTCCCTCTATGGCAATAATATCCTTTCTGAGGCAAGGAGACCAAAACTGCACACAGTGCTCCAGGTATGGTCTAACCAAGCTCCTACACAACTGAAGCAAGACCTCAGATGCGTACAGAGTGGCCAAAAATAGTGGAGAATTAGTGGATTGGGAAAGCTTTAAAGAAAAACAAAGAACGACTAAGAAAGCGATTAAGAAAGGAAAGATAGATTATGAAACTAAACTAGCTCAAAATATTAAAAATGATAGTAAAAGTTTTTACAAGTATATAAAAAGGAATAGAGTGGCTAGAGTGAATGTTGGACCCTTGGAAGATGAGAGGGGGGATTTAATAGTGGAAAACGAGGAAATGGCTGAGACTTTAAATAAGTTCTTTGTGTCGGTCTTCACGGTGGAAGACACAAATAGTTTGCCGAATATTAGAGATCGAGAGTTGGTGGGAGGGGAGGTCCTTAATACAATTACTGTTACTAAGGAGGTGGTGCTTGGTAGACTAATAGGACTGAAGGTAGACAAGTCCCCGGGCCCGGATGGAATGCATCCCAGGGTACTGAAAGAAATGGCTGAGGTAATAGCAGATGCGTTAGTAGTAATTTATCAAAATTCGCTGGACTCTGGGGTAGTGCCGGCTGACTGGAAAACAGCTACTGTTACGCCGCTGTTTAAAAAAGGAAGTAGACAAAAGGCGGGTAACTACAGGCCGGTTAGCTTAACGTCCGTAGTTGGGAAGATGCTAGAGTCCATTATTAAAGAGGAAATAACAGAGCACCTGAATAAGAATGGTTCGATCAAGCAGACGCAGCATGGATTCATGAAGGGAAAGTCGTGTTTGACGAATCTACTGGACTTTTATGAAGATGTCACTAGTGCGGTTGACAGAGGGGAACCGGTGGATGTGGTGTTTTTAGATTTCCAGAAGGCGTTCGATAAGGTGCCTCACAAAAGGGTGCTGCAGATGATTGGGGTACACGGAGTTAGGGGTAAGGTGTTGGCGTGGATTGGGGATTGGCTATCTAACAGGAAGCAGAGAGTTGGGATAAATGGGTGCTTTTCTGGTTGGCAGTTGGTGACCAGTGGCGTGCCGCAGGGATCGGTGCTGGAGCCTCAATTGTTTACCATTTACATAGATGATCTGGAGGAGGGGACTGAATGTAGGGTATTCAAGTTTGCTGATGACACGAAGGTGAGTGGGAAAGCGAATTGCGTGGAGGACGCGGAAAGTCTGCAGAGAGATTTGGATAGGCTGAGCGAATGGGCGAGGATCTGGCAGATGGAATATAACGTTAGCAAATGTGAGGTTATCCACTTTGGAAGAAATAATAGTAAATTGGAATATTATTTAAATGGAAAAAAATTACATCGTGCGACTGTGCAGAGGGACCTGGGGGTCCTTGTGCACAAATCGCAAAAACTCAGTCTGCAGGTGCAGCAGGTGATCAAGAAGGCGAATGGAATGTTGGCCTTTATCACGAGGGGGATAGAATATAAAAGCAGGGAGGTCTTGCTGCAACTGTACAAGGCACTGGTGAGGCCGCAACTGGAGTACTGTGTGCAGTTTTGGTCCCCTTATTTGCGAAAGGATATATTGGCCTTGGAGGGAGTGCAGAGAAGGTTCACCAGGTTGATATCGGAGATGAGGGGTGTAGCTTATGAGGAGAGATTAAACAGATTGGGTCTGTACTCGTTGGAGTTTAGAAGGATGAGGTGTGATCTTATAGAGACATATAAGATAATGAAAGGGCTGGATAGGGTAGAGGTGGAGAGATTCTTTCCACTTAGAAGGGAAACCAGAACTAGAGGGCACAGCCTCAAAATAAAGGGGGGCCGGTTCAGAACAGAGTTGAGGGGGAACTTCTTCTCTCAGAGGGTAGTGAATCTCTGGAATTCTCTGCCCATTGAAGTGGTGGAGGCTTCCTCGTTGAATATGTTTAAATCACGGGTAGATAGTTTTCTAGCAGCATGCTCACCACTGTGCCACCGGGCCGCTCCCTTTAGCCCCAAGAGCTATATCTAATTTCTTCCCGAAATCAGACAACGTTTTGGCCTCAACTACATTCTGTCTGAATTCGACACATTCACCACCCTCTAGGTGAAGAAATTTCTCCTCACCTCAGTACCCCTTACCCTCAAACTATGACGCCTAGTTCTGGACTCCCCCACCATTGGGAACATTCTTTCTGAATCTATCCTGTCTAACCCTGTTAGAATTTTTAAGTTTCTGTGAGATCCCCTCTCACTCTTCTAAACTCCAGTGAATATAATCCTAATTGACTTAGTCTCTCCTCAAATGACAGATCTGTCATCCCAGGAATCAGCCTGGTAAACCTTCGCTGTACTCCCTCTATAGCAAGGACATCCTTCCTCAGATAAGAACACCAAAGACTGCACACAATACTCCAGGTGTGGCCTCACCAATGCCCTATACAATTGCAGCAAAACATCCCTATCCCTGTACTCAAATCCTCTCGCTATGAAGGCCAACATACCATTTGCCTTCTTTACTGCCTGCTGTACCTGCGCGCTTACTTTCAGCGACTGATGCATAAGGACTCCAAGGTTTCGTTGCATATGCACTTCTCTCAATTTACACCCATTCAAGTAATAATCTGTCTTCTTATTATTGCTACCAAAGTGGATAACCTCACAATTATCTACATTATACTGCATCTGCCATGCAGATGTCCACACACTCAGCCTGCCTAAATCATGCTGAAGCATCTCTGCATCCTCCTCACTGCTCACCGTCCATCTGTATCATCTGCAAATTTGGAGATAATATATTCAGTTCCCTCTTCCAAATCATTAATATATAATATAAACTGTTGGGGTCCTAGCACAGACCCCTGCGGAACCCCACTGTCACAGAAAAAGACCCATTTATGCCAACTCTTTGCTTCCTATCTACTAACCAGCTTTCTATCCATCTCAAGACATTACCTGCAATCCCATGTGCTTTAACTTTACATAGCAGTCTGTTACGTGAGACCTTGTCAAAGGCCTTCTGAAAGTCTAAATAAACTACATCCACTGGTTCTCCTCCGTCAATTCTTTTGTCTGATTATACCACTGCCTTCCAAATGCTGAGTTATGAAATCCTTGATAATGGACTCTAGCAACTTTCCCAGTACTGACGTTAGGCTCACTGGTCTATAGTTCCCTGTTTTCTCTCTACCTCGCTTTTTGAATAGCGGGCTTACATTAGCTACCCTCCAATCAGTAGGAACTACTCCAGAGTCCAAAGACTTTTGGAAAATAACCACCAATGGATCTACTATTTCCAGGGCCACTTCCTTAAGTACTCTGGGGTGAAGATTATCAAGACCTGGAGGTTAATCCACCTTCAATTCCATCAATTTCCCCAAAACCATTTCTCTGCTAATGCTGATTTCCTTCAGCTCCTCACTAAAACATGTTTATTTTAATTCATGCGTGGGACATGGGCATTGCTGGCTGGCCAGCATTTATTGCCCATCCCATTCTCTCAGCACTTCTGGCACACTGTTCATGTCTTCCTTTGTGAAGACTGAAGCAAAATACAAATTCAACTCCTCAGCCATTTCTTTATTCCCCGTTATGAATTCTCCCATTTCTGACTGCAAGAGGCTTACACTTCTTTTTGTCAATTTTTTTTCTTTACTATAGAAAATTATCTATAGAAAATTTTACAGTGAGTTTTTGTGTCCCCTGCCATCTTACTTTCATACTCTATTTTCCCCTTCCTATTTAATTCCTTGGTTCTCCTTTGCGGAATTTTAACCTGCTTCCAATCCTCAGGCCTATTGCTTGGTCTTGCCAATCTCAGAATCCCTACAGTGCAGAAGGAGGCCATTCAGCCCATCGCGTTTGCACCGACCATACAGACAGTGACCTGAGGCCAGAATTGAACTCGGGTCGCTGGCGCTGTGAGACAGCAGTGCTAACCACTGTGCCACCGTTTCCCATTTGTATGTTTCTTCCTTGAATCTGATATCTCTAATTTCCCTTGTAAGCCATAGTTTGGCCACAATTCCCTTCCCACTCTTGCACCAATCAGGAATAGCTAGGCCACAAACAATCAGATATCATTAGTCTGTGCAAAGGGGTAGCCAACAGGCTGAATCCCAGAATACACCATCTCAATAGACTATAGACTCCAGCAACAAACTGCCCAAAATTAAAACACTGATCAATAATCTCATCAGGTGAAGGAAATGCAACATGTCCCAAAGTGTGGTATGAGGGCATATCTAACCCCGTGCTGTCCTCTTCCTGGGAGTGTTTGATGGGGACAGTGTAGAGGGAGCTTTACTCTGTATCTAACCCCGTGCTGTACCTATCCTGGGAGTGTTTGATGGGGACAGTGTAGAGGGAGCTTTACTCTGTATCTAACCCCGTGCTGTACCTGTCTTGGGTGTGTTTGATGGGGGACAGTGTAGAGGGAGCTTTACTCTGTATCTAACCCCGTGCTGTACCAGTCCTGGGAGTGTTTGATGGGGACAGTGTAGAGGGAGCTTTACTCTGTATCTAACCCCGTGCTGTACCTGTCCTGGGAGTGTTTGATGGGGACAGTGTAGAGGGAGCTTTACTCTGTATCTAACCCATGCTGTATCTGTCCTGGCAGTTTTTGTTGGGTACAGTGTAAAGGGAGCTTTACTCTGTATCTAACGTTGTGTTGTACGTGTCCTGGGAGTGTTTGATGGGGACAGTGTAGAGGGAGCTTTACTCTGTATCTAATCCCGTGCTGTACCTGTCCTGGGAGTGTGTGATGAGGGACAGTGTAGAGGGAGCTTTACTCTGTATCTAACGTTGTGTTGTACGTGTCCTGGGAGTGTTTGATGGGGACATGTAGAGGGAACTGTGCTCTGTATCTAACCTTATGTTGCAAGTATCCTGCGAGTGTTTGATATGGAGGCAGTGTAACGAGAGCTTTACTCTGTATCTAATCATTATATATTTAAGTGGTTGCATGATTGCTTTAAGAGCTGGTCACAGGATTTGATGGCGGCATCATTGGGGCATTTCACAGACTGTTCTGGGAGTCTGGCAGTAGATGTTGTCTTCATGGACTTCATTAAGGCCTTTGACAAGGTCCTCATGGCAGACTGATGCAGAAGGTGAAGTCGCATGGGATCAGAGATGAGCTGGCAAGGTGGATACAAAACTGGCTCGGTCAAAGAAGACAGAGGGTAGCAGTGGAAGGTGTGTTTCTGAATGGAGGGCTGTGACAAGTGGCGTTCATCAGGGATCAGTGCTGGGACCTTTGCTGTTTGTAGTATATATAAATGATTTGGAGGAAAATGTAACTGGATTGATTAGTAAGTTTGCGGATGACACAAAGGTTGGTGGATTTGCGGATAACGATGAGGACCATCAGAGGATACAGCAGGATATAGATCAGTTGGAGACTTGGGCGGAGAGATGGCAGATGGAGTTTAATCCGGACAAATGTGAGGTAATGCATTTTGGAAGGTCTAATACAGATAGGAAATATACAGTAAATGGCAAAACTCTTAAGAGTATTGATAGGCAAAGGGATCTGGGTGTACAGGTACACAGATCACTGAAAGTGGCAATGCAGGTGGAGAAGGTAGTCAAGAAGGCATACGGCATGCTTACCTTCTTCTGCCAGGGCATTGAGTTAAAAATTGGCAAGTCATGTCGCAGCTTTATAGAACATTAGATAGGCCGCACTTAGAATATAGTGTTCAATTCTGGTCGTCACACTGCCAGAAGGATGTGGGGGCTTTGGAGAGGGCACAGAAAAGATTTACCAGGATGTTGCCTGGTATGGAGGGCATTAGCTATGAGGAGAGGTTGGAGAAACTTGGTTTGTTCTCACTGGAACGACGGAGGTTGAGGGGAGACCTGATAGAAGTCTACAAGATTATGAGAGGCATGGACAGAGTGGATAGTCAGAAGCTTTTTCCCAGGGTGGAAGAGTCAATTATTAGGGGGCACAGGTTTAAGGTGCGAGGGGCAAGGTTTAAAGGAGATGTACAAGGCAGATTTTTTACAGAGGTGGGTGCCTGGAACTCGTTGTCGGGGGAGGTAGTGGAAGCGGATACAGTAGTGACTTTTAAGGGGCGTCTTGACAAGTACATGAATAGGATGGGAATAGAGGGATATGGTCCCCGGAAGGGTAGGGGGCTTTAGTTAAGTCGGGCAGCATGGTCGGTGCAGGCTTGGAGGGCCGAAGGGCCTGTTCCTGTGCTGTAATTTTCTTTGTTCTTTTCTTTGTTTTTTTATGGATCAGTGTACTTTACTAACAATAAAGGGATTTGGTGGAAGAATTAATTCAGTTAGGTCTTTAAAGTACAAGCAGGTTTATGGTAAGGCTCTTCCTCTGTGCTACCAACCTACAAAAAGCTCCCCACCAAAACTGCCTCTATTTATAGCACAATAATTGTCACATGTTCCACCAGTAGTTCTCTTCATAAGGTCATTGCCACATACTGATTGGCAGGTACGCTGACAGATTTACCGTTTTCTTTTTTTGAATTCAAACTTTGAAAAATAAAAAACAAAGAACATTCTTTTGAATGTAAACAGGAATAAAAAATCTGACATTTTCACATCTGTGAATCCTGTAACTCCTTTCCCAAGTACACATCAGCCATTATTGCAACACAAGACATCTTCTGGTACATTTAGTAATTTCTGAGAGTGGGTATGTCTTTTTATAAAGCCGTCTGATAGCTGGTGACTTGTGTAACCCATCGAATTTTGGAGATTTCCCTTCTCTCAAACATTTCTCTTGTCCTGGCGAGATCTAATCTTAGTCTTTTCTCTGTTACATTCTTTGTTAAATGAATATTGTCCCAAAGAGACCAGATGTCAACGTAACATACCATTGGGAAATTTTCCCCATAATCTCCTTGGATAAAATTTCCGACAGATATTGGGAAAGTAAACCTCAGATCCAGTGTTTCAGCAGCTAATGTGCTTTTAACAACTCTTTATATTTTCTTGGCATCCTCAACCAACAGTCAACACTTTTCATTTATTCCTACCAAGAACATGATAAATCCTACTGCCCCAGAGTGTCCATCTGTGCGATTAAAGCTGGGAGCTTGAGCACGTATCTTTGTGTTATTTGTTCTCAAGATTCCCTAAAGTGAAGCAGATTTCATCCTGGTAATTAGCTCTAAGTATCATCATTTGCATCAAGTCTGCTTTGAGTACCTGGCCAGTTCAATGGCCCAATCAAACTTCTCAGTTGTCAGTTTCTTCCTTGGAGGCAGGATTCTATTTTGTGAGGATATTACCCAAATTATTGGGATATGATTAACACTTTCCAGATAAGACTGTTGATTTAGTGTCACTCCAAACTTGTTTTGCTTAATGTTTAAACCTGTGTACTTAGAGGTCCCTGCAACCTGACTTCCTACCTTGCATTCCTTCTTTATCTTCCCGATTACCTCTTGCTCAAATTCAACAAAGCATGATGAAAATCCTGGCTAGTTTCTCTGAACGGTACCAGTAGAACATTCCGGGGTCCACCTTTAACTGAACACAACCTGTTTTCAATGAGAAAGACTTCACGGAAAAATACCAGACTCCTGATGCATCATTCAATCCGTAAACACAATTGTTCAGTTTCCTTCTACATCACTAACTTCTTTGGGTGGTTTCAAAAAGTCTCTGAAACTTTCCACCTTGTAAAAATGCAGCCGTTATGTCAATCGATTCAGATTCCCAGAAATCTGATGTCAAAATAGCCAAGAAAATCCTCAAACGTACTTTTGCTGCAGTGGGTGAATCCACCCTGACATCCTGATCTCATCTCTCTTCAAAGCCTCAGGCGACTAATCTTCTACATGCCGTCTGGGAGAACCTTTTCTGTACAGATCCACCGGGGAGCTAAAGCTGGCTCTCTCCTGTCAAGTACTGCTGTCTCTACTCCAAATCCTTCCAACTCTGCCTTCCTTCATTTTTCAGTTTATTAACAGCTACAAAAATCTCTTGGTCATGAGGACTTCCACTTTTATTGAGATTGCTAGCTTGTTCTCGAGGCCTCATTCTTGTTAAACTATGGCCCATACTTACATTCTTGTCCCTTTCTGAGCTACTACAATATGATCTGGTTCCTGTACGAGCAGAACTTCATCCGCAAGTTTGAGATTTTTTTTCTGGGGTCACGGCCACTTTCTGATTCCGTGTCAGAACGGACACTACGCTTTTTGGGTTTCCACATCTTTACATCATTTTGCCAATCCAGCGGGAAGTTTGAGAGTCAGGTAGAGTGCACTGGCCAGGCAAGCTGCAGTACTGCTCCCACATGCACTTCAGTAAAGCCTTTGACAAGGTACTTCATGGTAGACTGGTATGAAAAGTGAAGTCATGTGGGATCAGAGGAGAGCTGGCAAGATGGATACAGAACTTGCCTGGCCCTGGAAAACAGAGGGTAGCAGGAGAGGGGTGATTTTCTGAATGGAAGGCTGTGACTAGTGGTGTTCCACAGGGATCAGTCTGGGATCTTTGTTGTTCATGGTATATGTAAATGATTTGGAGGAAAATGTAGCTGGTCTGATTAGCAAGTTCGCAGACGACACAAAAATTGGTGGAGTTGCTGATTGTGAAGAGGATTGTCAGAGGATACAGCAAGATAGCACAGTGGCACGGTAGCACAGTGGTTAGCACTGCTGCTTCACAGCTCCAGGGTCCCGAGTTCGATTCCCGGCTTGGGTCACTGTCTGTGTGGAGTTTGCACATTCTCCTCGTGTTTGCGTGGGTTTCCTCCGGGTGCTCCGGTTTCCTCCCACAGTCCAAAGATGTGCGGGTTAGGTTGATTGGCCAGGTTAAAATTGCCCCTGAGATGCGTAGGTTAGAGGGATTAGCGGGTAAATATGTGGGGGTAGGGCCTGGGTGGGATTGTGGTCGGTGCAGACTCGATGGGCCGAATGGCCTCCTTCTGCACTGTAGGGTTTCTATGATTTCTATGATATAGACCGGCTGGAGACTTGGGCGAAAAAATGGCAGATGGCATTTAATCCAGACAAATGTGAGATAATGCATTTCGGAAGGTCCAATGCATGTAGGAATTATACACTAAATGGTAGAACCCTTAGGAGTATTGACAGGCAGAGAGGTCTGGGAATACATGTCCACCGATCACTGAAAGTGGCAACGTAGGTGGATAAGCTGGTCAAGAAAGCATACAGTATGCTTGCCTTCATTGGTCGGGGCATTGAGTATAAAAATTGGCAGGTCATGTTGCAGCTTTATAGAACCTTAGTTAGACCTCATTTAGAATATGGTGTACAATTCTGGTTGCCACACTACCAGGAGGATGTGGATGTTTTGGAGAGATTGGATAAAGAAGAGGTTTACCAGCATGTTGCCTGGTCTGGTGGGTATTAGCTATGAGGAGAGGTTGGAGAAACTCTGTTTGTTCTGACTGGAATGACGGAGGCTGAGGGATGACCTGATAGAGGTTAACAAGATTATGAGTGACATGGACAGAGTGGATAGTCAGGTGCTCTTTCCCAAGGCAGAAAAGTCAAGTACTCGGGGACATAGGTTTAAGGTACTTGGGGAAAAGTTTAGAGGAGATGTGCGAGGCAAGTTTTTTTTTTACACAGAGTGGTAAATTCCGGAATGCGCTGCCTGGGGAGGTGATGGGAGCAGGTACGATAGCGGCATTTAAGGGGAATCTAGATAAACACATGAATAGGATGGAATGGAAGGATACGGATTCCGTAAGAGCATATGGTTTTAGTTAAGTCGGGCAGCATGGTCGGTGCAGGCTTGGTGGGCTGAAGGGCCTGTTCCTGTGCTGTACTATTCTTTTGTTCTTTGTATGGTCACAATCGAAATGGGGTTTACTGTACATTTAAAAATACACCTCTCTCCGGATTCTTACCTTTGCCCTGCATAAAGTGCATGCAACTAGAATTGTATCAGATCCAAGCAGGTTTAATGTATAACACTGTACCCGTCCTGGGAGTGTTTGATGGGGACAGTGTAGAGGGAGCTTTACTCTGTATCTAACCCTGTGCTGTACCTGTCCTGGGAGTGTTTGGTGCTGATGTTGTTACAGTATCCAACACTCCCATTGGTGTAGACAAAGCTTCAGGAATTCCTGGGCACGTTGCTAAAAACACGAGAGTGGTGAGATTAATATTTGAAGAGTGTCACAACTATAGCAGGTTTAATACCCGTAATTTTAGCTAAAATACTTGTGTACATTAAAACATTAGGAAAGTATACAGTGAGGTAAAGGATCCTACAGCCCAGAGTACACCAACATTCAGTGTTCCTGAGGCTCCTCATGTTATTGGTTCTGGTTTGGGAATCTCGCCCCACCACCTTCGCTGACACAGACACGGATCATATCAAACTTGTGGCCCTGACCTGTTGCTCATGCAGATGATAATATTGTATTCCTTATCTCCGGGGCCGCTGTGTTTTATTGTATCAGAGACCAGACTGTGGCAATGTTCATCAAAGCTCTCCGCATCCAGTTTGATGCAGTAAACAAGTTCAGCCAGGGCCTCGTTACCCAGTTTCCTGTCCCACTTTCTCACAGAAAAGGGTTAATTCTGACTCGAGGGGTAGGGCTGCCTGAATCTGGGCCAATTATTCCTTCAACAGGAGCCCAGTCCAATGTGATCCAGTCAGTGGCATGCCACAATGGAGAGTAACCACTCCCCAGCAGCTCCAAGGGGAAGGGATATCAGATGGCCCATCATGAGGCAGCCAGTAGGTGGGGTAGGGAAGTGAGGAATATGGGAGAGGTGGAGGAGTTCAAGGGGAAACGGGTGAGTCATATGGAGGAGGAGGTGAGTTCAAGAGGGAGGGGTGATGGTGTCGGCTGAGGGGGCGAGTCTGGGGAGAAGTAGACACTTGGTGGGCTCCGCATCATGTGGGTATTACAGTCCACAGGACAACAATGCAACTGGACACTCCCCCTGGCGCAAAGGAGTTCCCACAGTGAAGATTCATCCGGGGATCTGAGGGAATCAGATTTTAGACTCCAGTTTACAGTGATGAATGGTGTTCTTTCCAACTGAACTGCCTTGCAATGGATGTCCCGGGTTAAAACAGTGACAAAACAGGATTGAGTGGCAAGATCAAAGACCTCTTTTAAACTCATTGGCTCCATGGCTAAGAGAACAAAATCTCACCAATAGAACAAAGCGTTTCCTTCACAATCACCTCTGAGCCACAACAGCACCATTCTGAGTAGTGGTGAATTACTCTATATCTAACCCCCATGCTGTACCTGTCCTGGGAGTGTTTGATGGGGACAGTGTAGAGGGAGCTTTACTCTGTATCTAACCCCCATGCTGTACCTGTTCTGGGAGTGTTTGATGGGGACAGTGTAAAGGGAGCTTTACTCTGCATCTAAAACCGTGCTGTACCTGTCCTGGGAGTGTTTAATGGGGACAGTGTAGAGGGAGCTTTACTCTGCATCTAAAACCGTGCTGTACCTGTCCTGGGAGTGTTTGATGGGGACAGTGTAGAGGGAGCTTTACTCTGCATCTAAAACCGTGCTGTACCTGTCCTGGAGTGCTTCATGGGGACAGTTTCGAGGGAGCTTTACTCTGTATCTAACCCCATGCTGTACCTGTCCTGGGAGCGTTCAATGGGGACAGTGTAGAGGAAGCTTTACTCTGTATGTAACCCATTGCTGTACTTGTCCTGGGAGTGTTTGATGGGGACAGTTTAGAGGGAGTTTTACTCTGTATCTAACCCATTGCTGTACCTGTCCTGGGAATGTTTGATGGCATTTGCTACCAAATAAACCTGTTGGACTTTAACCTGGTGTTGTGAGACTTCTTACAATGTTTGATGGGGACAGTGTAGAGGGAGCTTTACTCTGTATCCAAGCCAGTGCTGCACCTGTCCTGGTATTGTTTGACGGGAAGTGTAGAGGGAGCTTTACTCTGTATCCAAGCCCGTGCTGTACCTGTCCTGGGAGTGTTTGATGGGGACAGTTTAGAGGGAGCTTCACTCTGTATCTAACCCCTTGCTGTACCTGTGCTGGGAGTGTTTGACGACACCACACAACCCTGCCACAGCAACCTCTGCAAGACATGCCGGATCATCGACACGGATGCCCTCATCTCACGTGAGAACAGCATCCACCAGGTACACGGTACATACTCTTGCAACTCGGCCAATGTTGTCTACCTGATACGCTGCAGCAAAGGATGGCCCGAGACATAGTATTCTGGGGAGATCATGCAGACGCTACACCGCTCGACAATCACCAGGAAGAGTGTTCTCTTCCTGTTGGGGAACACTTCAGCGGTCATGGGCATTCAGCCTCTGATCTTTGGGTCAGCGTTCTCCAAGGCGGCCTTCACGACACACGACAATGCAGAGTCGCTGAGTAGAGACTGATAGCCAAGTTCCTCACACATGAGGACGGCCTCAACTGGGATCTTGGGTTCATGTCACACTATCTGTAACCCCCACGACCTGCCTGGGCTTGCAAAATCTCACTAACTGTCCTGTCTGGAAACAATACACATCTCTTTAACCTGTGCTTAACGCTGTCTCCACTCACATTGTCTGTACCTCTAAGACTTGATTACCTGTAAAGACTCGCATTCCAATCATTATTCATTATTCTGTAAATTGAGTTTGTGTCTTTATATGCCCCGTTTGCTGTTTATGAGCAGATCTCCCACTCACCTGTCGAAGGGGCAGCGCTCTGAAAGCGAGTGGCGTTTGCTACCAAATAAACCTGTTGGACTTTAACCTGGTGTTGTTAAACTTCTTACTGTGTTTACCCCAGTCCAACGCCGGCATCTCCACATCATTGTTTGATGGGGACAGTGTGGAGGGAGCTTTACTCTGTATCTAACCCCGTGCTGTACCAGTCCTGGGAATGTTTGATGGGGACAGTGTGGAGGGAGCTTTACTCTGTATCTAACCCCGTGCTGTCCCTGTCCTGGGAGTGTTTGATGGGGGACAGTGTAGAGGGAGCTTTACTCTGTATCTAACCCCGTGCTGTACCAGTCCTGGGAATGTTTGATGGGGACAGTGTAGAGGGAGCTTTACTCTGTATCTAACCCCGTGCTGTCCCTGTCCTGGGAGTGGGGACAGTGTAGAGGGAGGTTGCTGGTGTAAGGGAATTCACCATTTGGGAAGTAAGTATCTCGGAGGGACACAATACCTGTTGAGAGGAATGGTGCCCGGGTGGAGGTTGTTCCCCTGCTGTCACAGTTACTGATTAGTTTCCTCTCCCTCCGGGCTGGGGATCCCCGGGATTTAAATGTCCAACCAGCGCATCCTGTCACCAGTTTCCCATGAAGTTGTCTCGGTTCCTTTCCCTGTCCCACACCGGTGATAGGACAACCGGGTTGAGAATGAAGAGCCGCTGCTGCTCTGGTTTGATAGTTAGGATGGAGCAGAGATTACCTTTGCGCTGCTGCTGCTGAATGTTCCTCCGGGTCTGAGAGAGTTCAGAGCCGCTCCATTGCCAGCCTGTAGGGGAATGGAGCAGTTTGACTGAGTGCCAGCCTTCCCCATTCACACAGAGACTTACCGTGCCCGCCGCTGCGCTGCCAGCAGAGCGGCTCAACTCTAATCCTCCTCAGGCGCTGCCACCACAAGAGCCGCTTTGTCTGGGGACATGGTCCCGGGCAGCATGTGACCGACTGTCAGACCCTGTCACAGCCGCTCATCACCGCCCCGGCTCCGGCTCCGACCTCAGTCCCAGTCCCAGGCTGCCTGTCCCGGGATGCGGCTCCAGATCAGCTCCCAACCCGCCCGGTCACCGCGGCTCACAGCAACTGGCCAAGTGTCATCCCGCACATGGGATACACCACAGCCCCGCCCCCTAACACACAGCCCCGCCCCTAATACACTGCCGCGCCCCTGATGTCAGAGCCCCGCCCCCTAACACACAAACCCCCGCCCCCCAATGTCATAGCCCCGCCTCCTAACACAGCCCCACCCCCTAACACAGCACCGCCCCTAATGACAGAGCCCCGCCCCCTAACACACAACCCGCCCCCAACACACAGCCCGCCCCCTAACACACAGCCCCGCCCCCAAATGTCATAGCCCCGCCCCCTAACACAGCCCCGCCCCCTAACAGCCCCACCCTAATACACAGCCTGCCCCCTAACACACAGCCCCGCCCCCTAATGTCATAGCCCCGCCCCCTAACAGCCCCGCCCCCTAACACTGCCCCACCGCTAATACACAGCCCCGCCCCTAACACAGCCCCACTCCTCATACACAGCCCCGCCCCTAATGTCATAGCACCACCCCTAACACACAGCCCCGCCCCCTAGCACACAGCCCCGCCCCTAATACACAGCCCCACCCCCAAACACAGCCCCGCCCCTAACACACAGCCCCGCTGCTAATGTCATCGCCCCGCCCCTAACACAGTCCCGCCCCAACACAGCCCTGCCCCTAATACACAGCCCCACCCCCAAACACAGCCCAACAAAAACACACTGCCCTGCCCCTGTCATCGCCCCGCCCCTAACACAGCCCCGCCCCCAAACACAGCCCCGCCCCTAATACACAGCCCCGCCCCCAAACACAGCCCCACCGCTAACACACAGCCCTGCCCCTAATGTCATCACCCTGCCCCAACACAGCCCCGCCCCCAAACAGCCCCACCCGTAATACACAGCCCTGCTCCTAATGTCATCGCCCCGCCCCTAACACAGCCCCACCCCTAATACACAGCCCCACCCCTAACACACAGCCCCACCCCTAATGCACAGCACCGCCCCTAACACACAGCCCCACCCCTAATGCACAGCACCGCCCCCTAACACAGCCACACCCCAAATACACAGCCCCGCCCCCAATACACAGCCCTGCCCCTAATACACAGCCCCGCTCCTAATACACAGCCCTGCACCAACCCAGCCCCACCCCTAATGTCATCGCCCCGCCCTAATACACAGCCCTGCTCCAATATCAGAGCCCCACCCCCTAACACAACCCCACCCCTAACACAGCCCTGCCCCCTAACACACAGCCCCGCCCCAACACACAGCCCCACCCCCTAACACAACCACACCCCAAACACACAGCCCTGCCCCTAATACAGAGCCCCGCCCCTAATACACAGCCCTGCCCCTAACACAGCCCTGCCCCTAATACACAGCCCCGCCCCCAACACAGCCCCGCCCCTAATACACAGCCCCACCCCAAACACATCCCCGTCCCTAACACATCCCCACCCCCTGACACACAGCATTGCCCCAACACACAGCCCCACCCCAAATGTCATAGCCCTGCACCCTAACACACAGCCCCACCCCCAACACAGCCACACCCCTAACACACAGCCCTGCCCCAATACAGAGCCCCACCCTTAATACACAGCCCTGCCCCTAACACAGCCCCACCCCTAATACACAGCCTTGCCTATAACACACAGTCCCGCCCCGAACACAGCCCCGCCCCGCCCCAATACACAGTCCCGCCCCTAATGTCATTGCCTCACCCCTAATCCAGAGCACCGCCCCAATACAAGGCCCCGCCCTTAAGACAGCCCCCGCCTGTAATACACAGCCCCGCCCCTAATGTCATAGCCCCACCCCTAATACACTGCCCTGCCCCAACACACAGCCCCGCCCCTAACTCAGCCCCAACCCCAACACAGCCCCGCCCCAACACACAGCCCTGCCCCAATACACAGCCCCGCCCCCTAAAACACAGGCCCGCCCCTAATACACAGCCCCGCCCCTAATACACAGCCCTGCCCCGAATACTGAGCCCTGCCCCCTAATACAGAGCCCCACCCCTAATATCATAGCCCCACCCTTAATACACAGCCCCACCCCCTAATGTCAAAGCCCTGCCCCAACACACAGCTCCGCCCCTAACACAGCCCCACCCCTAATACACAGCCCCGCCCCAACACAGCCCTGCCCCTAACACACAGCCCCGCCCCTAACACGCAGCCCTGCCCCTAATACAGAGCCCCGACCCCTAATACAGAGTCCCGTCCCTAATAGAGCTCCGCCCCCTAATAGAGTCCTGTCCCTAATACACAGCCCCGCCCCTAATGACATAGCCCCACCCCTTAACACACAGAGCCCCACCCTGCCCCTAACACAGCCCCACCCCTAACACACAGCCCTGCCCCAATACAGAGCCCCGCCCCTAACACAACCCCGCCCCTAACACAGCCCCCCCAATACAGAGCACCACCCCTAATATTATAGCCCCGCCCCGAACACACAGCCCCGCCCCCTAACACCCAACCCCACCCCAACACACAGCCCTGCCCCAACACACAGCCCCGCCCCTAATGCACAGTCCTTCCCCTAATACAGAGACCTGCCCCTAATATCATAGCCCCGTCCCTAACACACAGCTCTGCCCCTAATACAGAGCCCCAGCTCTAACACACAGAGCCCTGCCCCTAATACACAGCCCCACCCCTAATCACATAGTCCCACCCCTAATGCACAGAGTCCCACCCCCTAACTCACAGAGCCCCGCCTCTAATGCACAGATCCACCCCCGAACACACAGCCCCACCCCAATACACAGCCCCACCCCTAAAACACAGCCCCACCCATAATACACAGCCCCACCCCTAATCACACAGTCCCGCCCCTAATGCACAGACCCGCCCCCTAACTCACAGAGCCCTGCACCTAATGCACAGACCTGCCCCCGAACACACAGCCCCACCCCAATACACAGCCCTGCACCTAATCACACAGCCCTGCCCCCAATATCATAGCCCCGCCCCTGTGTTTACATTCCCGCCCCTGAGTTTACAGCCCGCCCCTAATGTCATAGCCCTGCCCCTAATATCATAGCCCCACCCTGAGCTAACAGTCCCACCCCTGAACTCACAGCCCCGCCCCTAAACACAGCCCAGCCCATAATTTCAGCCCCACCCCTGAGCCACAGCCTCGCCCCAATATCAAAGCCCCGCCTATAATATCATAGCCCCGCCCCTTATCTGATAGCCCCCCACTACTCACTTCTCAGTTCAAAATTTCAGTCACAGTCCGATATCCCACTCCCTCAGTCCGATATCCCATATCCCACTCCCTCAGTCCGATATCCCACTCCCTCAGTCCGATATCCCACTCCCTCAGTCCGATATCCCATATCCCACTCCCTCAGTCCGATATCCCATATCCCACTCCCTCAGTCCGATATCCCACTCCCTCAATCCGATATCCCATCCTCAGACTGATATCCCACTCCCTCAGTCCGATCCCATTCCCTCAGTCCGATATCCCATCCTCAGTCCGATATCCCATTTTCTCAGTCCGAAATCCCACTCCCTCAGTCCGATATGCCATCCCAGGAGTGTCTCGGAGGGAGGTGTTGACCCGTTAGAGAAAATCTCCATTACAAGAGAGGAAGTATTAGGTTTTTTAGGGAACATTAAAACTGACAAAGCCCCAGGGCCTGATGGCATCTATCCTCGACTGCTCAGGGAGACGAGAGATGAAATTGCTGGGCCTCTGACGGAAATCTTTGTCGCTTCTTTGGACACGGGTGAGGTCCCTGAGGATTGGAGGATAGCGAATGTGGTCCCGTTGTTTAAGAAGGGTAGCAAGGATAACCCAGGAAAGTATAGGCCGGTGAGCTTGACGTCCGTGGTAGGGAAGTTGTTGGAGAGGATTCTTAGAGACAGGATGTATGTGCATTTAGAACGGAACAATCTCATTAGTGACAGACAGCATGGTTTTGTAAGAGGGAGGTCGTGCCTTACAAATTTGGTGGAGTATTTTGAGGAAGTGACAAAAACGGTTGATGAAGGAAAGGCCGTGGATGTCGTCTATATGGATTTCAGTAAGGCATTTGACAAAGTCCCACAGGGTAGGTTGGTTAAGAAGGTTAAGGCTCATGGGATACAACGAGAAGTGGCTAGATGAATGGAGAACTGGCTTGGCCATGGGAGACAGAGGGTAGTGGTCGAAGGGTCTTTTTCCGGCTGGAGGTCTGTGACCAGTGGTGTTCCGCAGGGCTCTGTACTGGGGCCTCTGCTATTTGTGATATATATAAATGATTTGGAAGAAGGTGTAACTGGTGTAATCAGCAAGTTTGCGGATGACACGAAGATGGCTGGACTTGCGGATAGCGAAGAGCATTGTCGGGCAATACAGCAGGATATAGATAGGCTGGAAAATTGGGCGGAGAGGTGGCAGATGGAGTTTAATCCGGATAAATGCGAAGTGATGCATTTTGGAAGAAATAATGTAGGGAGGAGTTATACAATAAATGGCAGAGTCATCAGGAGTATAGAAACACAGAGGGACCTAGGTGTGCAAGTCCACAAATCCTTGAAGGTGGCAACACAGGTGGAGAAGGTGGTGAAGAAGGCAAATGGTATGCTTGCCTTTATAGGACGGGGTATAGAGTATAAAAGCTGGAGTCTGATGATGCAGCTGTATAGAACGCTGGTTAGGCCACATTTGGAGTACTGCGTCCAGTTCTGGTTGCCGCACTACCAGAAGGACGTGGAGGCGTTAGAGAGAGTGCAGAGAAGGTTTACCAGGATGTTGCCTGGTATGGAGTACTTAGCTATGAGGAGAGATTGGGTAAACTGGGGTTGTTCTCCCTGGAAAGACGGAGAATGAGGGGAGATCTAATAGAGGTGTACAAGATTATGAAGGGTATAGATAGGGTGAACAGTGGGAAGCTTTTTCCCAGGTCGGAGGTGACGATCACGAGGGGTCACGGGCTCAAGGTGAGAGGGGCGAAGTATAACTCAGATATCAGAGGGACGTTTTTTACACAGAGGGTGGTGGGGGCCTGGAATGCGCTGCCAAGTAGGGTGGTGGAGGCAGGCACGCTGACATCGTTTAAGACTTACCTGGATAGTCACATGAGCAGCCTGGGAATGGAGGGATACAAATGATTGGTCTAGTTGGACCAAGGAGCGGCACAGGCTTGGAGGGCCGAAAGGCCTGTTTCCTGTGCTGCACTGTTCTTTGTTCTTTGTTCTTTGTTCAGTCCGATAACCCACTCCCTCAGTCCGATATCCCGCTCCCTCAGTCTGATATCCCACTCCCTCATCCGATATCTTCACCCTCAATCCGATATCCCATTCTCAGTCTGATATCCCACTCCCTCAGTCCGATATCCCACTCCCTCAGTCCGATATCCCATCCCCAGTCCGATATCCCGCTCCCTCAGTCCGATAACCTACTCCCTCAATCTGATATCTCACTCCCTCAGTCCGATATCCCACTCCCTCAGTCCGATATCCCATTCCCTCAGTCCAATATCCCACTCCCTCATCCGATATCCCAGCCCCAGTCCGATATCCCACTCCCTCATCCGATATTCCATCTTCAGCCTGATATCCCATTCCCTCAGTCCGATATCCCATCCTCAGTCTGATATCCCACTCCCTCAGTCTGATATCCCACTCCCTCAGTCTGATATCCCACTCTCTCAGTCCGATATTCCACTCCCTCAATCCGATATCCCATCCTTAGACTGATATCCCACTCCCTCAATCCGATATCCCGCTCCCTCAGTCCAATATCCCATTCCCTCAGTCCAATATCCCGCTCCCTCAGTCTGATATCCCACTCCCTCAGTCCGATATCCCACTCCATCAGTCCGATATCCCACTCCGTCATCCGATATGCCATCTTCAGTCCGATATCCCGCTCCCTCAATCCGATATCCCACTCTCTCAGTCCGATACCCTACTCCCTCAGTCCAATATCCCGCTCCCTCAGTCCGATATCTTTTCCCTCAGTCCGATATCCCGCTCCCTCAATCCGATATCCCACTCCCTCAGTCCAATATCCCATTCCCTCAGTCCGATATCCCACTCCCTCATCCGATATCCCATCCTCAGTCCGATATCCCACTCCCTCATCCGATATCCCATCTTTGGTCCGATATCCCACTCCCTCAGTCCGATATCCCACTCCCTCAGTCCGATATCCCATCCTCAGTCCGAAATCCCACTCCCTCATCCGATATCCCGTCTTCAGTCCGATACCCACTCCCGCAGTCCGATATCCCACTCTCTCAGTCCGATATCCCACTCCCTCATCCGATGTCCCATCTTCAGTCCGATATCCCACTCTCACAGTCCGATATCCCACTTCCTCATCCGATATCCCATCCTTAGTCCGATATCCCACTCCCTCATCCGATATCCCATCTTCAGTCCGATATCCCACTCCCCCAGTCCGATATCCCATTCCCTCAGTCCAATATCCCACTCCCTCATCCGATATCCCATCCCCAGTCCGATATCCCACTCCCTCATCCGATATTCCATCTTCAGTCCGATATCCCATTCGCTCAGTCCGATATCCCATCCTCAGTCTGATATCCCATTCTCCCAGTCTGATATCCCACTCTCCCTGTCTGATATCCCACTCCCCCAGACTACTATCCCACTCTCCCAGCCTGATATCCCACTCACCCAGTCTGATATCCACTCTCCCAGACTGATATCCCACTCACCCAGACTGATATCCCACTCACCCAGACTGATATCCCACTCTCCCAGTCTGATATCCAACTCTCCCAGTCCAATATCCCACTATCCCAGTCTGATATCCCACTACCCCAGTCTGATATCCCACTCTCCCAGTCTGAAATCCCACTCTCCCAAACTGATATCCACTCCCCCAGACCGCTATCCCACTCTCCCAGTCTGATATCCCACTCTCCCAGACTGATATCCCACTCCCCCAGACTACTATCCCACTCTCCCAGTCTGATATCTCACTCTCCCAGTCTGATATCCCACTCTCCCAGACTGCTATCCCACTCTCCCAGTCTGATATCCCACTCTCCCAGTCCGATATCCCATTCTTCCAGTCTGATATCCCACTCTCCCTGTCTGATATCCCACTCTCCCAGTCTGATATCCCACTCTCCCAGTCTTAAGTCCCACTCTGCCAGTCTGATATCCACTGTCCCACACTGATATCCTACTCCTTGAGACTACTATCCCACTCTGATATCCACTCTCCCAGAAAGATATCCCACTCACCCGGACTGATATCCCACTCTCCCAATCTGATATCCACTCTGCCAGACTGATATCCCATTCCCCCAGACTACTATCCCACTCTCCCAGTCTGATATCTCACTCTCCCAGTCTGATATCCCACTCTCCCAGTCTGATATCCCATTGTCCCAGTCTGAGATCCTACTCTCCCAGTCTGATATCCCACTCTCCCAGTCTGATATTCGACTCTCCCAGTCTGAAATCCAACTCTCCCAGTCTGATATCCACTCTCCCAGACTGATATCCCACTCCTCCAGACTACTATCCCACTCTCCCAGTCTGACATCCACTCTCCCAGAAAGATATCCCACTCTCCCAGACTGATATCCCACTCTCCCAGTCTGATATCCAACTCTCCCAGTCCAATATCCCACTACCCCAGTCTGATATCCCACTCTCCCAGTCTGATATCCCACTCTCCCACTCCGATATCCCATTCTCCCAGTCTGATATCCCACTCTCCCTGTCTGATATCCCACTCTCCCAGTCTGATATCCCATTGTCCCAGTCTGATATCCTACTCTCCCAGTCTGATATCCCACTCTCCCAGTCTTAAATCCCACTCTCCCAGTCTGATATCCACTCTCCCAGACTGATATCCCACTCCTCGTGACTACTATCCCACTCTCCCAGTCTGATATCCACTCTCCCAGAAAGATATCCCACTCACCCAGGCTGATATCCCACTCTCCCAATCTGATATCCACTCTGCCAGACTGATATCCCACCCCCCCAGACTACTATTCCACTCTCCCAGTCTGATATCCACTCTCGCAGACTGATATCCCACTCTCCCAGACTACTATCCCACTCTCCCAGTCTGATATCCACTCTCCCAGACTGATATCCCACTCTCCCAGTCTGATATCCCACTCTCCCAGACTGATATCCCACTCTCTCAGTCTGATATCCCACTCTTCCAGTCTGATATCCCACCCCCCAGTCTGATATCTCACTCTCCCAGTCTGAAATACCACTCTCCCAGTCTAATATCAACTCTCCCAGACTGATATTCCACTCCCCCAGACTACTAGCCCACTCTCCCAGCCTGATATCCACTCTCCCAGAAAGATATCCCACTCACCCAGACTGATATCCCACTCTCCCAGTCTGATATCCACTCTCCCAGACTGTTATCCCACTCTCCCAGTCTGAAATCCAACTCTCCCAATCCAATATCCCACTACCCCAGTCTGATATCCCACTACCCCAGTCTGATATCCCACTCTCCCAGTCTGAAATCCCACTCTCCCAATCTGATATCCACTCTCCCAGACTGATATCCCACTCCCCCAGACTACTATCCCACTCTCCCAGTCTGATATCCACTCTCCCACACTGATATCCCACTCCCCCAGACTACTATCCCACTCTCCCAGTCTGATATCTCACTCTCCCAGTCTGATATCCCACTCTCCCAGACTGATATCCCACTCTCCCAGTCTGATATCCCTCTCTCCCAGTCTGATATCCCACTCTCCCAGTCTGAAATCCCACTCTCCCAGTCTGATATCCACTCTCCCAGACTGATATCCCACTCCTCCAGACTACTATCCCACTCTCCCAGTCTGATATCCACTCTCCCAGTCTGATATTCACTCTCCCAGACTGATATCCCACTCTCCCAGTCTGATATTCAACTCTCCCAGTCCAATATCCCACTACCCCAGTCTGATATCCCACTACCCCAGTCTGGTATCCCACTCTCCCAGTCTGATATCCCACTCCCCCAGTCTGATATCTCACTTCCCCAGTCCCATATCCCACTCCCCCAGTCTGATATCCCACTCTCCCAGACTGATATCCCACTCTCCCAGACTGATATCCCACTCTCCCAGACAGATATCCACTCTCCCAGTCTGATATCGCACTCTCCCAGTCCGATATCCCTCTCTCCCAGACCGATATCCCACTCTCCCAGTCTGATATCCCACTCTCTCAGACTGATAACCACTCCTCTAGTCTGATATCCCACTCTCCCAGTCCGATATCCCATTCTCCCAGTCTGATATCCCACTTCCCCAGATTGATATCCCACATGAATATAGCTGAGGACATGAATATAGCTGAGGAGGACACTGGGTTGCAGGGGAGTAGAATAGACAGTATTACAGTTGATAAGGAGGATGTGCAGGATATTCTGGAGGGTCTGAAAATAGATAAATCCCCTGGTCCGGATGGGATTTATCCAAGGATTCTCTGGGAGGCAAGAGAAGTGATTGCAGAGCCTCTGGCTCTGATCTTCAGGTCGTCGTTGGCCTCTGGTATAGTACCAGAAGATTGGAGGTTAGCGAATGTTGTCCCATTGTTTAAGAAGGGGAACAGAGACTTCCCCGGGAATTATAGACCGGTGAGTCTCACTTCTGTTGTCGGCAAGATGTTGGAAAAAATTATAAGGGATAGGATTTATAGTTATTTGGAGAGTAATGAATTGATAGGTGATAGTCAGCATGGTTTTGTGGCAGGTAGGTCGTGCCTTACTAACCTTATTGAGTTTTTTGAGAAAGTGACCAAGGAGGTGGATGGGGGCAAGGCAGTGGACGTGGTATATATGGATTTTAGTAAGGCGTTTGATAAGGTTCACCATGGTAGGCTTCTGCAGAAAATGCAGATGTATGGGATTGGGGGTGATCTAGGAAATTGGATCAGGAATTGGCTAGCGGATAGGAAACAGAGGGTGGTGGTTGATAGTAAATATTCATCATGGAGTGCGGTTACAAGTGGTGTACCTCAGGGATCTGTTTTGGGGCCACTGCTGTTTGTAATATTTATTAATGATCTGGATGAGGGTATAGTTGGGTGGATTAGCAAATTTGCTGATGACACCAAAGTCGGTGGTGTGGTAGACAGTGAGGAAGGGTGTCGTAGTTTGCAGGAAGACTTAGACAGGTTGCAAAGTTGGGCCGAGAGGTGGCGGATGGAGTTTAATGCGGAGAAGTGTGAGGTAATTCACTTTGGTAGGAATAACAGATGTGTTGAGTATAGGGCCAACGGGAGGACTTTGAATAGTGTGGAGGAGCAGAGGGATCTAGGTGTATGTGTGCATAGATCCCTGAAAGTTGGGAATCAAGTAGATAAGGTTGTTAAGAAGGCATATGGTGTCTTGGCGTTTATTGGTAGGGGGATTGAATTTAGGAGTCGTAGCGTTATGTTGCAACTGTACACAACTCTGGTGCGGCCGCACTTGGAGTACTGTGTGCAGTTCTGGTCCCCACATTACAGGAAGGATGTGGAGGCTTTGGAGAGGGTGCAGAGGAGGTTTACCAGGATGTTGCCTGGTATGGAGGGGAGATCCTATGAGGAGAGGCTGAGGGATTTAGGATTGTTTTCGCTGGAAAGGCGGCGGCTAAGAGGGGATCTTATTGAAACATATAAGATGATTAGAGGTTTAGATAGGGTGGATAGTGATAGCCTTTTTCCTCTGATGGAGAAATCCAGCACGAGGGGGCATGGCTTTAAATTGAGGGGGGGTAGTTATAGAACCGATGTCAGGGGTAGGTTCTTTACCCAGAGGGTGGTGAGGGATTGGAATGCCCTGCCAGCATCAGTTGTAAATGCGCCTAGTTTGGGGGCGTTTAAGAGATCCGTAGATAGGTTCATGGACGAAAAGAAATTGGTTTAGGTTGGAGGGTCACAGTTTTTTTTTTTTTTAACTGGTCGGTGCAACATCGTGGGCCGAAGGGCCTGTTCTGCGCTGTAATGTTCTATGTTCTATGTTCTATGTACTCCTCCAGTCTGATATCCCACTTTCCCAGTCTGAAATCCCACTCTCCCAGTCTGATATCTCACTCCCCCAGCCCGATATCCCACTCCCCCCAGTCTGATATCCCACTCTCCCGGACTGATATCCCACTCTCCCGGACTGATATCCCACTCTGATATCCCACTCTCCCAGTCTAATATCCCACTCTCCCAGTCTGATATCCAACTCTCCCAGACTGATATCCCACTCCCCCAGTCTGATATCCCATTCTCCCAGTCCGATATCCCACTCTCCCAGTCTGATATTCCACTCTCCCAGTCCAATATCCCACTCTCCCAGTCCGAATCCCACTCCCCCAGACTGATATGCAACTGTTTTTTGTCATTCATTCATGTTTCTAATTCTTATGAACTATCTGCTAAATGTATCCAGTCATCTATATTCTTTAAAGCAGTGAATCATATTTCAATATTTACATAAATATCCTTTTCATGAATTATTGCTTCATGTCTCTTTCTTGGTATTGATATTTGAATAGTTTGATATTTAGTGTAATGTGATCTTGTGTCTGTCCTGTATCTGCAGAGCTGGAGATGCTCATCATCTTCACACGAGCCCCGATGCCCATTGTCTTCTTCACCACCCAGTGTAAATCTCTCCTGGCTCAGTGTGATGAGAGAGTGTGCACTTAGCATAGGAATCTGCCCAGAAACAAGCCTCACCGACAAGGATACATTTCCATCACTCAAACGCCAGTCAACACTGACCAGAAACTACAGTGGGTCTAATTCATGGACCTTAGATTAATTTAGTGTGTGTAAAATGTCAGGGGCCAGTGGTTGGCATGTTCCTGAATTCCTGATCGGGCCCCTGATGTCTGAGACATTTACCCTATTTGCTGGAATTGCTTCTCTGAATTGTCTTATCAATTGGCAGTGTTTGTTCTCGCGACAGTCTCGGGGCTTCTAATATTCTCCTGTAATCCTTACGTTGGACATCGATGTAGAATTCTGTCTGAAGTGAGGTCATGATGTGGAGATGCCGGCGTTGGACTGGGGTAAACACAGTAAGAAGTTTAACAACACCAGGTTAAAGTCCAACAGGTTTATTTGGTAGCAAGTGCCACTAGCTTTCGGAGCGCTGCCCCTTTGTCAGGTGGAGTGGAAATGTGCTCTCAAACAGGGCATACAGAGACACAAACTCAATTTACAGAATAATGATTGAAATGCAGTCTTTACAGATAATCAAGTCTTAAAGGTACAAACAATGTGAGTGGAGAGAGCATTAGCACAGGTTAAAGAGATGTGTATTGTCTCCAGACAGGACAGCCAGTGAGATTCTGCAAGTCCAGGCAAGATGTGGGGGTTACAGATAGTGTGACATGAACCCAAGATCCCAGTCGAGGCCGCTATCAGTTTCTGCCCAGCGACTCCGCGCCGTCGTGTGTCGTGAAGGCTGCCTTGGAGAACGCTTACGCGAAGATCAGAGGCCGAATGCCCGTGACCGCTGAAGTGTTCCCCAACAGGAAGAGAACAGTCTTGCCTGGTGATTGTCGAGCGGTGTTCATTCATCCGTTGTCGCAGCGTCTGCATGATCTCCCCAATGTACCATGCCTCGGGACATCCTTTCCTGCAGTGTATCAGGTAGACACCATTGGCCGAGTTGCAAGAGTATGTACCGTGTACCTGGTGGATGGTGTTCTCACGTGAGATGATGGCATCTGGCACATCTTGCAGAGGTTGCTGTGGCAGGGTTGTGTGGTGTCGTGGTCACTGTACTCCTGAAGGCTGGGTAGTTTGCTGCGGACAATGGTCTGTTTGAGGTTGTGCGGTTGTTTGAAGGCAAGAAGTGGGGGTGTGGGGATGGCCTTGGCGAGATGTTCGTCTTCATCAATGACATGTTGAAGGCTCCGGAGTACCCTTCGTCATCCAGTACTTCCTCGGAGCGGAGAAGCTATGGCATCTCCTCCGGAGCCTTCAAAGGGTTGTGGTAGAAAGCTGTTTGAGTGACTGGAGGCCGTTGTCCAGTGGTGTACCAGAAGGATCAGTACTGGGATCCTTATTGTTTGTTATATACATAAATGATATAGATTAAAGAGGGCGGGGGGGTGAGGGGGTGGAAATGCTGAGCAAGTTTGCAGATGGCACCAAGATTGGTCAGGTGGTTAATAGTGAAGCAGAAGGTTGTAGGTTACAGGAAGATATAGATGGGTTGGTCAGATGGGTGAGCAGTGACAGATGGTATTTAACCCTGGTAAGTGCGAGGTGATGCATTTTAGAAGGAGAAACAAGATGAGGGAGTATTTAGTGAATGGCTGGACACTGGGAAGCTCAGAGGAACAGATGGATCTTGGGTGCTTATTCACAGATTCCTGAAGTCGGCAGAGCAGGTGAATAGGAGAGTTAAATGATTTGGGAAGCTTGCTTCCATTAATTGTGGTATAGAGTATAAGCGCAAGGAGGTAATGTTGGAGTTGTACAGAATGTAGGCCACAGCTGGAATACTGCGTGCAGTTCTGGTCACCTCACTATAGGAAGCATGTGATAGCACGAGAGGGGGTACAGAGGAGGTTCACCAGGATGTTGCGTGGAATGGAGAATTTCAGCTATAAGGAGAGATTAGATAGGCTTGGATTGTTTTCTTTAGAGCAGAGAAGGCTGAGGGGGGACATGATTGAGGTGTATAAGATTATGAGGGGTATGGAAGGGTGAACAGGGAGCAGCTGTTCCCTTTGGTTGAGGGGGCATAGTTTTAGGGCAAGAGGCAGGAGATTCAGAGGGGATTTGAGAAAAAGAAAATTCACTCGGAGGATGGTGGGAATGTGGAATGCACTGCCTGGGAACACGAACACACACACACCCCTGATGTGGTACCCTGCTGGTTCTCTGACTGTTTGCCAAGAGCCCCATCTACCCAGACTCTTCACAAACACAGATTAGAAACAAATGCATTGATATCTTTAAGAAATTCTTGTGTTTTTATTTAACAAAATTTCACAACCCCTCAATTGCCGAACAATTCCTCAGCCCAACATCCGCAGAACTTTCCATTTGTGAAAGGCGTTTATTTACCAATTAGCCAAAGACAGCCACCACCTAGGGGAGTGAGTGAATTCAACTCAGTCCAGCGAGGCTCCAGAGAGAAGCAGCCACACTCCACTGACCTGGGAGTTGTAGACATAGGAGGCCATTCAGCCACTGGGGACCAGCACATGCTGAGACTGAAAAGCAAACAGTCACATCGTGACAAAAATGTAAGTTCATTGGTTGGTTAGAAATTACTGTTAGGCTGTCTTTAAATTGTTGTAATCTTTAAACAAGCTGCTACCCTTGGATTTAAGTCAGAAACACCAGGAAGGAGGGAAAGCCAGAGCGAGTATAACAAAGTAATATAAGTAATCCCAAGTAAACTTTATTTTAAGGGAAGTAAAGTTAAGACATTGAAGGACAGCTCAATCAAGTGGAATGTGCATCCTGTAATATGTGGGAAGTTATGGATGCTGCTGGTGTCCTAGACGACTGAATATGCAGGAAGTGCTGCCAGCTGCAGACACTTGAGCTCTTGGTTTCAGAGCTCGAGCAGCTGCTGGAGTCATTGTGGTGCATCCATGAGATTGAGAGCTACATGGGTAGCAGATTCAGAGAGGTTGCACCACCAAGGGCCTAGAGGCAGAGAGGGAATGGGTGACCACCAGGCAGTCCAAGCGAGCCAGACAGGTAGTGCAGGCGTCCACTGGGGACCTGCTCAGAAATCAGTTTTCGGCTTTGGACGTTGGTGAGGGCGCTGATTCCTCAGAGGAGTGCGGTCAGAGCCAGGTTTGTGGCACCATGAGTTGCTCAGCTGTACAAGAGGGGAGGAAGGAGGAGGAAAGAGTGACAGTGATCGGGATTCGTTAGTTAGGGGAACAGGCAGATATTTCTGTGCTGCAGATGTGATTGGAGGGTGGTGTGTTGCCTCCCTGGTACCAAGGTTAACGATGTCACAGAGCAGCTACATGACATCCTTCTGGGGGAGGGTGAACAGTCAAAGGTCATGGACCACATGGGAAGCAATGACTTACGTAGGAAGGGGGTGGGTCTTGCAATCGGAATTTAGGGAGCTAGGCAGAAAATTAACAACAGGAGCTCAAATCTAATCATCTCCAGATTACTGGATAAATATTTGATGTTTGAGGAATAGAGGGGACAAAACAGGAGCTGAGGCTGGCATAGATTAGCCATGATGGTATTGAATGGCAGGGCAGGCTTGAAGGGCCGAATGGCCAACTCCTGCTTCTATTTCTTGTGTACTCGCAGTGCCACATGCAACTGAGTACAGAAATAGGACAATAAGGCAGATGAACGTGTGGTTGGAAAGATAGTGCAGGAGGGAGAGCTTTAGATTCCTGGGACACTGGCACTGGCTCTGGGGGAGATGACACCTGTACCAGCCGGGTGGGTTGCACCTGGACAGAGCTGGGACAGCTCTGTTAGCACTGTCGGGAGAGCTTTAAACTAACTCAACAGGAGGGTGAGAACCACGTGGAAATATGAGAGAGGAATACCAGGATACACAAAACACTGGGAGGGACAGGTAGCGCCAGTCTGGAGAATAAAAAGATAAAAGGTAAAGTTGGTGGAAGGGAGAAATGAATGATGTGTAAATCAGGATTACTGTGCATGTGTGTGAATGCACAGAGTATCGTAAATATGATTGGGGAGGTACAGGTGGAGATTGCAATGCAGAAATATGATGTTGTGGTGATAACAGAGACCTGGCTCAAGGAAGGACAGGGTTTTTAAAGTTAATTTATTAGTGTCACAAGTAAGGCTTACATTAACACTGCAATGAAGTTACTGTGAAACTCCCCTAGTCGCCACAGCCGGGGTCTGTTCAGGTCAATGCCCCTAACCAGCACATCTTTCAGAATGTGGGAGGAAACCGGAGCACCCAGAGGAAACCCACGCAGACACGGGGAGAACGTGCAGACTCCACCCAGACAGTGACCCAAGCCGGGAATTGAACCTGGGTCCCTGGTGCTGTGAGGCAGCAGTGCTAACCACTGTGCTTGGGTGTGAACACATTAGAAGGATGTTTAAAGTTTATTTATTAGCGTCACAAGTAGGTTTACATTAACACTGCAATGAGGTAGCACAGTGGTGAGCACTGCTGCCTCACAGCTCCAGGGATCCGGGTTCGATTCCTGGCTTGGGTCAATGTCTGTGTGGAGTTTGCACGTTCTCCCAGTGTCTGTGTGGGTTTCCTCCGGGTGCTTCGGTTTCCTTCCACAGTCTGAAAGACATGCTGGTTAGGGTGCATTAGCCATATTAAATTCTCCCTCAGTGTACCCAAACAGGCGCCGGAGTGTGGCAACTCGGGGGGGGGGGGGGAATCATCTGTTACTAACACTCCAGATAAGAAGATGATAATATGTGAGCTTTATTAATCAACAGTGTATGACAGAGCCTCTTCCAGAAATAAGACTGAAAGGAAATACAAAATTGAAACCTATCACTTGGTCAATGGTTCATCTTAACTCAGTCAACTGAAAGACCTCTTGGATCGACTTGGCATACAGTACATAACTGGACGGGATGTAATTACAATCAGGCACATTGGAACACTGACTACCCCAGCCCATTGCCTTTAGCACATTGAACTGGACGTCTTGTTAGAACATGAGATTATTAAGGAATGGAGGAAGGTCCAACAGTTGAACAAGCTGGTGTTATTTTCAGAGATCAAAACCAAATCCCCATGGACCCAGTTTCGCAGAATCCATTCTCTTTCTAGAAAAGTAGAAAGAGATTTTATTTCTGAAGTAATTTCTCATTCGAGCCAAAATACTTCACATCTAATTAATTACTTCGAAATTTCACAACTTTTGCAAAGTCGACAAACAAGCAGCTATTTAGAATGCAGCAAAATGCCACAAAGAGCCTCAAACTAACTGCCTTGTTCTAAACATCCACTTATTCCACATTGTTTATTCATTCTTTTCAGGATAAACAGAAAGAATTATAGAATCACAAAGAAGGCCATTCGGCCCAGCGAGTCTGCACCAACTTTCTGACAGAGCATCCCACCCTGGCCAAGCCCCCGACCGTATCCCCGTAACCACACACATTTACCCTGCTAATCTCCTTAATCTACACATCATGGGACACGAAGGGACAGTTTAGTATGGCCAATCCATCTAATCTGCGCATCTTGATTTCTAACTTTACATTCAGCCTTTTGTCCTGGGGTTTGCTGTAGTTTTTAAGAATTCTCCGGCCTCCCAGCCGTGTGTTTCCTGCGGCAGGAGGTGGCACGTTGCTTGTTAGCAACGGGATTCTCTGGTCCCGCCGCTGACAATGGGAATTCCCATTGACGTCACCCCACGCCGGCCGGAAACCCCGTGGGCAGGGGAAAGTGGCACGGTGGCACAGTGGTTAGCACTGCTGCCTCACAGCGCCAGGGACCCGGGTTCAATTCCCGACTTGGGTCACTGCCTGTGCGGAGTTTGCACGTTCTCCCCGTGTCTGTGTGGGTTTCCTCCGGGTGCTCCAGTTTCCTCCCACAGTCCAAAGATGTGTTGGTTAGGTGCATTGGCCGTGCTAAATTCTTCCTCAGTGTACCCAAACAGGCATTGGAATGTAGCGACTGGGGGATTTTCACAGTAACTTCATTGCAATGTTAATGTCAGCCTACTTGTGACACCAATAAACAAACTTTAAAGAGTTGCAGCAAGACCGGACAATCCCACTGGTCTGAACAACTGGAGAATTCTGGCCGTTGTTCCTGTCCCAAGTTTAGATCTTCAAACCAAACTCACGTTACCTGGGTAAATAAATGGAGTTACAGGGATGGGTCTGAGTGGGATTGTGGTCAGTGCAGGCTCGATGGGGCGAATAGCCTCCTTTTGCACAGTAGGGATTCTATGATTAGAAGTATTTAAAGTGGCGGTGGATAAATAATGGATCGATCGAGGAATGGAGGGTGATGGGGAAACGGCACAGAAAAGGAGCAGAGGCTGGCATAAATCAGCCAGGATGATATTGAATGGCTGAACGAAATGGGGATGAAAGCAGGTGTTGGCTAAATGTGTACATAACAAGCTGTTCAGAACCGTTATCTCAAACTCTCTCCTGAGGAGAGTGGGACCCCAGCAGTGGCCAAGATCCTGTGAAAGAGGGTGAGAAAGAAATCACATTCATAGAATCACAGAATCCCAACAGTGCATAAAGAGGCCATTCAGCCCATCGAGCCTGCACCAACAACAGCCTCACCCTATCCCCGTAAACACACGTATTTACCCTAGCTAGCCCCCCCCTGTCACTCAGGGGCAATTTAGCATGGCCAATCAACCTAACCCGCACATCTTTGGAGTGTGGGAGGAAACCGGAGCACCTGGAGGAAACCCATGCAGACACGGGGAGGACGTGCAAACTGCACACAGACAGTGACCCGAGGCCAGGATTGAACCCGGGTCCCTGGTGCCGTGAGGCGAGAATTTATTTGGCAACTTATCATACTGTGGTCCTTCTCATATAATGAACTGTTGAAAGCACTGTGATTGTTATAAGAAAGGCAAATCTAGCATCTCTCAGGAAACAAGAACACAAGAAATAGGAGTAGGAGGAGCCCCCAAGCCCTTCGAGCTGCCCCGCCATTCAATATCATCCTGGCTGATTTATGCCAGCCTCTGCTCCTTTTCTGTGCCGTTTCCCCATCACCCTCCATTCCTCGATCGATCCATTATTTATCCACCGCCACTTTAAATACTTCTAATCATAGAATCCCTACTGTGCAAAAGGAGGCTATTCGCCCCATCGAGCCTGCACTGACCACAATCCCACTCAGACCCATCCCTGTAACTCCATTTATTTACCCTGCTAGTCCCCCCTGACACCAAGGGTGGGATTTTCCTGTTGTGCTCAGCCCAAAATCATGCAGACTTGGGGGGAACATGCAAGCTCCACACAGAGAGTCAACTGAGGCCGGAATTGAACCCGGGTCCCTGGCGCTGTGAGGCAGCAGTGCTAACCACTGTGCCACCGTGCCGTCTATAATGATCCAGAGATTCACCTGCGAGAAGAAAGTTCGACACACCTCAGTTTTAAATGACCGGATCTTTATCTTGTCGCTATGTCCCCTTGTTCGAGACTCTCCCACTCGTGAAAACATCTCAGCATCGACCCTGTCAAACCTCCTCAGGATCCTATATGTTTAAATAAGGTCATCCCTCACTCTTCTAAACTCCAAGGAATACAGACAGAGACTATGTCTTCTCTCTTGATAGGACAACCCTCTCATCCCAGGAATTAGCCTGGTAAATCTCTTTTGGGACCAGTACGCAGTGTTCCAGGTGAAACCTCACCAACACCCTGTGCAATTGCCACAAAACCTCCCTATTTTTAAACTCCAATCGCTTTGCAATAAAGGCCAAAATGCCATTTGCCTTCTTAACTAGTTGTTGGATCTGCCTGCTAGCTTTTTGTGATTCATGCGCTAGAACACCCAGATCCCTCTGTACTTCACTCACCTGCAGTCTCTCTCCATTTAGATATTCTGCCGTTTGATTCTTCCTGCCAAAGTGCATGACGTCACACTTGCCCACATTAAACTCCATTTGTCAGGTTTTCATCCAGTCACCCAATCTATCTCTATTCCATTGCAGGATCACAATATCCTCATCACAACCTGTCCCTCCATCTATCTTTGTATCATTGGCAAATTTGGAAATTTTACATTTTGTTCCTTCCTCCAGGTCATTAATGTAAATAGTGAACAATTGTGGGCCAAGAACTGATCCCTGAGGCACTCCACTAGAATCATAGAATCCCTACAGTGCAGAAGGAGGCCATTTGGCGCATTAAGTCTGTACCGACAACAATCCCACCCAGGCCCTATCCCCGTAATCCCAGGTATTTATCTTGCTAATCCCCCTGACACTAAGGGGCAATTTAGCATGGCCAATCAATCTAACCTGCACATCTTTGGACTGTGGGAGGAAACTGGAGCACCCGGAAGAAATCCACGCCATCACGGGGAGAACGTGCAAACTCCACACAGTTACCCGAGGTCGGAATCGAACCTGAGTCCCTGGCACTAACCAGGCAGCAGTGCTAACCATTGTGGCACTGTGCCACCACTAGTTACATCTTTCCATTCTGAAAAGGACCCATTTGTTCCAGCTCTCTGTTTTCTCTGGGACAGCCAGTTTTCAATCCATGCTAACGCACTTCCATGGGCTTTTACTTTATGCACCAGCCTCTTATGTGGCACCTTGTCAAATGCTTTTGGAAATCCAAATACACTACATCTACTGGTTCCCCTCTATCTACTCTTCCTGTTACATCCTCAAAGAATTCGAGCCAATTTGTCAAACATGACTTACTTTTAATAAAACCCTGTTGACCAGGTTTGATTATATTTAGGTTTCCTAAATGATTAGCTATTTCCTCTTTGATTATTGACTCCAGCATCTTGCCAGTAATGGATGTTAAATTAACTGGCCTATAGTTTCCTGCCTTCTGCCTGTCTCCCTTTTTGAACAAGGGGGTCACATTGGCTGTTTTCCAATCTTCTGTAACTCCCGGAATTTAGCGGGTTATGAAAATTTTCAACCAATGGGTCCACTATCTCTGCAGTCACTTCTATTAAAACCCTATCGTGCAGTTCATTGGGTTCTGGCGACTTGTCCATCTTTAGCCCCTTGAGTTTCTCTAATAATCTACTCCTTGTGATTGGGATTATTGTAAGTTCGACCATAAGAACATAAGAAATAGGAGCAGGAGTAGGCCATCTAGCCCCTCGAGCCTGCCCCGCCACTCAATAAGATCATGGCTGATCTGAAGTGGATCAGTTCCACTTACCCGCCTGATCCCTATAACCCCTAATTCCCTTACCGATCAGGAATCCATCTATCCGTGATTTAAACATATTTAACGAGGTAGCCTCCACCACTTCAGTGGGCAGAGAATTCCAGAGACTCACCACCCTCTGAGAGAAGAAGTTCCTCCTCAACTCTGTCCTAAACTGACCCCCCTTTATTTTGAGGCTGTGTCCTCTAGTTCTAGCTTCCTTTCTAAGTGGAAAGAATCTCTCCACCTCTACCCTATCCAGCCCCTTCATTATCTTATAGGTCTCTATAAGATCCCCCCTCAGCCTTCTAAATTCCAACCAGTACAAACCCAATCTGCTCAGTCTCTCCTCATAATCAACACCCCTCATCTCTGGTATCAGGTTCTGGCGACTTGTCCAGCAAGGAACGAGCTGAAAAAGGGGCTGAGGAGAGCTAGGAGGGGACATGAGAAGTCCTTGGCGGGTCGGATCAAGGAAAACCCCAAGGCTTTTTACTCTTATGTGAGGAATAAAAGAATGACCAGGGTGAGGTTAGGGCCGGTCAAGGACAGTAGTGGGAACTTGTGTATGGAGTCAGTAGAGATAGGCGAGGTGATGAATGAATACTTTTCTTCAGTGTTCACCAAGGAGAGGGGCCATGTTTTTGAGGAAGAGAAGGTGTTACAGGCTAATAGGCTGGAGGAAATAGATGTTCGGAGGGAGGATGTCTTGGCAGTTTTGAATAAACTGAAGGTCGATAAGTCCCCTGGGCCTGATGAAATGTATCCTAGGATTCTTTGGGAGGCGAGGGATGAGATTGCAGAGCCTTTGGCTTTGATCTTTGGGTCCTCGCTGTCCACGGGGATGGTGCCAGAGGACTGGAGAGTGGCAAATGTTGTTCCTCTGTTTAAGAAAGGGAATAGAAATGACCCTGGTAATTATAGACCGGTTAGTCTGACTTCGGTGGTTGGTAAATTGATGGAAAAGGTCCTTAGGGATGGGATTTACGACCATTTAGAAAGATGCGGATTAATCCGGGATAGTCAGCACGGATTTGTGAAGGGCAAATCGTGCCTCACAAATTTGATAGAATTTTTTGAGGAGGTAACTAGGTGTGTTGATGAAGGTAGGGCGGTTGATGTCATATACATGGATTTTAGTAAGGCGTTTGATAAGGTCCCCCATGGTCGGCTTATGATGAAAGTAAGGAGGTGTGGGATAGAGGGAAAGTTGGCCGATTGGATAGGTAACTGGCTGTCTGATCGAAGACAGAGGGTGGTGGTGGATGGAAAATGTTTGGACTGGAGGCAGGTTGCTAGCGGAGTGCCGCAGGGATCGGTGCTTGGTCCTCTGCTCTTTGTGATTTTTATTAATGACTTAGAGGAGGGGGCTGAAGGGTGGATCAGTAAATTTGCTGATGACACCAAGATTGGTGGAGTAGTGGATGAGGTGGAGGGCTGTTGTAGGCTGCAAAGAGACATAGATAGGATGCAAAGCTGGGCTGAAAAATGGCAAATGGAGTTTAACCCTGATAAATGTGAGGTGATTCATTTTGGTAGGACAAATTTAAATGTGGATTACAGGGTCAAAGGTAGGGTTCTGAAGACTGTGGAGGAACAGAGAGATCTTGGGGTCCATATCCACAGATCTCTAAAGGTTGCCAGTCAAGTGGATAGAGCTGTGAAGAAGGCCTATAGTGTGTTAGCTTTTATTAACAGGGGGTTGGAGTTTAAGAGCCGTGGGGTTATGCTGCAACTGTACAGGACCTTGGTGAGACCACATTTGGAATATTGTGTGCAGTTCTGGTCACCTCACTATAAGAAGGATGTGGAAGCGCTGGAAAGAGTGCAGAGGAGATTTACCAGGATGCTGCCTGGTTTGGAGGGTAGGTCATATGAGGAAAGGTTGAGGGAGCTAGGGCTGTTCTCTCTGGAGCGGAGGAGGCTGAGGGGAGACTTAATAGAGGTGTATAAAATGATGAAGGGGATAGATAGAGTGAACGTTCAAAGACTATTTCCTCGGGTGGATGGAGCTATTACAAGGGGGCATAACTATAGGGTTCGTGGTGGGAGATACAGGACGGATATCAGAGGTAGGTTCTTTACGCAGAGAGTGGTTGGGGTGTGGAATGGACTGCCTGCAGTGATAGTGGAGTCAGACACTTTAGGAACATTTAAGCGGTTATTGGATAGGCACATGGAGCACACCAGGATGGTAGGGAGTGGGATAGCTTGATCTTGGTTTCAGATGAAGGTCGGCACAACATCGTGGGCCGAAGGGCCTGTTCTGTGCTGTACTGTTCTATGTTCTATGTAGCCCTGTGAGTTTCTCTAATAATCTATCCCTTGTGATTGGGATTATTGTAAATTCTACCATGTTATTTGAAATTGGCCCATTCGATATCTTAGGGATATTTTCAATGTCTTCCCCGGTGAAGACTGATGCAAAAAATTTATTTAGCATATCCGTCATTTCTCTGTTTGCTGTTTTCAATTCACCCGCCTCGTTCAGTCGAGGTCCCACATTTACCTCAGCCGCGCACTTCCTATTTATATATCCATAGAACCTCTTACTGTTTGTTTTTATGCAAGTGTTCTCTCAAAATTCATGTTCTCTCTTATGAGCTTTTTAGTCTATCGCTGTTGGATTCTAAAAGCTCCCCAGTCTCTGGTCTCCCACTATCCCTTGCCGCTCTGTATATCCCGTTTTCCAATTTAACATTATCTTTGACCTCCTGTGTTAACCATGGATTTTGCATCTTTCTCAGGGAATCCCTCTTTTTGATTGGGCATTTTGGACCAGCTATTTGAGTATCTGCCACTGTTCATCGACTAACCTGTATCTTAGCTTGTTTACCCAGTTCACCTGAGACACCTCCTCCCTCATACCATTATAATTGACATTATTTAAATTGAAGTCACTGGTTATCAATCTATGGCATTCACTCTCAAACCGTATCTGGAATTCTATCATATTGCAGTCGCTATGCCCTCGGGGAATCCTTAACCACAAGATCTCTCATTAATACTTCTTCATTACACAAAACCAAGTCTAAAATAGCCTGTTTCCGGATAGCTTTCACAATGTGCTGCTCTAAAAAGCAATCCCTGATACACTCCACAGATTCTTCTACTACGCTACCCTTGCTGACTTGCTTTGTCCAATCAATATGCAGATTACAATCTCCCATGATAATTGCAGTTCCTTTCTAACATGCCCCTGATATTTCCCCATTTATGCTCTGATTTCTGAGAGGTCAGATTTTGGGGGTCTATCGACTCTGTCCAGCCTTGTCATCCTTGCCCTGCTATTCATGATTTCAACCCAAACTGATTCTACATCACTGCCCACTGGCCTTACATCGCGACTCCGCACTGCTCTGATTTACAACACTGAGATTCTTTTCTCAGGGGAAGGCTGAGGGGCGGCCACATAAAATTAGGAAGTAAATCTGATGGACTGGAGGCAGAGATGAGGGCCAGTAAAGGGCGGAGCGGAGCGGAACCGGTTTCCTGGCTGCGTGGGGTGTTGTCGATGAGAACTCCCAGCGGGATCACAAGGTCCTGCCAAAGGTGAATGATGTAATACCTCCCCCAACAAGAAACACGGCACGGAGGAGCCAGAGAATCCCCCCTCCCCCAACAAGAAACACAACACGGAGAGCCCAGAGAATCCACCCCCCCCCTCCCCCAACAAGAAACACAGCATGGAGAAGACAGAGAATCCCACCCCACCTGTCCCCCAAACAGTCAAAGACAGTCACAAATAAATTCAATGGGGAATTCTGAAGGAAGAGGATTGAAGAGAGAAGGAATCATAGAATCTACAGTGCAGAAAGAGGCCATTTGGCCCATCGTGTCTGCACCGACAACAATCACACCCAGGCCATATTCCCGTAACTCCATATATTTACAGTCCTAGTCCCCCTGACACTAAGGGGCAATTTATCATGGCCAATCAACCTAATCCGCATCTGCACATCTTTGGACTGTGGAAAGAAACCAAAGGAAGCCCACGCAGACACGGGGAGAATGTGCAAACACTACACAGAGAGTCACCCAAGGCCAGAATTGAACTCAGGTCCCTGGCGCTGTGAGGCAGCAGTGCTAACCACCGTGCCACCCTTTCCTGGTCTGGCCTACGTGTGATACCAGACCCACAGCACCTTCTGAAACGGCCCAGCAAGTCACCCAGTTGTATCAAAATTCTATACACAGTAACTGCAAGAAACAGGCCCACCATCCTCTCTGGATGACCAGCAATAAAGCAAATCACCTCAACAATTTAAACCATTAGAACATCTCGAAATAGCAACCAGTCAGAGTGCAGCACAGTTAAAGGAAGCTGGACAATTATCAAAACATTGATTAGCTAATAATTGAGAATAATACAAAATGGAGACAAGAATTCACTGAAATTTACTTTTCAACCATCAGTATAATTGAATAGTGCTGAGAGTTAAGCATGCTGGGATGCGTTCTCCAAGGCGGCCTTCACGACACACGACAGCGCAGAGTCGCTGAGCAGAAACTGATAGCCAAGTTCCGCACACATGAGGACGGCCTAAACTGGGATGTTGGATTTATGTCACATTATCAATAACCCCTACAGCTTGCCTCCTGGACTTGCAGGCTGTCCTGTCTGGAGACAATACACATCTCTTTAACCTGTGCTTAAAGCTCCCTCCACCCACATTGTCTGTATCTTTAAGACCTGGCTGGCTGTAGGGATTCGCATTCTAATCAGTATTCTGTAACTTGATTTTGTGTCTCTATGCACTGTTTGAGAGCACATTTCCACTCCATCTGATGAAGGAGCAGCGTTCCGAAAGCTTATGGTATTTGCTACCAAATAAACCTGTTGGACTTTAACCTGGTGTTGTTAAAACTCTTACTGTGTTCACCCCAGTCCAACGCCGGCATCTCCACATCATGACCACCTGTAAGATGCCAGCTGGGTAAACAAACACTGTAGTGCATTTCACATCCTCAGGCCATCACAACCAAGGAATGAATGTGAATCGCTCTCACTCCTCATCTCCCACACTCACCCTCTCTCACCCCAATTTACTTACCCTCTCTCCCTCCCAACACTCACCCACTCCCTCCAAAAGTCACCCTCTCTCCCCCCACACACGGTCTTTCTCTCCCCGTCAACACACTGTTCCTTTCCCCCGCTCCCTCAGCTTCTCTCCCCGACACCCTCACACTTGCTCTCTCACACAGTCTCCAGTCACTCAGTTACTCAGACACCAGTGGTTCCACCACTCTGGCTGCCTCGCGTTCTGGACCCTGAAACTCATCACTTATTCATCACTTACCTTTCCCCTCTTTGCCTCTTGTCCACTCACAGGCTGGTTTCTCTCTGATTTGCTGCTGATAGGCTCACTCGTGATGCAGGCAGCCTGTGATTGGACGGAGCAGCTTTGACATCATTTTTCAGTGTCTGGGTTTGATGAGCCCCACTGAGTTTGTGAGTTTGATTGAAATTGCTCAGTCCCCATACTCAGTAATCTTTCTCTTTATCAAACCACCCTCTAATCCCTTTCTAAAAGAATTTCCAGCCTCTGTTGTAGGCCAGTCTTTTGTGAAGCATTTGGCACTGACCCCCCCCCCCCCCCCCCCGCCCGCCCCCAGCACTGGGTAAATAACAGTTGTTCTTATCTCCACTTGGCTCTGGATTCTGCCCTATGGAAACTGGCTCACATTGGTTATCCAATCACAGCTCTGCATTTGTTTTAAGGCCTCAGTCAGGTCAAGGATGAGGAACAAAAAGAACGAAACTTCTCCACCCAAAGGGCAAAGCTGCTCGACCCAACGGGCAAAGCTGCTCGACCCAAAGGGCAAAGCTGCTCGACCCAACGGGCAAAGCTGCTCGACCCAAAGGGCAAAGCTCCTCGACCCAAAGGGCAAAGCTGCTCGACCCAACGGGCAAAGCTGCTCGACCCAAAGGGCAAAGCTCCTCGATCCAAAGGGCAAAGCTCCTCGACCCAAAGGGCAAAGCTCCTCGACCCAAAGAGCAAAGCTCCTCGACCCAAAGGGCGAAGCTTCTCGATCCAAAGAGCGAAGCTTCTCGATCCAAGCCTTTAATCCCCAATCCTCTCGCCCTCACTTCATTATTACTTCAATTCTTACATCAGCCTTGCTGGGGCTCCTAGTTAGGGGCTAGTTCAGCAGAATGCAGACCTCCTGCCCACTCTCAGCGTGTTGGGGCTGGTACAGAGAGCTTGTTGGGATGGGGCCGATACACATACACCAGCACAGAGACAACCCAAGAACACACCTTTACTGCATAAATGCCTTAAACCTGTTCATTGCCTTCAGCCCTTTAGAAAAGAGGAACAGGAGGCCGCCATTCAGCCCTTCAAAACAGCTTTACAGATCATAGAATCCCTACAATTGCAGAAGGAGACCATTCAGTCCATCAGGTCTGGACAGACTCTCAGAAAGAGCATCTTACCCAGGCCCTCTCCCCCAATCTATCCCCAACTTGAGCATTTACCCTGGCTAATCCACCTAAGCTTTGGACATCTTTGGACTGTGGGAGGAAACTGGAGCACCCGGAGGAAACCCACGCAGACACAGGGAGAATATGCAAACTCCACTTCGACAGTGACCCAAGCCGGGAATCGAGGTGAGGCAGCAGTGCTAACCACTGTGCCACCGTGCCGCTGTTTTGTAGTTTAATTCCATTAGTTTGGTTCCATAACCCTTAATCCCCTTAATGGACAAACTCAATCTCAGTTCACAAATTTTCAGATGACTTCCAAACGTGACAGCCTTTTGCGGGGAGAGTTCTGGATTTGGGGTGGCTCGGTTGCCTGAGACGGAATATTTGAACTATGAGGAGAGGCTGGATAGGTTCAGGTTGTTTTCTTTAGAGCAGAGAAGGCTGAGCGGGAACCTGATTGAGGTGTATAAGATTATGAGGGGAATGGACAGGGTGGGTAAGAATTAGCTGTTCCCCTTAGTTGAAGGGTCAATAATGAGGGGACATAAATTCAAAGTGGGGGGCAGGAAGTTTAGAGGGGATTTGAGAAAGAAGGTGGCGGGAGTCTGGAATGCCTTACCTGGGAGGGAAGTAGAGGCAGGAAACCTCACAACCTTGGTGGGGGAGTCCAGAATCAGGGGTCACAGGCTGAGGATTCGGGGTAGACCATTTAGGACGGAGGGGAGGAGACATTTCTTCACCCAAAGAGTGGTGAGCCTGTAGAATTCATTACCACAGGAAGTAGTTGATGCCAAAACATTGAACATATTCAAGAGGCGGCTGGATATAGCACTTGGGGCGAACGGGATCAAAGGTTATGGGGAGAAAGCAGAATTAGGCTATTGGGTTGGATGATCAGCCATGATTGCGATGAATGGCCAGCAGGCTCGAAGGGCCAAATGGCCTCTTCCTGCTCCTACCTTCAATGTTTCTCTGTTAACCTTTAAACAGTATGTCATTGAGCATTGAAATATAACATTCAAGGCTATGAGCCAATTGCTGGAAAGAGGGATTAGATTTAGTGTAGTTTTGTCCCTGCAGATGGGCTGAAGGGCCTCTTCTGTACAGTATGACTCTAAACAAGACAGCAAGTGGCACACAATCATCCTTCCACACTGTAACCAGCACTCAGGGAAACAATATCTTTCTGCCGGCCTTGTCTCGTATCTGCGAGTTACTAAGGATAACAGTTACATTTTAACCAAAATGCTCCAATGGATTAATGAATAAATGGATGGTGTAGAGATCTGGAGAGTGCAGTTCAGACGCTTCACTCTGCCAAGTTCCTTGGTGCTGGGACGGGGTGGGGAGAGGGGGTGGAGTGGGGGGAGGATACAGCCATGATTGCTGTAGTGAAACCTATTGTAAACTGAATGTATGGAGATCAGCTGGTGACAATTCAGGGCTGGCTGTGATGCATCCTGCAGTCAAATAACTTCATAAACATTACTTTCCAACTCAGCACAGGACAGGACTTGAACTGACTACCTTTTAACAATCACAGCTCATTGCTGCATCGCACGGGACATTTACATAACAACTCTAACAGAGGAGCAGCAGTTACCACTTAATCACAGGACACGGGGAAAGTACTCAGTGCAGCTCAGAACACAATCATATCCCATAAATAGCAAATAATCAAGGATCCCACACATCCCGGACATTCTCTCTTCCACCTTCTTCTGACGGGAAAAAAGTACAAAAGTCTGAAAACACCTGCCAACTGATTCAAGAACAGCTTCTTCCCTGCTGCCGTCAGACTTTGAATGGTCTTATCATACAGAACAAAGAACAGTACAGCACAGGAATAGGCCATTTGGCCCTCCAAGCCTGTGCCGATCACATTGTCCTATCTAGACCAACCTGTATCCCTCTATTCCCCGTCTGTTCATGTGTCTATCCAGATAAGTGTTAAGTGTGGCTAATGTAACTGCCTCAACCACCTCACTTGGCAGCGCATTCCAGGCCCCCACCACCCTCTGTGTAAAAAACTTCCCCCCCGCACATCTCCACTGAACCTTTCCCCCCTTATCTTGAACTTGTGCCCCCTTGTAATTGTCATTTCTGCCCTGAGAAAAAGCTTCCAACCGTTCACCCTATCCATACCTCTCATAATTTTATAAACTTCTATCAGGTCGCCCCTCAGCCTCAGTCTTTCGAGGGAGAACAATCCCAGTTTATTCAATCTCTCCTCATAGCTAATACCCTCCATACCAGGCAACATCCTGGTAGACCTTTTTTGTATTCTCTCCAAAGCCTCTACATCCTCCAGTGTTGGGAAGCCCACCCCCATGAGACATGCCAGTGCAAGAATTTTCTGTTTCAGATGTAAAAAGAAGGGTGCTGGGTGTAGGGCAAAGCAGCTGCTCAGAACACTCCAAAGGCGGAGGAACCAAAGGAGGGATCCAAGGCCTACACACTCAACCAACTCCAACTCAACAAGACACCTCCCACAGATTGTTTTAATGGTTAATGGCTGCCTCCTGAAAATGGAAGTCCACAGGGCTTTGCAGCCACTGTCATTGGTGAAAAAACTTTCAAACATCTCCAGAAGAGACTGCAAACCTTAAGCTTTAGCCATCCTGAGGCTACTTTGGCAGCGTACACTGGAAAGACATTAAGGATAGTGGAGCCAATGTCCGTGCTGGTGTCCTATAGGAAGCAGTCAGCTCAGCTACCTGTCCTGGTGATTGAAGGACAGAGATTCAGCCTCATGGAGCTGGATTGGTTAAAACAAATAAAAACTGAACTGGCTGGAAATAGTTAATGTCCAGGATGGGGAATTCAAAGAGCTCCGATTTAAATATCAGGAGGTATTCCAGAGATAACTGGGTCGGATAAAAGGAGTTAAAGCTACACCTCAGGTTTTTCAAACTTGCAGAGAGTGTCATTTGCATCAGAAAGTCATGGTCTAACTGGAAAGGCTGGAAGACTTGGACAGCAGCAAACCTGTGCAACTTGCTGACTTCTCATCAAAGTCAAACAGGATTTACAATCGTCAACACTGTTTGTGCACTTTGACCCGAGCAAGCCGTTAGTTTATATCTGTGACACCTCACCACATGGAGTGGGAGCAATTCTATCCCACAGAATGGTGGATAGGGTGGAGAGACCGATTGTGTTTGCTTCAAGGACTTTGTTAGACACTGAGAAAAAGTATTCACAAATCGACAAAGAAAGCTTTGCAGTCACTGATGCAGTAAAGGAATTTCACCAGTGAATCGACGGACAACATTTCACTACTGTGTCAGACCGCAAGACAGTGTTGGGGCTTTTCCTGGAGCCAGTGCTACCTAGTCAGGGCACAGCGATGGGGCTTGCTACTGGAAAAATACAGCTATATCCTCTTTAGCCACGGGGCAGGTACCAGAGGATTGGAGAGCAGTTAACATTGTTCCTCTGTTTAAGATGGGCAGAAGAGAGAATCCAGGAAATTACAGGCCTGTGAGCCTACATCTGTGGTGGGGAAATTATTGGAGAAGATTCTTAGGGACAGGATGTACTCACATCTGGGGGAAGGGTAATTATGAGGCTATTAGGAGAGAATTAGGAAACATAGGTTGGACTAGGAGATTACAGGGACTGGGAACGTCCGACATGTGGAGTTTTTTCAAGGAGCAGCTACTGCGAGTCTGTGATAGGTATGTCCCTGTCAGGCAAGGAGGAATTGGTAGGGCTAGGGAACCGTGGTGCACCAAAAAAGTTTCTTTGTTGGTTAAAAAGAAAAAGGAGGCTTATGTTCGGATGAGACGTGAGCACTCGGGTAGTGCACTAGAAAGCTTTAGATTGGCTAAGAGGGAGTTGAAGAGCGAGCTTAGAAGGGCTAAAAGGGGACATGAGAAGACTTTGGCGGATAGGGTTAAAGAGAATCCTAAGGCGTTCTATAGGTATGTCAAGAACAGAAGGTTGGTTAGGGCAAGTTTAGGGCCAGTTATAGATGGCAGAGGGAAGTTATGTGTGGAACCGGAGGAGATTGGTGAAGCATTGAACCAATATTTCTCTTCGGTGTTCACGCAAGGGGACATGAATATAGCTGAGGAGGACACTGGGTTGCAAGGGAGTAGAATAGACAGTATTACAGTTGATAAGGAGGATGTGCAGGATATTCTGGAGGGTCTGAAAATAGATAAATCCCTGGTCCGGATGGGATTTATCCAAGGATTCTCTGGGAGGCAAGAGAAGTGATTGCAGAGCCTCTGGCTCTGATCTTCAGGTCGTCGTTGGCCTCTGGTATAGTACCAGAAGATTGGAGGTTAGCGAATGTTGTCCCATTGTTTAAGAAGGGGAACAGAGACTTCCCCGGGAATTATAGACCGGTGAGTCTCACTTCTGTTGTCGGCAAGATGTTGGAAAAAATTATAAGGGATAGGATTTATAGTTATTTGGAGAGTAATGAATTGATAGGTGATAGTCAGCATGGTTTTGTGGCAGGTAGGTCGTGCCTTACTAACCTTATTGAGTTTTTTGAGAAAGTGACCAAGGAGGTGGATGGGGGCAAGGCAGTGGACGTGGTATATATGGATTTTAGTAAGGCGTTTGATAAGGTTCACCATGGTAGGCTTCTGCAGAAAATGCAGATGTATGGGATTGGGGGTGATCTAGGAAATTGGATCAGGAATTGGCTAGCGGATAGGAAACAGAGGGTGGTGGTTGATAGTAAATATTCATCATGGAGTGCGGTTACAAGTGGTGTACCTCAGGGATCTGTTTTGGGGCCACTGCTGTTTGTAATATTTATTAATGATCTGGATGAGGGTATAGTTGGGTGGATTAGCAAATTTGCTGATGACACCAAAGTCGGTGGTGTGGTAGACAGTGAGGAAGGGTGTCGTAGTTTGCAGGAAGACTTAGACAGGTTGCAAAGTTGGGCCGAGAGGTGGCGGATGGAGTTTAATGCGGAGAAGTGTGAGGTAATTCACTTTGGTAGGAATAACAGATGTGTTGAGTATAGGGCTAACGGGAGGACTTTGAATAGTGTGGAGGAGCAGAGGGATCTAGGTGTATGTGTGCATAGATCCCTGAAAGTTGGGAATCAAGTAGATAAGGTTGTTAAGAAGGCATATGGTGTCTTGGCGTTTATTGGTAGGGGGATTGAATTTAGGAGTCGTAGCGTTATGTTGCAACTGTACACAACTCTGGTGCGGCCGCACTTGGAGTACTGTGTGCAGTTCTGGTCCCCACATTACAGGAAGGATGTGGAGGCTTTGGAGAGGGTGCAGAGGAGGTTTACCAGGATGTTGCCTGGTATGGAGGGGAGATCCTATGAGGAGAGGCTGAGGGATTTGGGATTGTTTTCGCTGGAAAGGCGGCGGCTAAGAGGGGATCTTATTGAAACATATAAGATGATTAGAGGTTTAGATAGGGTGGATAGTGATAGCCTTTTTCCTCTAATGGAGAAATCCAGCACGAGGGGGCATGGCTTTAAATTGAGGGGGGGTAGTTATAGAACCGATGTCAGGGGTAGGTTCTTTACCCAGAGGGTGGTGAGGGATTGGAATGCCCTGCCAGCATCAGTAGTAAATGCGCCTAGTTTGGGGGCGTTTAAGAGATCCGTAGATAGGTTCATGGACGAAAAGAAATTGGTTTAGGTTGGAGGGTCACAGTTTTTTTTTTAACTGGTCGGTGCAACATCGTGGGCCGAAGGGCCTGTTCTGCGCTGTAATGTTCTATGTTCTATGTTCTATCTGGAAGAGAATAGGCTTATTAGCGATAGGCAGCATGGTTTTGTGAAGGGGAGGTCATGTCTCACAAACTTGATTGAGTTCTTTGAGGAAGTGACAAGAAACATTGCCCAGGGCAGTGGGTGTTGTATACATGGACTTCAGTAAAGCCTTCGATAAGGTTCCTCATGACAGGCTGATACAGAAGGTGAAGCTACATGGGATCCGAGGTGAGCTGGTAAGATGGATACAAAACTGGCTTGGACATAGAAAGCAGAGAGTAGCAGTGGAAGGGTACTTTTCTAACTGGAGGTCTGTGACAAGCGGTGTTAGAACAAAGAACAAAGAAAATTACAGCACAGGAACAGGCCCTTTGGCCCTCCAAGCCTGCACAGACCATGCTACCCGACTTAACTAAAACCCCCTACCCTTCCGGGGACCATATCCCTCCATTCCCATCCTATTCATATATTTGTCCAGACACCTCTTAAAAGTCACTATCATATCTGCTTCCACTACCTCCCCCGGCAGCCAGTTCCAGGCACCCACCACCCTGTGTGTAAAAAATCTGCCTCATACATCTCCTTTAAACCTTGCCACTCGCACCTTAAACCTATGTCTCCTAATAATTGACTCTTCCACCCTGGGAAAAAGCTTCTGACTATCCACTCTGTCCATGCTTCTCATAATCTTGTGGACTTCTATCAGGTCTCCCCTCAACCTCCGCCGCTCCAGTGAAAACAAACCAAGTTTCTCCAACCTCTCCTCATAGCTAATGCCCTCCATACCAAGCAACATACTGGTAAATCTTTTCTGTACCCTCTCCAAAGCCTCCACATCCTTCTGGTAGTGTGGCGACCAGAATTCAACAGCATATTCCAGGTACAGCCTAACTAAGGTTCTATAAAGTTTCAAAATGACAACTTTGAAGTGTCGGAGAATGAGGGGGGACCTGATAGAGGTTTGGATAGAGTGGATAGTCAGAGCCTTTTTCTCAGGGTCAAAGGGTCAATTACTGAGGGGCATCGGTTGAGAGAGGGGGGAAAGTTTAAAAGAGCTGTTATGGACATTAAAAAAAACACTGATACAGGACAGGTGTGTACCAGAAAACCCCAAACACTGATACAGGACAGGTATGTACCGGGAAACCCCAAACACTGATACAGGACAGGTATGTACCGGGAAACTCCAAACACTGATACAGGACAGGTGTGTACCGGGAAACCCCAAACACTGATACAGGACAGGTGTGTACCGGGAAACCCCAAACACTGATACAGGACAGGTATGTACCGGGAAACCCCAAACACTGATACAGGACAGGTATGTACCAGAAAACCCCAAACACTGATACAGGACAGGTGTGTACCGGGAAACCCCAAACACTGATACAGGACAGGTATGTACCGGGAAACCCCAAACACTGATACAGGACAGGTGTGTACCAGAAAACCCCAAACACTGATACAGGACAGGTATGTACCAGAAAACCCCAAACACTGATACAGGACAGGTGTGTACCAGAAAACCCCAAACACTGATACAGGACAGGTATGTACCGGGAAACTCCAAACACTGATACAGGACAGGTGTGTACCGGGAAACCCCAAACACTGATACAGGACAGGTATGTACCGGGAAACCCCAAACACTGATACAGGACAGGTGTGTACCAGAAAACCCCAAACACTGATACAGGACAGGTATGTACCAGAAAACCCCAAACACTGATACAGGACAGGTGTGTACCAGAAAACCCCAAACACTGATACAGGACAGGTATGTACCGGGAAACTCCAAACACTGATACAGGACAGGTGTGTACCAGAAAACCCCAAACACTGATACAGGACAGGTATGTACCGGGAAACTCCAAACACTGATACAGGACAGGTGTGTACCGGGAAACTCCAAACACTGATACAGGACAGGTATGTACCAGAAAACCCCAAACACTGATACAGGACAGGTGTGTACCAGAAACCCCCAAACACTGATACAGGACAGGTGTGTACCAGAAAACCCCAAACACTGATACAGGACAGGTATGTACCGGGAAACTCCAAACACTGATTCAGGACAGGTATGTACTCGGAGTCTCAGCGTCACATACTGATTTGAATTCCCTTCATGTGTAAGATCTTAGGTATCTCAATTTAAATCTTGGGGTTGTAATTAAGGTTGCCTCAAAAATTTAGCCCACTCCAAACATCCTGGCAAAGGTATTTCAACATAAAGCAACCAGGAAACGAGGAACGTAAAGACTCAAGAGCTCAGAACTGCATTTGAACCCCTAATGGGAAAAGATCAGGAGTTTCACTCAGGTTAATTTAATCTAAGGTCTTGAACAGAGCACTTGCTCAATCAGATTGAGTTTAAAGTTAGTAGCCAGACTTTCTAAGTAACTGTTTAACCGTGCCTATCATTTGCTTTGCCAGCCTCCTTGCTTATTCTGACTATTTGCATTTCATCTCGAATATTTTGAATTCCTGTATTCTTGTAAATTCTTCCAGCTCTTGGCTATTGTTTACAGCACGATTCAGATCAGCATTTGATGTCTTTAGTAATGGATGCATCATTTAACGAGTTAATCTCTAGTGATGTTGCATAATCTTTCAGCAGCAAGATAGCATTATCAGAGATGAAACCTTTTGACAAGGCCACTCAGAGAGTTAGGGGCCAGTGGAACTGAAAATGTGTTGATCAAAGATCTAATCATGCTTCACATTTAGAACCAAAACAAGTCTCGGGTGAGATTGCTGACCTGACCAGTGTGAAAGGAGGAATACTGGAGATCTGAAATAAAGCATTACCGATGGGCTACTCTGCTTGTCGGAGTTTTTATTTCAGCAAGTTTTGGCTGTTAACAGTAGCATTTTCCTTTCTGTTGAGGTACATCATTCACTGGCAGAATGAAGGTAATGAACTCCGAGTATCTCTTCCTACTTTTGGTCAGGAACATGAATTTGCTCCTTTTAAACTGAGGCTGTCAGAAGCAATAAGTTCATGAGAACGTTCCAGGGAATGGAAAAGCCTCTTTGTCCCATAACAGCACATCGTTCTAATATTACATTTGTTCCCACCATGTGGCAATGCCAGAACTTACTGCCACTGAAGATCAACAGGAAATGGTTAAATAATTTCTTGTTGGAGATAGTCACTGCCTGATAGTTGTGTGGTACAAATGTTACTTTCCACTTTATCAGCCCAGGTCTGAATGTGGCCCAGGTCTTGCTCCATGCAAACACAGAACCAATACAGTGCAGGAGGAGGCCATTCGACCCATCGTGCCTACACAGACAACATTCCCACTCACCTGAAGAAGGGGCTTAGAGCTCCGAAAGCTTGTTTGGCTTTTGCTACCAAATAAACCTGTTGGACTTTAACCTGGTGTTGTTAAACTTCTTACTGTGTTTACCCCAGTCCAACACCGGCATCTCCACATTAGTTCTATAGATGCAGACTAATACTGCACAGAACTGGGCGTGGTCCGCTTAGGCTGTTTCAGACCAGCCTAATGAACTTCAACGTTCAATAGGTCTCTCACACTCGCGCGCACGCTCTCTCTCTCTTCATCGCTCGCTCACTCACTCTCTCACTCCCTCTCTGGAATTAATGTAAATAAGGTGTCAGTGTGTTGGTGTCAGTGAATGTGGCTGTGAAGCTGTGGATTATTGTAAAAACAACTTGATGAGTGTACCTTGGGTAAAGCAGCTGGTCATTCTCACCTCTGGCTTCTGACCACTCAGTTTTATCAAACCATTCTGAGGAATAAAATTGAACAGAATGCTGTATGTTGGTCTGCCTCTGGGCCGAGCCATGGTGGCCATTAATAGTTCCAGATAGCAGGTGGCTGAGGGGGAGTCATTTGAGCCGACTGTCTGTCTCTCCTCGGTCCTAGCTGGCAATTTTTAACCTGGCCAATCAACCTAACCCGCACATCTTTGGACTGTGGGAGGAAACCGGAGCACCCGGAGGAAACCCACGCAGACACGAGGAGAATGTGCAAACTCCACACAGACAGTGACCCGAGCCGGGAATCGAACCCGGGACCCTGGAGCTGTGAAGCAGCAGTGCTAGCCACTGTGCTACCGTGCCGCCCTTCACTTTTACAAATATATAAAAAGGAATAGAGTGGCAAGAGTGAATGTTGGACCCTTGGAGGACGAGACGGGGGATTTAATAGTTATATTATTCAATTATTATTATATTATTCAATATTATTCAATAATTCAATAACTCAATAATTACATTATTCATGTAAATTGAGTCTGTGTCTTTATATGCCCTGTTTGTGAACAGAATTCCCACTCACCTGAAGAAGGGGCTTGGAGCTCCGAAAGCTTGTGTGGCTTTTGCTACTAAATAAACCTGTTGGACTTTAACCTGGTGTTGTTAAACTTCTTTCTATAGAACTAAAGCAGAGGAGGTGACAAAAAACTTGGTCAAAGAGGCATTTTCAAGGGGATCTTAAAAAGGAGCAACTATAAATCAGGTTAGGCAGAGAATTCCATAACATGGGATTGGGGTGGCAGAAGGCACATCGCCAATGGTAGGTGCAGAGGGGGAGGAATTCACAAGAGGCTGGAGGCAGAGGAATGGACAGATCCTACAGCTCTGGTACAGTTTATGGAGATCGGGAGGGATGAGGCCACAAGGGAGAGGAGCTACACCAGGGCACAATGTAGTTCAGCAAGCACAGGTTAATGGGTACTCGGTATGAGGTCACAGTTTTGGACATAAAGACATCATTTGCATCCAGTGCTACTAAGGCTATAAATGTGAGAATTTCAGATGATTTGCACACATCCTGTGAGCAGACTGAATCAACACCCCCTACAAACGGGCTGGAAAATTGCAAGAGCAGTAAAGGGTCAGCACCAGGTGTAACTGGGTCAAGTTTCGATTCCCATTCCATCAGCTCGCAACAATTCTGAAGGCCAATGACAGAAACGTCCCACATTGACAAATAACCAGTTAACTAACATTTGGTGTTAGTTTGAGGACGGAATGTTGGCCAGGAGACCAGGAACTCTGCAATTCCCTTGGAACCACACCATGGAATATATAGGCTGAAAGGGCGAGCAGGGGTGAGTTGAATTCATTTTTGCACTTTCTACCTGGTACTGGCAAGGTATCTAGAGGGGATGGGTGTGCAGGCAGTGCAATGTTCCTCTTGCACTATGTTTGAGGTGAGGGACGACGACAGTGTCTCTACTGATTACACCTGTGGGAAGTGCACCCATCTGCAGCTCCTCCAAAACCGTGTTAGGGAACTGGAGCTGGAGTTGGATGAACTTAGGATCATCAGGGACGCAGAGGTGGCCATAGACACAAGCTTTAGGAATACAGTTACTCCGAGGATTGAAAACAGATGGGTGACGGTGAGAGGGGCTGGGAGGAAGCAGTCCGTGCAGGGATCCCCGGTGGTCGTTCCCCTTAGCAACAAGTATTCCGCTTTGGATACGGTTGAGGGGGATGACATACCAGTGGGGAGCCGCAGTGAGAGGATCTCCAGCACTGTGTCCGTCTCTGTGGCTCGGGAGGGAAAGGGGGAGAGCGGGAGGGCGATAGTTATTGGGGACTCGTTAGTTAGAGGGATAGATAGGAGGTTCTGTGGCAGCAAAAGAGACTCACGGATGGTATGTTGCCTACCGGATGCCAAGGTCCGTGATGTCTCAGACCGTGTTTTCCAGATTCTGAAGGGGGAGGGGAAACAGTCACAAGTCGTGGTGCACATTGGTACCAATGACATAGGTAAGAGAAGGGACGGGGATTTAAAGCAGGAATTTCTGGAGCTGGGCTGGAAGCTGAGAGCCAAGACGAAACATGTGGTCATCTCTGGTACGTTGCCGGTACCACGTGATAGCGAGTTGAGGAACAGGGAGAGAGTGCAGTTAAATATGTGGTTGCAGGGATGGTGTAGGAGGGAGGGTTTCAGATACGTGGATAATTGGAACACGTTCTGGGGAAGGTGGGACCTGTACAAACAGGACGGGGTGCACCTGAACCAGAGGGGCACCAATATCCTCGGAGGGAAATTTGTTACGGCTCTTCAGGGGGGTTTAAACTAATTTGTCAGGGGAGTGGGAAAGGGAGTTGTAGTCCAGAAGTCAGTGAGGGTGGTGAGGTATTGGGGAAGGTATCAGGGTCAAGGGTGGGTACTGGTAGACAGGAAGGTGGGTTGAAGTGTGTCTACTTCAATGCAAGGAGCATCCGGAACAAGGTAGATGAACTTGGGGCGTGGATTGGTACTTGGGACTACGATGTTGTGGCCATTACGGAGACGTGGGTAGAACAAGGACAGGAATGGTTGTTGGACGTTCCGGGGTATAGATGTTTCACTAAGTGTAGGGAAGCTGGTAAAAGAGGTGGAGGAGTGGCATTGTTAATCAAGGATAGTTTAACGGCTGCGGAATGGCACTTCGTGGGGGATCTGCACACTGAGGTAATATGGGCTGAAGTTAGAAATAGGAAAGGAGCGGTCACGTTGCTAGGAGTTTACTATAGGCCCCCAAATAGTAATAGAGATGTGGAGGAAGAAATTGCTAAGCAGATTATGGATATGTGTGGGGGTCACAGGGTAGTTGTCATGGGGGACTTTAACTTTCCAAATATTGATTGGAACCTTTGTAGGTCAAATAGTTGGGATGGGGCAGTTTTTGTGCAGTGTGTGCGGGAGGGTTTCCTGACACAATATGTGGATGGGCCGACTAGAGGTGAGGCCACATTGGATTTGGTACTGGGAAATGAACCGGGCCAAGTGTTAGATTTGGTTGTGGGAGAGCAATTTGGAGATAGTGACCACAATTCGGTGTCTTTTGTTATTGCAATGGAGAGGGATAGGGCCGGACGGCAGGGCAAGGTTTACAATTGGGGGAGGGGTAATTATGATGCGATTAGGCAAGAATTAGGGGGCATAAGTTGGGAACAGAAACTGTCAGAGAAAGGAACTAATGAAAAGTGGAACTTTTTCAAGGAACAAATACTGGATGTCCTTGATAGGTATGTTCCTGTCAGGCAGGGAGGAAATGGCCGAGTGAGGGAACCATGGTTCACAAAAGAGGTGGAATGTCTTGTGAAAAGGAAGAGGGAAGCTTATGTAGGGATGAGGAAACAAGGTTCAGATGGCTCGATTGAGGGTTACAAGTTAGCAAGGAATGAGCTGAAAAAGGGGCTTAGGAGAGCTAGGAGGGGACATGAGAAGTCCTTGGCGGGTCGGATCAAGGAAAACCCCAAGGCTTTTTACTCTTATGTGAGGAATAAAAGAATGACCAGGGTGAGGTTAGGGCCGGTCAAGGACAGTAGTGGGAACTTGTGTATGGAGTCAGTAGAGATAGGCGAGGTGATGAATGAATACTTTTCTTCAGTGTTCACCAAGGAGAGGGGCCATGTTTTTGAGGAAGAGAAGGTGTTACAGGCTAATAGGCTGGAGGAAATAGATGTTCGGAGGGAGGATGTCTTGGCAGTTTTGAATAAACTGAAGGTCGATAAGTCCCCTGGGCCTGATGAAATGTATCCTAGGATTCTGTGGGAGGCAAGGGATGAGATTGCAGAGCCTTTGGCGTTGATCTTTGGGTCCTCGCTGTCCACGGGGATGGTGCCAGAGGACTGGAGAATGGCGAATGTTGTTCCTCTGTTTAAGAAAGGGAATAGAAATGACCCTGGTAATTATAGACCGGTTAGTCTTACTTCGGTGGTTGGTAAATTGATGGAAAGGGTCCTTAGGGATGGGATTTACGACCATTTAGAAAGATGCGGATTAATCCGAGATAGTCAGCACGGATTCGTGAAGGGCAAGTCGTGCCTCACAAATTTGATAGAATTTTTTGAGGAGGTAACTAAGTGTGTTGATGAAGGTAGGGCAGTTGATGTCATATACATGGATTTTAGTAAGGCGTTTGATAAGGTCCCCCATGGTCGGCTTATGATGAAAGTGAGGAGGTGTGGGATAGAGGGAAAGTTGGCCGATTGGATAGGTAACTGGCTGTCTGACCGAAGACAGAGGGTGGTGGTCGATGGAAAATTTTCGGATTGGAGGCAGGTTGCTAGCGGTGTGCCGCAGGGATCAGTGCTTGGTCCTCTGCTCTTTGTGATTTTTATTAATGACTTAGAGGAGGGGGCTGAAGGGTGGATCAGTAAATTTGCTGATGACACCAAGATTGGTGGAGTAGTGGATGAGGTGGAGGGGTGTTGTAGGCTGCAAAGAGACATAGATAGGATGCAAAGCTGGGCTGAAAAATGGCAAATGGAGTTTAACCCTGATAAATGTGAGGTGATTCATTTTGGTAGGACAAATTTAAATGTGGATTACAGGGTCAAAGGTAGGGTTCTGAAGACTGTGGAGGAACAGAGATCTTGGGGTCCATATCCACAGATCTCTAAAGGTTGCCAGTCAAGTGGATAGAGCTGTGAAGAAGGCCTATAGTGTGTTAGCTTTTATTAACAGGGGGTTGGAGTTTAAGAGCCGTGGGGTTATGCTGCAACTGTACAGGACCTTGGTGAGACCACATTTGGAATATTGTGTGCAGTTCTGGTCACCTCACTATAAGAAGGATGTGGAAGCGCTGGAAAGAGTGCAGAGGAGATTTACCAGGATGCTGCCTGGTTTGGAGGGTAGGTCATATGAGGAAAGGTTGAGGGAGCTAGGGCTGTTCTCTCTGGAGCGGAGGAGGCTGAGGGGAGACTTAATAGAGGTGTATAAAATGATGAAGGGGATAGATAGAGTGAACGTTCAAAGACTATTTCCTCGGGTGGATGGAGCTATTACAAGGGGGCATAACTATAGGGTTCGTGGTGGGAGATACAGGACGGATATCAGAGGTAGGTTCTTTACGCAGAGAGTGGTTGGGGTGTGGAATGGACTGCCTGCAGTGATAGTGGAGTCAGACACTTTAGAAACATTTAAGCGGTTATTGGATAGGCACATGGAGCACACCAGGATGATAGGGAGTGGGATAGCTTGATCTTGGTTTCAGATAAAGCTCGGCACAACATTGTGGGCCGAAGGGCCTGTTCTGTGCTGTACTGTTCTATGTTCTATATAATCCCTGCATGAACAAATGATGGCCACTGCCGCAGGATACTTATACTGGACCTGATCTCAGCACTGTGCAGCAACATAAAACAGCATGCAAAGATTAGCACACATTGATTCTATTATTAAGGAGGTTATCATGGGGCACTTATTGCAATATCAGGCAAAGTCAACGTGGTTTGAGAAAGGGAAATCAGTTTAGTTTCTTGGAGTTCTTTGAAACAGTAACAAGGAACATGGATAAAGGGGAACCTGTGGATGTGCTTCAATTTCCAGTATGCTTTTGACAGGGTGTTATGTCAAAGATTCCGATGCAAAATAAGAGCTCATATTGTAGGGTAATATATTAGCATGGGTAGTGGACTGGTTAGCTAACTGGAAAGAGAGAGCAAGGATAAATAGGCCAATTGTGGGTTGGCAAGATGTGATGAGTGGAGTGTCGCAGGGATTAGAACCACATCAATAACTTGGATGAAGGGTCTGAATATGCTTGCTAAATTTTCTTATTTAAGAAAGGATACAAATGCAGAAGAATTACAGATACCTGGAATAAGTTATGTTGGGGAAGGTTAGACAGGCTGAGCCTATATCCAAGAGTTTTGAAGAATGAGGTGAGATATTATTGAAACAAACAAGATCCTGAGGCAACTTGACAGGGTGGATGCTAAAAGGATGTTTCCCCTTGGGGTAAGAGACTAGAACCAGGAGAGAGTTTAAAAACAAGGCGTCTCCATTTAAAAGAGATGAGGAGACTTTTTTTCAGAGAGTTGAGTGTCTTTGGAACTTCCTTCCTCAGAGAGCAGGGTCATTGAATATTTTTTAAAGCAGAGATAGATAAATTTGGCATAGTGGCACATGGGCAGCAGTGGTTAGTACTGCTGCCTCAGTGCCAGGGACCCGGGTTCGATTCCCAGCTTGGTTCACTGTCTGTATGGAATCTGCATGTTCTCCTCATGTCTGCGTGGGTTTCCTCCCACAGTCCAAAGATGTGCAGGTCAGGTGGATTGGCTATGCTAAATTGCCCCTTAGTGTCAGGGGGATTAGCTAAGGTAAATGTGCGTGGTTACGGTAATTGGGCCTGGGTGGGATTGTGGTTGGTGCAGACTCAATGGGGTGAACAGCCTGCTCCTGCACTGTAGGGATTCTATGTTCTATTCTATAACAAGGGTGTCAAAGGTTATCAGAGGGTAGATAGAAAGGTGGATTTGGAACACAATCAGGTTAGTATTTAGCAAAAGGGAAGTCACTGCTCAGTGTGAACCCAATGTGGAATCCCAGAGATCTCAGACTGAGGGGGTGTGTTACGTTGGGACAATGTAGTAGTCTTGCTCTGCCCTCTAGTGTTGGATACTCAGATCACATTTACTTCCTGAAATATTAACAGCTTCTCAGACTTGAATATTTTCAGAAGTTTGTGTTTAAACAATCTCATTAATAATTTACATTTGTAAATTAATCACCGTTTGGATGAGTGCTATGTTTGAGTTATTGTTTAAGTTTCATTCACCTTCTGAACATCTTGGGTTTTTCAGTCTTTCAGCCCCAGTGTGGAAGAGTGAACGGAGGGGAACATTAACCCTATTACTGCGAGCTACCGAGTGCTCAGGGAAGTGGAAGAGGGCAGTAAGGAAAAATGAAACTAAACGCCTGTCTGTTTGAGGGAAGTGATCACTCAGGTCAGGTGTAACCTCCCTGTCTTCCCCCCACCCGTCACCAACACATCCTGTTGTTACAATGTGTCTACGTTGTGAATCAACTAAACTAACAGCAAAGGGAGACTGTCTAGATTATTCCGATAAATGAGCGGAAAGAGGACAGAAGGGATGGGGAAAGTGGGGTACCCCAGAGATGGAGGAAATAGACCAACCTCATGGATATTGTGACTTAAAACAAAAGCCAAGTTCCCCACAGCCCGAGTGTGAATAATCTGTTCTGTTAAAACCTGAAACGTTCACAGAAAACTCATTCCATTAAAAAAAGTCATTACTTGGAATGACAGCACAAGGGACATTTACCAACATCTTAATAAAGTTAGCAACAAGAGAGCAAGAGGAAACACACAAATTTTTATACTTTATTCATTAGCAAGGGTATGTGGAACTCCATCAGTCTGGAGGGTAACCATCGAGGGCACCTCATCAAACTCTCAGAACTTGCCTCAACCCAAATGCCTGAAGAAAATGAGGAAGAATCCATGACTCAGAGATAGAAGGGGAATTTTAAAAAAATACGTTCAGGGAGTGGAACAGACACAATACCTTCAAAGGACAGCATAAGAAATAAGAAATAGGAGCAGGAGTAGGCCACCTAGCCCCTCGAGCCTGCCCCGCCATTCAATAAGATCACGGCTGATCTGAAGTGGATCAGTTCCACTTACCCGCCTGATCCCTATAACCCCTAATTCCCTTACCGATCAGGAATCCATCTATCCGTGATTTAAACATATTTAACGAGGTAGCCTCCACCACTTCAATGGGCAGAGAATTCCAGAGATTCACCACCCTCTGAGAGAAGAAGTTCCTCCTCAACTCTGTCCTAAACTGACCCCCCTTTATTTTGAAGCTGTGCCCTCTAGTTCTAGCTTCCTTTCTAAGTGGAAAGAATCTCTCACCTCTACCCTATCCAGCCCCTTCATTATCTTATAGGTCTCTATAAGATCCCCCCTCAGCCTTCTAAATTCCAAAGAGTACAAACCCAATCTGCTCAGTCTCTCCTCATAATCAACACCCCTCATCTCTGGTATCAACCTGGTGAACCTTCTCTGCACTCCCTCCAAGGCCAATATATCCTTCCGCAAATAAGGGCACCAATACTGCACACAGTATTCCAGCTGCGGCCTCACCAATGCCCTGTACAGATGCAGCAAGACATCTCTGCTTTTATATTCTATCCCCCTTGCGATATAGGCCAACACCCCATTTGCCTTCTTGATCACCTGTTGCACCTGCAGACTGGGTTTTTGCATCTCATGCACAAGGACCCCCAGGTCCCTTTGCACAGTAGCATGTTGTAATTTTTTTCCATTTAGATAATAATCCAATTTGTTATTATTTCCTCCAAAGTGAATAACCTCGCATTTGTCAACGTTATACTCCATCTGCCAGATCCTCGCCCACTCACTCAGCCTGTCCAAATCTCTCTGCAGACCTTCTACGCCCTCCACACGATTCACTTTTCTACTTATCTTTGTGTCGTCTGCAAACTTTGTTACCCTACACTCAGTCCCCTCCTCCAGATCGTCTATATAACCCCAGTACCGATCTCTGCGGCACGCCACTAGTTACCATCTATTTCCTTTTTTAAACAGCGGTGTAACATTAGCAGTTTTCCAATCCGCCAGCACTACCCCAGAATCCAACGAATTTTGATAAATAACCACTAACGCATCCGCTATTACCTCTGACATTTCTTTCAGTACCCTGGGATGCATTCCATCCGGGCCCGGGGACTTGTCCACCTTCAGTCCCGTTAGTCTACCAAGCACTGCCTCCCTGGTAGCATTAATTGTATTGAGTATCTCTCCTCCTACCAACCCTCTATCGTTAATATTCGGTAAACTATTTGTGTCTTCCACCGTGAAGACCGACACAAAAAACTTAAAGTTTCAGCCATTTCTCATTTCCCACTATTAAATCCCCCGTCTCGTCCTCCATGGGTCCAACATTCACTCTTGCCACTCTATTCCTTTTTATATATTTGTAAAAGCTTTTACTATCATTTTTTATATTTAGAGCTAGCCTAGTTTCATAATCTATCTTTCCTTTCTTTATCGCTTTCTTAGTCGTTCTTTGTTGTTTCTTAAAGTTTTCCCAATCTTCTGATTCTTCACTATTTTTGGCCACTCTGTATGCATCGGTCTTTAATTTAATACTCTCCTTAATTTCCTTCGTTATCCACGGCTGGTTATCCCTTTTCTTACAGTCTTTCTTTATCACCGGAATATATTGTTGCTGAGTACTGAAAAGGATCTCCTTAAAAATCCCCCACTGTTCCTCAGCTGTCCTACCTACCAGTCTGCTCTCCCAGTCCACCTTAGCCAATTCAGCCTTCATCCTATCGTACTTCCCTCTGTTCAAACAGAGGACACTGGTATGGGATCCTACTTTCTCCTCTTCCATTTGTACCAAAGTTCGACCATATTGTGATCACTTGACCCAAGAGGGTCCTTCACAAGAACATCCTTAATTCTACCTACCTCGTTACACATTACCAGATCTAAGATAACTCGTTCCCTCGTCGGTTCTGTAACATACTGTTCAAGGTAACTATCCCGACAGCATTCTAAGAACTCTTCCTCCATCCCACCTCTTCCAACTTGAGTCAGCCAATCAATGTGCAGGTTGAAGTCCCCCATGATTATTGCCGTTCCGTTTTTGCACGCATCCATTATTTGCTTGTTTATAGCCCTCCCCACCTCAACATTATTATTTGGGGGCCTATAGACCACGCCTACTAGTGTCTTTCTCCCCCTACTATTCCTTATCTCTACCCATAACGATTCCACGTTTTGTTCCTTAGAGCCTATGCCATCCCTCACTACTACCCTGATATTATCTTTTAACAGAGCTACCCCACCACCTTCTCCTGCCTGTCTATTCTTCCCAAATGTCTGATACCCCTGGATATTCATCTCCCAGTCCTGGTCTCCCTGCAGCCAGGTTTCTGTAATGGCCACTAGATCATACCCATTTGTGCTGATTTGCACCATCAAATCATTAACTTTGTTCCGAATGCTTCGTGCATTCAGGCAAAGTGTCTTTATTCCAGCTTTTATCTGGACCCGATTTGATGAAACGCTATCAACCTCTCCCTCTACTCCTTTAATGCCCTCATTCACTTGCACTCGCTCCCTCTCCTCTACCATTGATTTCGTAATTCCATAGCATAGTGCCACAGTGGTTCGCACTGCTGCCTCAGTGCCAGGGATCTGGATTCAATTCCAGTCTCGGGTGGAGTTTGCACATTCTCCCCGTGTGTGTGTGGGTTTCCTCCAGTATCCTCCCATAGTCCAAAGATGTGTGGGTTAGGTGCACTGGACATGCCAAATTGACCATAATGTCAGGGGGTTAGCAGGGTAAATATATGGGGTTACGGGAATAGGGCCTGGGTGGGATTGTGGTCAGTGCAGACTTAATGGGCTGAATGGCCTCCTTCTGCACTGTAGGGATTCCATTACTAGGTGCATTGGCGATGCTAAATTCTCCCTTAGTGTACTCAAACAGTGCCAGAGTGTGGCAACTAGGGGATTTTCAGAGTAACTTCATTGCAGTGTTAATGTAAGCCTCCTTGTGAGAATAATAAATAAACTTTAAACACTAAACAAGCGAAACAGTAACTGCAAGGGTGGAAATCCCATTTCATTCCCAATGGTAACAGGGGACGAGATGAACCCAGCAATTCAAACACCACATTTCTCCCTGGGATTTTTTGGATACTATATGGAATGTCCTTTTCTCGCTACACTGCCTGCTCCCACTCCCAACAACCTCAACCCCATTCCCATATCAATCCAATATTATTCAGTCTTTAGATAGTGGTTGGTGGTTTGGAACCTAAATTCATTCCAGTCATTTGAACTTGTTTCAGTGCACACAGGATATCAGGAACATCGCGATTCAGGAGAAGGGAATGGCAGGATATCAGGAACATCGCGATTCAGGAGAAGGGAATGGAAGCGATATCAGGAACATCGCGATTCAGGAGAGGGGAATGGAAGGGATATCAGGAACATCGCGATTCAGGTGAGGGGAATGGAAGGGATATCAGGAACATCGCAAGTCAAGAGAGGGGAATGGCAGGATATCAGGAACATCGCGATTCAGGAGAGAGGAATGGAAGGGATATCAGGAACATTGCGTGTCAGGAGAGGGGAATGGGGAGATAAAGTCCACACTTTTGTTAATTCAGTTTGTGTTTAATTTCAAACCAATTTCACACAGATACAGATAAAATCGTTTTACTTCCTCACCCAGCCCCAAATGTCAATGACCCAGACATCGAACAAGTCCAGAAGCTGCCTTTTGAAGGTTTGTAACACCCCCAGCAATGACCAACATCAATCACTCTCCAAGTGGCAACTCACAGCTTGGCTCCTCCGTTACACTGTCATCTTATGCACAGCAATGGTGATGCCTCCATGTTTCTGGATCATGATATTCCTGCAGAGAGGGTTATACCGAGTGAATATAGACCACTGCAGTTGTTCAAAACTGCAGAATTAGCCATTATTAAAAAGGAGCTGAATCCACACGAGTGGATCTTCTGTTTCTGATTTCCACTCTCACCTCACTCCCTCACCTCTCACACAGACATCAATCTGGCTCACTGGGTATCAGACTCACCATTGTGTTAGAAGATCTCACTTCAGAGATACAAGCCCATAAAGCACTCCCAGTGCAATACTGTGGGAATGCAGGACTGTCAGAGATCTCAGCTTTCAGAGGAGATATTGAGGTCTCATCTGCTCTCAATGTAAAATGTGAGTAGGGGAAATTTCCTTGCTGTCCTGGCAATCATTTATCCCTTAATCAACACAGAAAAAGATTACAGTCGTGTCTGTGGGATCTTGCTGTGCAAATTGGCTGCTGTTTCCTACATTACAACAGTGACTGCAATTCAAAAATAACTCATTGGCTGCAGAGAATTTTGAGACATTTCCAGCGTTATAAACGGCGCCACAGAAACTCAAACTCTTATTTTATACTTAGTATCAGAATCACTCTTCCTACTCCACCCAATCAGTCAATCTCCACCTTCTTGCCCTTGAGGCTCAACTTCCTCATCAAGAATCTCTCATATTCCTCTTTTTATTTTTTCCTCTCTCCTTTAAGGCTCATTCTCAAACATTCTAAACCACATGGGATTTCAGTACAGATATTTCTTTTTTAATATATTTTTTGCCCTGTTCCCCTGAACTGCCTCTCAGGATGGGGTTCTCCAATCCAGCAAGGACAGGCAGTGTATAGAAGCAGACCTGTCGCACTCTCCAGGGCACAGGGACTGCACCACCTTTCGCAGCCATCAGGCCCTTCAATCACTTCCTTGGGTCCAAGGCTCAGCCCCTAGCTGTCTTAGATCACATACCAACTGAACCTCTCCCTGTTCTGCAAACATGCTTCGGACTTGGACTGAATTCACACATCACCAGTCACCAAGCACCCAGATGCCCTGCAGCTTGTCCATGACTAAGTGTGGATCAGATTCACATTCCCCGAGTTTCATTGAACATGGGTGGGCCAGAGAGCAAGTGGAAAGGGGGAATGTTGATGGTGAGGGGAGCATCGCAGGGTTCCGGATTCTGCCCACTATTCACTGTGGGCTTGAGCTTGACTGTAATATTAAGGGTTCAGCATTTCAGGATAATGACCATTTGCCAAGGTCAGAGGGCAGCAACTGGTCACAGAGTCCCTGCAGAGAAACACCAGGGAGGGCACAGGAAAGAGAGCACTGTTCCCTCTGTAATACACTCAGCACTGGGTGAATATTCCCTTGCAGCCAGCTCGCCCACCACCTGAGCCCTGCTCTTGGGGCATGGGATGTTGGATGGGGTCATGGCAACATGCTGCGGGCACACCAGTTGTAAGGGACAAAGTTCCGCTAGGGACACAAGGTTCAGGTGCTCCAGAAACCAACCACAGTATGGAGCCCAGCACAAATACCCAAAGGCAACAGTTCAAACACTCACCCGCTGTCTGATTCCAGGCAAATTACCGGCACGTCTGTGGGGTCAGAGGTCAGCTTAGCCGCTTGCTGTGCGAGAACAGAGACCACACCAGCGTGTTCATCAATGAGTGACCCACGACCTAGAGAACAGAACACCCTCTGTAACACTGGCCAGCACGTTCACTCAACCACACCAGGAGTCACCCACATCCCAGCAAGTGACCAGGTGTCTAAACATACTGTTGCTGCACCAAGAGAATGTGATACAAGTACCAGCGGTGGAGGTGATTCGCAGCACGATTCATTCTCAGCCTGTGGTTAACACTGACCATCCCTGGTTACCCTTAACCAAATTGGTAGAGAGATGGGGTCGTGACAAATAGCTTAGAGGAGAAAGAAATGGAGACGGAAGGCAGAGGAAACAGGCTAGATAAGAAAGTAGGTCTAGCAAGGCTAAATGGAATATATTTTAATGCAAGGAGCTGGAGGAATAAGACAGATAAGCTGAGGGCACAGATAGACAGGTGGAAGTATGAAATAGATATGACCAAGGCTTGGCTGAAAGATGGGTAGGACTGGCAGCTCAACATTCCGAGTTATAGGGTATTCAGGCAAGATAAAGGGGGGATTAGGAGGGGGCGGCAGTGGTTAGCACTGCTGCCTCACAGCGCCAGGGACATGGGTTCAATTCTCAGCTTCGGTCACTGTCTGTCTGGAGTCTGCATGTTTTCCCCCATGTCTGCGTGCGTTTCCTCCCACACTCCAAAGACGTGCAGGTTAGGTGGATTGGGCATGTTAAATTGCCCATTGTCGGGGGATTAGCTGGATAAATACATGGGAGTTACGGGGATAGGGCCTGGGTGGGGTTGTCGCCAGTGCAGACTCGATGGCCCGAATGGCCTCCTTCTGCACTGTAGGGGACGGGACAGATACATTCTCGTAAAGACAAGGAGTGGGACCAAGACCACAGAACCCTGGGTCATAAAGATCAGAATTAAGAAAAAATAAAAAGCTTACTGAGGGTTCAATACGACAGTCCCTAGAGGAGTATAAAAAGTGCAGGGGGAACTTAAAAAGGAAATTAAGGAAGCTAAGAGAGTGTGTGGGGAAAAACTTGTGGGTAGAAGGAAAGGAAAACCCAAAGGGTTTTTTTTTAAATACATAAGGAGCAAGAGAATAACTCGGGAAAGAGTGGAGCTGATTAGGGACCATATGGAAAATCCATGTGTGGACCTGGAAATGGAAAAGGATATTCGCACTGGCACTGCTGCCTCACAGCACCAGGGACCCGGATTCAATCCCAGCCTTGGGTGAGTCTTGTGGGAGTTTGTACATTCTCCCCATGTCTGCAAGGGTTTCCTCCCACAATGCAAAGATGTGCAGGTTACGTGGATTGACAATGCTAAATTGCCCCTTAGTGTCCCAAGGTGTGTATGTTAGGTGGATTGGCCACGGTAAATGTGGGGGATTACAGGGGTTGCTTGGGGGAAAGTCCTCAGTCAAGTACTCTGTTAGAGTCAATGGGCTGAATGACTACCTTCTGCAATGTTGGGATTACATTTGATTTATTGTCACATGTATTAGCATACAGTGAAAAGTATTGTTTCCTGCGCGCTGTACAGACAAAGCATACCGTTCACAGAGAAGGAAAGGAGAGAGTGCAGAATGTAGTGTTACAGTCATAGGGTGTAGAGAAAGATCAACTTCATGCAAGGTAGGTCCATTCAAAAGTCTGACGGGGAACAGGGAAGAAGCTATTCTTGGGTCGGTTGGTACGTGACCTCAGACTTTTGTATCTTTTTCCCGAAGGAAGGTGGTGGAACAGAGAATGTCCAGTGTGCATGGGGTCCTTAATTACCCTGGCTGCTTTGCTGAGGCAACGGGAAGTGTAGACAGAGTCAATGGATTGGGCTACATTCACGACATTTTGTAGCTTCTTGGGGTCTTGGGCAAAGCAGGAGCCATACCAAGCTGTGATACAACCAGAAAGAATGCTTTCTATGGTGCATCTGTAAAAGTTGGAGAGAGTGGTAGCGGACATGCCAAATTTCCTTAGTCTTCTGAGAAAGTAGAGGCGTTGGTGGGTTTTCTTAACTATATAGTGTTGGCATGGGGGGACCAGGACAGGTTATTGGTGATCTGGACACCTAAAAACCTGAAGCTCTCGACCCTTTCTACTTCGTCCCCGTTGATGTTGACAGGGGTGTGTTCTCCTTTACACTTCCTGAAGTCGATGACAATCTCCTTTGTTTTGTTGATATTGCGAGAGAGATATTATTGTTGCCACACCAGGGAGAGTTTAAACTAGAATGGATTCCATGATGTTGCAGGTGTCGACATCAGGATGGAGATTGTGAAATATTAGAGAAAATTAACCGAGAGAAATGAAGTATTGGCAAGTGAAGCAATTTCAAAAATGGATATATCCACAGGCCCAGATGAGAGATGTATCCCAGGCAGTTGAAGGAGGCAAGGGAGGAGATATCAGGGGCACTGGCCTTAATTTTCAAAATCTCACTGACCACCGGTGAGGTATCTGAGGACTGAGGACATTGTCCCATTATTGAAAAAACAAAGGAGGTAGGGACGGACAGATGATAGGCCGATCAGTCTACCCTCGGGGGCCGGGGGGGGTAGAGAATTCCACCAGTTCACTATCCTTTGAGTGAAGCGATTTTTCCTCATCCCAGATGCATCCTGCCCAGATGCAACTTGTCCTACTTGCAAAGGTCCTATCTCCATCAGAACCGGTCCCACGGGTGACACGGTGGCACAGTGGTTAACACTGCTGCCTCAGTGCCAGGAACCCGGGTTCTATTCCAACCTCGGGTCACCGTCTGCGTGCAGTTTGCACGTTCTCCCCGTGTCTGCATGGGTTTCCTCTGGGTGCTCCAGTTTCCTCCCACACTCCAAAGATGTTCTGGTTGGGTCGATTGGCCATGCTAAATTGACCTAGTGTCAGGGGGATTAACAGGGTAAATATGTGGGGTTACAGGAATGGGCCTGGGTGGGATTGTGGTCAGTGCAGACTTGATGGGCCGAATGGCCTCCTTCTACACTGTAGGATTCTATGATTCAACATCCCAGAAACCCAAATCCTTCCTCATTTCTTCAGCCACATATTGATCTGGTATATCCTGTTGGTCTTATTCCCGCTAGCACCTGTCACCAGTAGCAATCCTCAGTTCACTATGTTAGTGGTCCTACTTTTTAGTTTGTGTTCTAACTCCCTATATTCTGCTTGTAGGATCTCATCCCTTATTTTTTTAAACTGTCGTCAGTACCGATATGCACCATGACCACTGACTGTTCACCTTCCCCCTTCAGAATGTCCAGCAGCCGCTGCAAGACATCCTTGACCGTGGCACCAGGGAGGCAACACATCGTCCTCCAGTCTCTTTTGCAGCCATAGAAGTTCCTGTCCGATCCCCTATGGAACCCCCTAGTCTATAGCCCCAACATTCCGCTTCTTCCCCACTTGTGCAGCACAGCCACCCCTCGACATTTTTTGAGGAGGTAACCAGGAGTGTTGATGTGGTCTCTATGGATTTTAGCAAGGTTCTTGATGAAGTCCCTCATGGCAGACTAGTCAAGAAAGTTGGGGTCCATGGATCCAAGGCAGAGTGGCACATTGGATTCAAAACTGGCGGAGAGGCAGGAAGCAACAGGGTGATGGGAGGGGGTTGTTTGTGACTGGAAGCCTGTTTCCAGTGGGGTTCAGCAGGGCTCAGGGCCCTTGCTATTTGTGGTGTACATTAATGATTTGGACTTAAGTATAGGAAGCATGATCAAGAATCTGATGGGTGACATGGAAATTGATCAGGTGGTAAATAGTCAGGAGGATATGGTCAGGTGGGCAGAGGACTGGTCAGGTGGGCAGAGCACTGGCCAATGGAATTCAACCTGGAAAAGTGAGAGGTGACGCACTTGGGGAGAGCAAACAAAGCAAAGGATTACACTGTGAATGGGGAGACCCTGGAGATCAAACAGACCTTGAAGTGCATACCCACAGATCCCTGAAGGTGGCAGGGCAAGTAGATAAAGTGGTTAAGAATATGAGATACTTGTATTCTCTGCCTCAGCTAATAAAGACAAGAACAGGGAGGTCATGCTGGAACCATATAAAATGCTGGTTAGGCCACATCTGGAGTACTGTGTGTAGTTCTGGTGACCGCATTATAGGAAGGTTATGATTGCACTGGCGAGAGTGCAGAACAGGTTTACCAGACACTGCCTGGGCTGGAGACTCTGAGCCGAGGTGAGATTGGACAGGAATTATAGAATCATACAGCGCTGAAGAGGTCCCTCAGCCCATCAAGTCTGCACCAACACATTAGAAATGCCTGAACTTCCACCTAATCCCACTTGCCAGCACTTGGCCCATAGCCCTGAATGTTATGATGCGCCAAGTGTTCATCCAGATACTTTTTAAAGGATGCAAGGCATCCCACCTCCACCACCCTCCCAGGCAGCACATTCCAGACCCTCACCACCCTCTGGGTAAAAAAGCTTTTCCTCACATCCCCCCTAAAATTCTGTCCCTCACCATGAACCTTTGTCCCTTGTGACTGACCCTTCAACTAAGGGGAACAGCTGCTCCTTATCCACTCTGTCCATGTCTCTCATAATCTTGTACACCTCGATCAGGTCTCCCCGCAATCTTCTCTGCTCCAACACAAGCCCTGCCAACCTCTCTTTATAACTTAAATTCCAGGCAGCATCCTGGTGAATCTCCTCTGCACCCCCTCCAGTGCAATCAGATCCTTCCTATAATGTGGTGACCAGAACTGCACACAGTTCTCCAGCTGTGGCCTCACTAAAGTTCTATACAACTTCAACATGGCCTCTCTGCTTTTGTAATCTATGCCTTGATTGATGAAGGCGAGTGTCCCACATGCCTTTTTCACCACCCTACTAACATGCCCTTCCGCCTTCAGAGATGTGGACAAATACTGTTCCAAAGAACTTTCAAGTGTCATGTCGTTCATTGAATATTTCCTTGTCAAATTACTCCTTCCAAAGTGTATCACCTCACACTTTTCAGGGTTAAGTTCCATCTGCCACTTATCTGCCCATTTCATCTATATTTTCTTGTAGCCCAAGACACACTATCTCACTTAACCACCAGCCAATCTTTGTGTCATCAGCAAACTTACTAATCCTACCCCTCACATAGTCATCAATGTCATTTATATAAATGCTGAATAACAGGGGACCCAACACAGATCTCTGTGTACGCCACTGGACACGAACTTCCAGTCATTAAAACAACCTTCTGTCATCACCCTCTGATCCCTACAACTGAACCAATTTTGAATGCACTTTATCAAATTACCCAGTAACCCATGTGAATTTACCTTCTTTGTCAGTCTCCCATGTGGGACCTTGTCAAAGGCTTTGCTGAAATCCATATAAACTACATCAACTGCTCGACCCTCATCTACACACCTGGTCACCTCCTCAAAAAATTCAATCAAATTTGTTAGGCATGACCTCCCTCTGACGAAGCCATGCTGACAATCCCTGATCAAGCTTTGCCTCTCCAAGTGGAGATAGATTCTCTCCTTCAGAGGTTTCTCTAATAGTTTCCCTACCACTGATGTGAGACTCACTGGTCTGTAGTTCCCTGGTTTATCTCAACAACCCTTCTTAAATAGCAGAACCCCATTAGCTGTTCTCCAGTCATCTGGCACCTACCCCGTGGCCAGAGAGGAATTGAAAATTTGGGCCAAAGCCCCTGCAATCTCCTCCCTCGTCTCCCACAGCAGCCTGGGGCAAAATTCATCCGGACCTGGAGATTTATCCACTTTTAAGGCTGCCAACACTTCCAATGCCTTGTCCTTCCCTCAAGAACCTCACAGTCTCTCTCACTGAATTCCATACCATCGTCCTCATTCTCTTGGGTGAAGACGGATATGAAGCCATCATTCAACACTCTACCAATGTCCACTGGCTCAGCCAGTGAATTGTTTCAAGAACAAAGAAAATTACAACACAGGAACAGGCCCTTCGGTCCTCCAAGCCTGCACCGACCATGCTTGGTCCCTAATGGGCCCTACTCTTCCACTGGTTATCCTCTTGCCATTGATATACTTAGAGAATATCTTTGAATTTCCCTACTTTTACCAGCCAGAGCTTTCTCATATCCCTTCTTTGAATTCCTAATTGCTTTCTTAAGCTCCATCCTGCACACACTATACTTTTCTAATGCCTCCACTGATTTGCTCTTGTACTTGTTAAAAGCCTTTCTTTTCCTTCTCATTGTATCCTGAATATCTCTGGCCATCCACGATTCTCTGGGCTTGTCATTCCTACCCATCACCCTAAAGGGAACATACTGGGCTTGCACCCTCCCCAATTTCCTTTTTGAATGCCCAATGCTCTTCTAGTAAATTTCCCCATTAGCAGCTGTTCCCAGTCTTACCTTGGCCTGATCCAGCTTTATTTTCCTAAAATCTGCTCTCCCCAAATCCAAAACCTTTTTTTGCAACTTGTCTATTTCTTTGTCCATAATGAGCTTAAATTGTACCATGTACCATAAGCTGGGGCTGTTTTCCTTGAAACAGCAAAGGTTGAGGGAGGATCCCATAAGGGTGTATAAGATTATGAGGGGCACAGATAGGGTGGACAGGAAGACACTTTTTCCATTAGCAGAGGGGTCAATAACGAGGAGACATACATTTAAGGAAATAGAGTTGAGGAGAAACATTTTCACCCAGAGGGTGGTGGGAGTCTGAAACTCACTGCTGGAAAGAGTGGTCGAGTCAAAAACTCTCAAAACATTCAAGTAGTATTTTGATATTCACTTGCGCTGCTGTAACTTCCAAGGCTATGGGCCAAATGTTAGAAATTGAGAGTGTGTCAGATCTTTGTTGACCGGTGTGGACCTGACGGGCCAAATAGCCTCTTTCAGTGCAGTAAATATCTGAAATTATGAAGGCATTTTACAGTCAACTGCATTGCTGCAGGAATGGAGTCAGATATTGGCCCAGACTGTGTAAAGATGGCAGGCTCTCTGCCCTAAAGAATTTTGGGTATGGGTTTTTACGACAACGTGATGGCTACACAGCCAACACAACCCTCTCATTCCAGGAACCAATCTAGCGAACCCTCTTTAATAAAATGTATTTTAATCATGTTTCTAGCAGCCCTTGGTATTTTGTCAGAGCCATTTTGTCTACAACCCGGTGAGCTCTATTGTTACTGAAGCAGTATAATTGATACAATGTTAGTTTTAATCTGAACGAATGCAGTGTTCTGTTATTTTAGTATTCCCCTGGGATTGCAGAGTAGAGCTTGATTGGGATAATTGACAGGTTATGTCATATGACTGGGGACAGCTGGGCTTTCACGGAGGATTCCAGCTTGGTTGTTGTTTGGAGTTGAGAGAGAGCACAGTCTCTCTTTTTTCCCTTCTCTGGCATTGGAGATTCTGCTGACTGAGTGTTGCTGTTTTGGAAACTGCAGAGAGTGAGGTATCCTTTTCTGTCTCAAGTCTTTAGACTGGAAGCTGCTCGAGACTAGGTGCGCTTCTCTGTTTTGCTGTCTTGAGGATATATCCTTCTCTGAAAACTGCTGCTTGGATTTCTGTCCATAGGTGTTAAAAGCTGGAAGTCTCGTATCACGCAAGCACATTTGTTTTAGTGCTAACTAATTCTGAAGAAGGGTGTATGTCTATGGGGTATGGCTTTTAAATTGGAACAACAGAGATAGCTAGCCTTTAAGAATTACACGGTGGCATTTTTAAGCCTTGTAATTGGTAAAAGTTATGCTAATTCTTTTCATTATATTCTGTGTTCTTAAATAAACTTTGTTTGATAAAAGCTTCCTAGTGGGTCACTTGAATCATACTCGGAGTGAAACACCTTATGCTCGCCCCAATGCCAAAATCAAATGTAAAAATTTAGAGTCCAGGCTCACTTCACAAAACACCTTGGGAGTTTCTGGCCTGGGCCGAAACACCACCTCACCGCACTGCCTCCAATGCAAATTTATCCTTTCTTAAACATGTGGAACTGAAACTGATAGCCTGCACCCTGTGTTCTTAAAATAAATTACTACAAAGTAGAAGCATTGATTAGAATCTTCCAAAATTCCCGAGATTCTGTTGGGTCCAGTAGATTAAAAGTTTGCAAATATTAACATCTCTATTCAAGAGAGGAGGGATCCAGAAAGCAAAAAAAACTATAGGCTAGTTAGTCTAACACTAATCATTAAGAAAACATGAGATTACATTATTGTGGTGGTAATTAAAGGACATTTTAAAAAATCATAATAAGGGAAATAGCGTTTAATTTAGAATTATTTGAGGATGTAATAAGCAAGCTGGATAAAGATGAACCCGGTGATGTGGTGTACTTGGATTTCCAAAGGGCATTCAATAAGAAACCACATCAAAAAGGTCATGTTTGGGTTCACAAACAGTAACAAGTTGAGTGCCACGCAGATCACTGGTAGGGCATCAACTATTTACATATATATTAATGACCTGGATGAAGGGATGGAATACATATGGTTGCTAACTTTGCTGATGACAAAGAGAGGTTAAACAAAGTTGTGAAGAGGATATAGAAAGTATACAAACTGTATGCCTAAAAAAGTCTTCCATCCTTTTATTCTTATGACCAAAGTGAATACCTGACGCATCCCACATTATACTCCATGTGTCAACTTGATGTCTGCATTAGGGTTACTAATGCCCAACAACTTAACCTGTCTGTATCTCTGTGTCCTACATTCCCACCTAGTTTAAAAAAAAATTAATTTATGGGATGTGGGCATCGCTGGCTAGACCACCACTTATTGCCCATCCCGAGTTGCCTTGAGTGGTGGAGAGCTCCTTTCTTGAACTGCTGTAGCCCAAGATCAGCAGACTTCCTTCTCTGAAGGACATTGGTAAACGAGGTGGGTTTTTACGACATTGACAATGGCTTTTTATGGTCATCATTAAACTTATAATTCCAGATTTTTTTTACTGAATTCAAATTCCACCGTCTACTCAGGTGGGATTCAAACCCGGGACCCCGGAGCATTGCTCTGGATCACAAATTTAGATACCACTGCACTCCTGAGGCACCAACAAAGATTACTCTCCACCACTTTGTCAACATCACGAATGTAGATTGTCAACAATACCCTTTAGGGAAGGAAATCTGCCGTCCCGGTCTGGCCCACATGTGACTCCAGACCCACAGCAATGTGACTGACTCTGAACTGCCCTCTGAAAAGATGTTATCTCATGGGTAATGAGAGATGGGAGATTTTGGCCGAGCCAGTTTCCTGTACACATTAACCAATCCGCAATCAAAGCTGATAATGCAGCATTTAACACAACAAGCCCTCAGCTTGCCGATTAATGATGTGTCACCTCACCAAATCATTGTGAATGATCCCAGCCGAATACTCACAGCCAAGGTTCAGGCCTTGCTCATCAGAACAGAGCACCCCAATAATGGCGGGATTCTTCATCCTGTGGGAACAAAGATTAACACACTGAGCACAAATACTGGGGGAGGCGGCAGAGAGGGGGGGGGGTGCCAAAGGGGGAGTGGGGGGGGTGCCAAAGGGGGAGTGGGGGGGGTGCCAAAGGGGGAGTGGGGGGGGCGCCAAAGGGGGAGCGCCAAAGGATGAGCGGGGGGGGTGCCAAAGGGGGAGTGGGGGGGGGCGCCAAAGGGGGAGGGCGCGCCAAAGGGGGAGTGGGGGGGGCGCCAAAGGGGGAGTTGGGGGGGGGGCGCCAAAGGGGGAGTGGGGGGGGGCGCCAAAGGGGGAGTGGGCGCCAAAGGGGGAGGGGGAGTGGGCGCCAATGGTGGAGTGGGGGGGGGTGCCAAAGGTGGAGTGGGGGGGGCGCCAAAGGGGGAGTGGGGGGGGCGCCAAAGGGGGAGTGGGGGGGGGCCCAAAGGGGAAGTGGGGGGGGGCGCCGCCAAAGGGGGATTTGGGGGGGGGGGCGCCAAAGGGGGAGTGGGGGGGGCTCCAAAGGGGGAGTGGGGGGGGCGTCAAAGGCGGTGGGGGGGAGTGGGGGGGGCGCCAAAGGGGGAGTGGGGGGGGCGCGCCAAAGGGGGAGTGGGGGGGGGCGCGCCAAAGGGGGAGTGGGGGGGGCGCCAAAGGGGGAGTTGGGGGGGGGCGCCAAAGGGGGATTTGGGGGGGGGGCGCCAAAGGGGGATTTGGGGGGGGGGCGCCAAAGGGGGATTTGGGGGGGGGGGCGCCAAAGGGGGAGTTGGGGGGGGCGCCAAAGGGGGAGTTGGGGGGGGCGCCAAAGGCGGTGGGGGGGAGTGGGGGGGGGCGCCAAAGGGGGAGTGGGGGGGGCGCCAAAGGGGGAGTGGGGGGGGCGCCAAAGGGGGAGTGGGGGGGGCGCCAAAGGGGGAGTGGGGGGGGGCGCCAAAGGGGGAGTGGGCGCCAAAGGGGGAGGGGGAGTGGGCGCCAATGGGGGAGTGGGGGGGCGGCGCCAATGGGGGAGTGGGGGGGGCGCCAATGGGGGAGTGGGGGGGGGCGCCAATGGGGGAGTGGGGGGGGCGCCAATGGGGGAGTGGGGGGGGGCGCCAATGGGGGAGTGGGGGGGGGCGCCAATGGGGGAGTGGGGGGGGGCGCCAAAGGGGGAGTGGGGGGGGCGCCAAAGGGGGAGTGGGGGGGGCGCCAAAGGGGGAGTGGGGGGGGGGGCGCCAAAGGGGGAGTGGGCGCCAAAGGGGGAGTGGGGGGGGGCGCCAAAGGGGGAGTGGGGGGGGGCGCCAAAGGGGGAGTGGGGGGGGGCGCCAAAGGGGGTGTGGGGGGGGCGCCAATGGGGGAGTGGGGGGGGGCGCCAAAGGGGGAGTGGGGGGGGCGCCAAAGGGGGAGTGGGGGGGGCGCCAAAGGGGGAGTGGGGGGGGGGGCGCCAAAGGGGGAGTGGGCGCCAAAGGGGGAGTGGGGGGGGGCGCCAAAGGGGGAGTGGGGGGGGGCGCCAAAGGGGGAGTGGGGGGGGGCGCCAAAGGGGGAGTGGGGGGGGCGCCAAAGGGGGAGTGGGGGGGGCGCCAAAGGGGGAGTGGGGGGGGGCGCCAAAGGGGGAGTGGGTGGGGGGCGCCAAAGGGGGAGTGGGGGGGGGCGCCAAAGGGGGAGTGGGGGGGGGCGCCAAAGGGGGAGCCTTCACCTCCGCCCCCCCCCCGTCGTCTCTCTCACGTTTCTCGGAGCTGTGTTTCTAAAACCGCCTCCATTCTCCTCACAACATCCGGCTCTCCAACTGCTCATCACATGACCCACCTCAGCCGGTCACATGGTCCGATGCAGCCAATCACCCCGCCCCCTCGACGTAACCCCGCCCCCTCGACGTAACCCCGCCCCTTCGCCGAAACCCCGCCCCTTCGCCCAGCCGCCGCGCCTTTCGCCGCCCCCCCCCCGACGTAACCCCGCCCCTTCGCCCAAACCCCGCCCCTTCGCCCAACCGCCGCGCCTTTCGCCGCCCCCCCCTCGACGTAACCCCGCCCCTTCGCCGAAACCCCGCCCCTTCGCCCAGCCGCCGCGCCTTTCGCCGCCCCCCCCTCGACGTAACCCCGCCCCTTCGCCCAAACCCCGCCCCTTCGCCCAACCGCCGCGCATACGCCGGCCCCGCCACCTCTCTGGCCCCGCGACTCGTGGGCCTTCTAGCCCCGCCCCGCCACCTGGTTCCACCCCCCTCGCCCCGCCCCCGTCCCCGCCCCCGGGCAGGGCGCGGGCTGTGCTGGAAGGTTGTGGGCCGGTTGGTGTGAGGAGAGTTTCTGCAGATAAACCCGGGGATTGGGGAGACTCACTGACCTCGCGGGGGGAGAGAGGCGGCTTCCTCAGCCCCCCCCCCATCCCCGCTCCCCCTGTCAGACTCGGGGCGGCACAGCGGCTTCGAGCTGCTGCCTCACAGCGCCAGGGAACCGGGTTCGGTTCCAGCCTGGGTCGCTGTCTGTGTGGAGTCTGCACGTTCCCCCCGTGTCTGCGTGGGTTTCCTCCGGGCGCTCCGGTTTCCTCCCACAGTCTCCATACTGAGCATTGCAACCCGAAGCGGTATTGGCTGACTCCTGGCAGCTGATCCTTTATCCTGTCTCCCACTTGCTGCAAATCCCAGAGAAGGAAAATGAAGAGGAAAGTGGAAAGGTTTATTGTATTCTGAAGATGTGCAGGTTGGATGTATTGGCCGTGCTAAATTGCCCCTTAGTTGTTGACGGGGTTTTTGGGAGGCTGTGTGTTGCGAACTCTGTTCTGAATCAAAGACGTGTCTTTATTTAACCAATACCTATTGGGAGAGAGATAAGAACATAAGAAATAGGAGCAGGAGTAGGCCATCTAGCCCCTCGAGCCTGCCCCGCCATTCAATAAGATCATGGCTGATCTGAAGTGGATCAGTTCCACTTATCTGCCTGATCCCTATAACCCCTAATTCCCTTACCGATCAGGAATCCATCTATCCGTGATTTAAACATATTTAATGAGGTAGCCTCCACCACTTCAGTGGGCAGAGAATTCCAGAGATTCACCACCCTCTGAGAGAAGAAGTTCCTCCTCAATTCTGTCCTAAACTGACCCCCTTTATTTTGAGGCTGTGCCCTCTAGTTCTAGTTTCCTTTCTACGTGGAAAGAATCTCTCCACCTCTACCCTATCCAGCCCCTTCATTATCTTATAGGTCTCTATAAGATCCCCCCTCAGCCTTCTAAATTCCAACGAGTACAAACCCAATCTGCTCAGTCTCTCCTCATAATCAACACCCCTCATCTCTGGTATCAACCTGGTGAATCTTCTCTGCACTCCCTCCAAGGCCAATATATCCTTCCACAAATAAGGGCACCAATACTGCACACAGTATTCCAGCTGCGGCCTCACCAATGCCCTGTACAGATGCAGCAAGACATCTCTGCTTTTATATTCTATCCCCCTTGCGATATAGGCCAACATCCCATTTGCCTTCTTGATCACCTGTTGCACCTGCAGACTGGGTTTTTGCATCTCATGCACAAGGACCCCCAGGTCCCTCTGCACAGCAGCTTGTTGTAATTTCTTTCCTTTTAGATAATAATCCAATTTGCTATTATTTCTTCCAAGTTGAATAACCTCGCATTTGTCAACGTTATACTCCATCTGCCAGATCCTCGCCCACTCACTCAGCCTGTCCAAATCTCTCTGCAGACCTTCTACGCCCTCCACACGATTCACTTTTCCACTTATCTTTGTGTCGTCTGCAAACTTTGTTACCCTACACTCAGGGAGGATGCAGGGAGGATTGCAACTCCTCTCTAAAATGACACCACCTCAGCACAATCGATATACCATTTTTGAAGGTTTGTATTCTCCGCCCAATCTGGCGTACAGACTGGATGGTCCAATTACATTAATACACTTTATTGGCCAGTAGCATCCCTCTCATAATTAGGAATTCAGTGGCGAATTGGACCAAAAGTCCTTCCTCTGTCACTTAGCAAGCTGCTTATGTACATCAGGCTGGCGTCAGACCATGAGAATTGATAAGGAGTCACTTTCCCTGTCTGGCCAGTCATACCTTTATCAACAAAAGCTGAATACTTCCATTCGTTGCAATTAGCACTTAAACACTTCTATTCATTTATAATTTCAGCAATTCTCCAGCTGCGAGGACATTAATAATTCTGTATCCTATCGTTACCAGAGAATGCAGCCTGTCTGATTTCACTTTTTCCCATTATGCTGTGGGGCAGTTGGTTTTGACCAAAGTTCACAAATACCTTTAAAACTACATTTCAAAGTTACAAAACCTATTAAAAATCCATTGCTATTGATTATATATGTGGTTAATAAACAATATCTTTGCATAATATATGAAGGAGGCACATCGTGATACTCTTGGTGTAAGGCACATTATGACTCCGAGCTAACTTACTTTGGTTTAAAGTCCCATAATGTGGAGACGCCGGCGTTGGACTGGGGTGAACACAGCGCCTGCCTTCACGACACACGACAGCAGAGTCGCTGAGCAGAAACTGATAGCCAAGTTCCGCACACATGAGGACGGCCTAAACCAGGATCTTGGGTTATAGAACATAGAAAGCCACAGCACAAACAGGCCCTGCGACCCACAAGTTGCGCCGATCATATCCCTACCTCTAGGCCTATCTATAGCCCTCAATCCCATTAAATCCCATGTACTCATCCAGAAGTCTCTTAAAAGACCCCAACGAGTTTGCCTCCACCACCACCGACGTCAGCCGATTCCACTCACCCACCACCCTCTGAGTGAAAAACTTACCCCTGACATCTCCTCTGTACCTACCCCCCAGCACCTTAAACCTGTGTCCTCTCGTAGCAACCATTTCAGCCCTTGCAAATAGCCTCTGAGAGTCTACCCTATCCAGACCTCTCAACATCTTGTAAACCTCTATCAGGTCACCTCTCATCCTTCGTCTCTCCAGGGAGAAGAGACCAAGCTCCCTCAACCTATCCTCATAAGGCATGCCCCCCAATCCAGGCAACATCCTTGTAAATCTCCTCTGCACCCTTTCAATGGCTTCAACATCTTTCCTGTAATGAGGTGACCAGAACTGCGCGCAGTACTCCAAGTGGGGTCTAACCAGGGTCCTATAAAGCTGCAGCATTATCTCCCGACTCCTAAACTCAATCCCTCGATTAATGAAGGCTAGTACGCCGTACGCCTTCTTGACCGCATCCTCCACCTGCGAGGCCGATTTAAGAGTCCTATGGACCCGGACCCCAAGGTCCTTCTGATCCTCTACACTGCTAAGAATGGTACCCTTCATATTATACTGCTGCTTCAATGGATCTGCCAAAATGGATCACCACACACTTATCCGGGTTGAAGTCCATCTGCCACTTCTCCACCCAGTCTTGCATTCTATCTATGTCTCGCTGCAACTTCTGACATCCCTCCAAACTATCCACAACACCACCTACCTTGGTGTCGTCAGCAAACTTACCAACCCATCCCTCCACTTCCTCATCCAGGTCATTTATGAAAATGACAAACAGCAAGGGTCCCAGAACAGATCCCTGGGGCACTCCACTGGTCACTGACCTCCATGCAGAGAAAGACCCCTCCACAGCCACTCTCTGCCTTCTGCAGGCAAGCCAGTTCTGGATCCACAAGGCAACAGCCCCTTGGATCCCATGCCCTCTCACTTTCTCAAGAAGTCTTGCATGGGGGACCTTATCGAACGCCTTGCTGAAGTCCATATAGACCACATCCACCGCTCTATCGGTAACCCTCCACAGCTTGTCACACTATCGGTAACCCCCACAGCTTGCCTCCTGGACTTGCAGAATCTCACTAGCTGTCCTGTCTGGAGACAGTACACACTTCTTTAACCTGTAGCTCATGCTCCCTCCACTCACATTGTATCTTTAAATGTAGCTGTAAAGATTCGCATTCTAATCAGTATTCTGTAACTTGGTTTTGTGTCTCTGTATGCCCTGTTGAGAGCAGATATCCACTCCATCTGATGAAGGAGCAGCGCTCCGAAAGCTAATGGCATTTGCTACCAAATAAACCTGTTGGGCTTTAACCTGGTGTTGTTAAAACTCTTACGGTATTAAAGTCCCATAAGCAGGGGTTTCAGTATCCCCTGTTACAGCCCCATTAAAGGAAACATTTGGTCTACATTTACTTTATCAACCCCTTTTAAAATGTTATATACCTCGATAAGATCCCCTTTCATCCTTCGAAATTCCAGTGAGTACAAGCCCAAATTGTTTAATCTCTCCTCATACGTCAACCCTTTCATCCCCGGAATCAATCTGGTGAACCTCCTCTGAACTGCCTCCAATTCCACCACATCCTTCCTCAAATAAGGAGGCCAAAACTGAGCACAGTACTCCATGAGATGTGGTCTCACCAACACCCTATACAATTGCAACAACACTTCTCTACTTTTATACTCAAGGCCCTTTGCAATAAATGCCAACATCCCATTGGCCTTTTTTACTACATGCTGCACCTGCACAGTGACTTTCTGTGATTCATGAACACACACCCAGATCCCTCTGCCCGTACGCATTTTGAATCAGCTTTCCATTCAGGTAATAATTTGCCTTTCTACTTTTTCTGCAAAAATGGACAACCTTACACTTACCCGCATTAAACTCCATCTGCCAAATTTTGGCCTATTATCCTAGCCTATCTATATCCATCTGTAAAATCTTTATATCCTCTTCACTGTCTGCTTTCCCATCTATTTTAGTATAATTCACAAATTTTGCCATGTTACACTGTCCCTGCTTGCAGTTCATTTATATAGATTGTGTGATAGTTAATGAACACTGTTAAACTATTACAAAACTCTGAACCTCATCACAACACCTACCAAACTACACGCAACATCTTACAACAAGGATAATGGCACAAGGCCAAAGGGACTGGTAATGGGACTAGTGAAGAAATAAAAGGTGTGTCGAAATGAAGTGTAAATGACGAGCAGAAACATTACCAACAAATTGAGAGGATTAGCCTTAGGAGAAATGTTAAGGGACCCTTTGGTCTGTGGCATAGACAGTTTAATTATACAAAATAAGTTATTGGCTGAGACCAAAATCTCTCTCTCGAAGAAGCTGTGGATCTGGCCCAGGTGACAATGCAGAACAGGGTGTGATCGAGTTGCAGGATGTGCCAGACAAGATAAACTGCTCGAGGGAAATGGCTGTTTTGAAGAGCAACCTGAATGGGGGAACTGAAGAGTTCAATAAAAGGGATACAGCATCAAATGCAGAAACCTGCTTTCGGTATGGGGGAGAACACCACCAAGAAGCTTGCCAATGTGGGAATTATGTGTGTTTCAGGTGCAACAAAAAGTGGGGTTACAATAGCTACCCACCAATCCATTGGAATTCTTCCAGAGTATAGATTGCTGGAAAATGATCACCAATGTGCTGTACCCGGCAGGAAGATCTCTGATAGCCTCGCGCTACTCAGGGATACGATCGCCTACGTGCAGGACAGGCAGGTGGACACCTGCCTCATCAGTCTAGACCAGGAGAAGGCGTTTGACAGAATATCGCACAGCTACATGATGGATGTGCTCTCCAAAATGGGCTTTGGGGAGGGAATCTGCAATTGGATCCAACTGCTCTACACAGACATCAGTAGCGCAGTTTCAATCAATGGGTGGGAATCAGATACGTTTCAAATCAGGTCTGGAGTCAGGCAGGGCTGCCCTCTCTCCTCCGTCCTTTTTGTGTGTTGCATTGAACCCTTTGTCGAGGACCTCAGAAGTGACCCAGGCATCAAAGGGGTTACAATCCCAGGCAGCGGAGGGACGCAAGTCAAAGCCTCCCTCTACATGGATGATGTGGCTGTTTTCTGCTCGGACCCCTCGTCTGTTCGCAGGCTTCTTCGAGTCTGTGAGCAGTTCGAGCTGGCCTCGGGGGCCAAAGTCAACCAGGGTAAGAGTGAGGCCATGTTCTTTGGGAACTGGCCTGACACATCCTTTGTCCCCTTCACCGTTAGGGTAGACTACCTCAAGGTGCTGGGGATGTGGTTCGGAGCGGCAGGGGCATGCGCCAAAAACTGGGAGGAGCGCATCGCCAAAGCCAGACAAAAATTGGGATTGTGGGAGCAACGCTCCCTCTCCATCACTGGGAAGAACCTTGTGATCCGATGCGAGGTTCTGTCCGTGTTGTTGTACATGGCGCAGGTGTAGCCTCTCCCCAAGTCCTGCGCAGCAGCAGTGACCCGGGCCATCTTCAAGTTCATCTGGAGATCAAAGATGGATCGTGTCCGGAGGGAGGCGATGCACAAATCTCCAGAGAACGGAGGGAAAAACGTTCCCAACGCCGCCCTCGTCCTGATGGCCACCTTTGTGTGCGGCTGCACCAAGCTGTGTGTAGATCCTCGGTACAGTAACAGCAAGTGCCACTATGTGTTGAGGTTCTACCTGTCCCAAGTGTTGCGGAGGATGGGTCTGGCCACATTGCCGCGGAACGCTCCAAGTAGTTGGACCGTACCGCAGCACCTGTCCTTCGTGGAGAAATTCTTCCGGAAACACACCTTTGACCACATGGCTATCAAGCAGTGGTCAGCACGTAATGTCCTTGAGGCCCTGAGAGAAAAGGAGACGGCAGATCCTGTCGGATGGTTCCCTGAGCGGACTGTCAATGTCATTTGGCAGAATGCCTCATCACCAGAACTCACAAACAAGCACCAAGACCTGGCTTGGCTGGTGGTGAGAAGGGGACTCCCCGTCAGATCCTTTATGCACGCCCGAGGTCTCAACCTCACCGCACGCTGCCCTCGAAGCGGCTGCGGGGCTGATGAGACGGTCGCACACCTCCTTGTGGAATGTGCCTTTGCAAAGAAGGTCTGGAACGAGATGCAGTGGTATTTGTCGCGGTTCGTCCCGGGCAGCTCGGTGACGCAGGACTCTGTGCTCTACGGGCTGTTTCCGGGGACGCACACCGAGACAAATATCAACCGCTGCTGGAGGGTCATCAACTCGGTGAAGGACGCGCTCTGGTCCGCCCGAAACTTGCTGATCTTCCAGCTGAAAGAATTGTCCTCGACCGAGTGTTGCAGACTGGCACATTCCAAGGTCCAGGACTACGTGCTCAGGGACGCGTTCAAGCTTGGGGCAGCCGCCGCCAAGGCACAATGGGGAAAGGCCACCGTGTAAAGCATCTCAACCGAGGCAGACCGAGGGCCGGGTAACTGCAGAATACCCTCGGCCTGTGTAACTGTGTGCTTATCTGAAAAATAACGGCACACAGTAAACTCTGACGTATGTATATAGTTTTAAGAAATGAAATGTAACAAAATGTAATGTTTTGTAAATAAGCACTGTATTGTACTGTAAAAATGATTCTTTTTTGCACTGTTTATGACTTTTGGATCTGTAATTTTGCAATGTTTTATTGGAGAGTTTTTCTTTTTTGTGAATAAAGTATATTTTTGAAATAAAAAAATTTTTAAAAATTAATAAAATTTCTAGGGACACTTCCTTAAGTACTCTGGTATGCAGAGCATTTGGCCCTGGGGACTTATTGGGTTTTAATCCAAGTAATTTCCCCAGAGTAGAGCTCAAATATTTGGAAATCCCATTCCTAAAATTGAAGACTTCTACCCAAAACTAGCTGGAGGATTAAAATACAACAAATTAGACTTCAGTCATGCTAACCAGCAATTGGAATTGGATAAAGACTCACAAAGGTTGGTAACCATCAACACTCAGTGTAAATCGGTATACACGCCTGCCTTTGGAGACTCATCAACCTGCGCCATTTTCCAACGTACAATGGAAAGTCTATTACAATGCATCCCGAATGTAGTGGTTTATCTCAACAATAAATTACAGGAACTACACTTGAAGAACACAGGGAAAATTTGGAGACAGTTTTGAAATGTTTTAAAGAAGCAAGTGTTAGGCTGAAATGGGACAAATGTACTTTCCAAGCAGACAAAGTTACCTATTTAGGTTTTAGGGCAGATGCAAAAGGGTTGCACCTTTTGGAGGACAAAGTAAAAGCCATAAGAGAGGCACCACAGCCAACAAATGTCCCTGCATTAAAGTAATTTCTCAGTATTGTGAACTATTATGGTAGGTTTTTACAAAATATGTCTACCACCTAAGCCCACTCCACCAACTGTTAAAGAAACACCAACGTTGGAGGTGGGGAGAAGACCAGAAAGAGCCATTCATAAAAATCAAGCAGGCTATGCAGTTGCCGGTAATATTGGTGCAGTATGATCCAACCAAGCCCTTAGTAGTAACTTGTGATGCATCACTGCATGGACTGGGAGTGGTTTTGTCCCACAGAATGCCTGATGGAGCAGAAAGGCCAATTGTCTTTGCCTCAAGGATGCTGACAGATGCGGAAAAGACGTATTCCCAGATAGATAAGGAAAGCTTGGTGGTCGCAGATGCAGTCAAAATGTTTCATCAGTACATTTTTGGTCAGAATTTTACAATAGTTTCAGACCACACACCATTGCTGGGACCAGTGCCACCAATAGCTTTGGTAAGAGTGCGGAGATGGGCTGTCTTATTCGCTGTGGCCTTTGGGTATTTGTGCTGGGCTCCATACTGTGGCTGGTTTCTGGAGCAACTGAACCTTGTGTCCCTAGCGGAACTTTGTCCCTTACAACTGGTGTGCCCACAGCATGTTGTCATGACCCCACCCAACATCCCATGCCCCATGAACAGGGCTCAGGTGGTGGGCGAGCTGGCTGCAAGGGAATATTCACCCAGTGCTGAGTGTATTACAGAGGGAACAGTGCTTTCTTTCCTGTGCCCTCCCTGGTGTTTCTCTGCAGGGACTCTGTGACCAGTTGCTGCTCTCTGACCTTGGCCAATAGCCATTGTCCTGAAATGCTGAACCCTTCATATTACAGTCAAGTTCAAGCCCACAGTGAATAGTGGGCAGAATCCGGAACCTTTCGATGCTCCCCTCACCATCAACATTCCCCCTTTCTACTTGCTCTCTGGCCCACCCATGTTCAATGAAACTCAGTGAATGTGAATCCGATCCACACTTAGTCATGGACAAGATGCAGGGCATCTGGGTGCTTGGTGACTGGTGATGTGTGAATTCAGTCCAAGTCCGAAGCATGTTTGCAGAACAGGGAGAGGTTCAGTTGATATGTGATCTAAGACAGCTAGGGGCTGAGCCTTGGACCCAAGGAAGTGATTGAAGGGCCTGATGGCTGCGAAAGGTGGTGCAGTCCCTGTGTCCTGGAGAGAGCGACACTGCCTGTCCTTGCTGGATTGGAGAACCCCATCCTGAGAGGCAGTTCAGGCGAACAGGACTAAAAAATATATTAAAAAGATATATCTGTACTGAAATCCCATGTTTGAGAATGAGCCTTAAAGCAGAGGGAATAAAATAAAATGAGGAATATGAGAAATCTTTGTGATTTTTATAAATGACCTGGATGAGGAAGTGGAAGGATGGGTTGGCAAGTTTGCTGATGACACAAAGGTTGGTGGTGTTGTGGATAGTGTGGAGGGATGTCAGCAGTTGCAACGAGACATAGATAAGATGCAAGACTGGGTGGAGAAGTGGCAGATGGACTTCAACGCAGATAAGTGTGTGGTGGTTCATTTTGGCAGGTCGAATAGGATGAAAGAATATAATATTAAGGGTAAGACGCTTGGCAGTGTGGAAGCTCAGAAGGATCTTGGGGTCCGGATTCATAGGACGCTCAAAGCAGCGTCGCAGGTAGAGGCTGTGGTTAAGAAGGCGTATGGAATACTGGCCTTCATCAATAAAGGAATTGAGTTTAGAAATCGGGAGATAATGCTGTAGCTGTATAGGACCCTGGTCAGACCCCACCTGGAGTACTGTGCCCAGTTCTGGTCGCCTCATTACAGAAAGGATGTGGAAGCCATAGAAAGGGTGCAGAGAGATTTACAAGGATGTTGCCTGGATTAGGTGGCATGCCTTATGAGGATAGGTTGAGAGAGCTAGGTCTTTTCTCCTTGGAGAAGCGAAGGATGAGAGGTGACCTGATAGAGGTGTATAAGATGTTGAGGGGTATTGATAGAGTGGATTCTCAGAGGCTTTTACCCAGGGCTGAAATGGTTGCCACAAGAGGTCACAGGTTTAGGATGCTGGGGAGTAGAGTACAGAGGAGATGTTAGGGGTAAGTTTTTCACTCAGAGGGTGGTGGGTGCGTGCAATCGGCTGCCAGTAGTGGTGGTGGAGGCGGATTCGATAGGGTCTTTTAAGAGACTTTTGGATAAGTTCATGGAAGTTAGTAAGATAGAGGGTTATAGGTAAGCCTAGTATGTAGGGACATGTTCGGCGCAACTTGTGGGCCGAAGGGCCTGTTTGTGTTGTAGCTTTTCTATGTTCTATGTAGAAGAAAGAAGGAAATTAGGAGGCCAAAAAGAGGGCATGAGGTAGCTTTCGCTGAGAGGATTAAGGTGAATCCAAAGGAATTCTGTAAGCATATTGAAGGAAAAAGTATAACTAGAGAGAGAATAGGATCCCTCAAGGACCAAAGCGAACTCATATGTGTGGAACCGTAGGGGCTGGTCGAGATTCTCAATGAATATTTCTCCTCTGTGTTTACCGTGAAGAAAGACATGGAGACTTGGGAACCTGGGAAAGTTAGTGCCGATATATTGGGGACAGTTCTCATTACAGTCGAGGGGGTGATGGACGTTTTAAAATGTATGAAGGTGGATAAATCTCCTGGCCCTGACCAGGTCTATCCAAAAGCACTACGTCAGGCGGGAGAAGAAATTGCGGGAGCCCTGGCTGAGATATTTGCATCATCATTAGCCACGGGTGAGGTACCAGAAGACTGGAGGGTAGCAAATGTTGTGCCCTTATTTAAGAAGGGCTGCAAAGAACAACCTGGCAATTATAGACCGGTGAGCCTAACGTCTGTGGTGGGTAAGTTACAAGAGAGGATTCTGAAGGATAAGATGTATAGGCATTTGGAAAGACAGGTTTTGATTATGGGTTTGTGCATGGGAGATCATGCCTTACAAATGTGTTAGAGTTCTTTGATGAAGTGACCAGGAAGGTTGATGAGGGCAGGGCAGTAGACGTAATCTATATAGACTTCAGTGAGGCCTTTGGTAAAGTAGGTAGGCTGCTCTGGAAGGTTAGATCACATGGAATCCGGGGAGAGCTGGCAAATTGGATATACAATTGGCGTGATGGTAGGAAGCAGAGGGTAATGGTGGAAGGATGCTTGTCGGACTGGAGGCCTGTGAGTAGTGGTGTGCCTCGGGTCAGTGCTGGGCCCATTGCTGTTTGGTATCTATATCAACGATTTGGATGAGAACATACAAGGCATGATCAGTAAATTTGTAGATGACATTAAAATATGTGGTATTGTAGAAGGAAGGTTATCAAAAATTGCAGCAGGATCTTGATCAGCTGGGGAAGTGGGCTGAGAAATGGCAAATGGAGTTTAATATAGATAAGTTTGAGATGTTGCATTTTGGAAAGTCAAATCAAGGTAGGACTTTCAGGGTAAATGGTAGAACCTTAGGGATTATCATGGAACAGAGGGACCTTGGAGGTCAGGTGCACAGTTTTCTAAAGGTGGAGTCACAGGTAGATTGGGCAGTGAAGAAGGCTTTTGGCATGCTGGTCTTCATCAGTCAGGGCATTGAGTACAGGAGTTGGGAAGTTACATTGCAGTTGTACAGGACGTTGGTGAGGCTGCACCTGGAGTATTGTGTTTAGTTTTGGTCGCCTTCCTAGGCACAGTAGCACAATGGTTAGCGTTGCTGCTTCACAGCGCTAGGGACCCAGGTTCGATTCCCAGCTTGGGTCATTGTCTGTGTGGAGTTTGCATATTCTCCCCGTGTCTGCGTGGGTTTCCTCCGGATGCTCCGGTTTCCTCCCACAGTCTGAAAGCTGTGCTAGTTAGGTGCATTGACACTAACAGGCTCCGGACTGTGGCGACTAGGGGAATTTCACAGTAACTTCATTGCAGTGTTAATGTAAGCCTTACTTGTGACTAATAAATAAACTTTAACTTTATTTAACATTTCAGGCAGCATGGTCAGTGCATCTTGGAGGGCCGAAGGTGCCTGTGGTGTAATTTTCTTTGTTCTTAAGATGTTATTAAACTGGAGAGAGTGCAGAAGAGATTTACAGGATGTTGCCAGGATTCAAGGGACTGAGTTATAGGGAGAGATTGGACAGGCTAGGACTTTTTTCTTTGGAGCGTAGGAGACTGAGGGGTGATCTTATCGAGGTGTATAAGATCATGACAGGCATGGATAAGGTGAATGCACTCAGTCTTTTTCCAGGGTTGGTGAATCGAGAACTAGAGGGCATAGGTTTAAGTTAAGAGGGGAAAGGATTAATGGGAACCTGAGGAGCAACGTTTTACACAGAGGATGGTACGTGTGTGGAATGAGCTGCCGGGGGAAGTGGTTGAGGCAGGGACATTGACAACATTTAAAAGGCATTTGGACAGATACATGGATAGGAAAGGTTCAGAGGGATATGGGCCAAATGCAGACAAATGGGGTTAGCTTAGATGGGCATTTTGGTCAGCATGGACCAGTTTGGGCCAAAGGGCCTGACTCCGTGCCGTAGATTCTATGGTTCTATGATGAGAGATTCTTGATGAGGAAGTTGAGCCTCAAGGGCAAGAAGGTGGAGATTGACTGATTGGGTGGAGTAGGAAGAGTGATTCTGATACTAAGTATAAAATAAGAATTTGAGTTTCTGTGGTGCCGTTTATAACGCTGGAAATGTCTCAAAACTCTCTGCAGCCAATGAGTTATTTTTGAATTGCAGTCACTGTTGTAATGTAGGAAACAGTAGCCAATTTGCACAGCAAGATCCCACAGACACGACTGTAATCTTTTTCTGTGTTGATTAAGGGATAAATGATTGCCAGGACAGCAAGGAAATTTGCCCTACTCACATTTTACATTGAGAGCAGATGAGACCTCAATATCTCCTCTGAAAGCTGAGATCTCTGACAGTCCTGCATTCCCACAGTATTGCACTGGGAGTGCTTTATGGGCTTGTATCTCTGAAGTGAGATCTTCTAACACAATGGTGAGTCTGATACCCAGTGAGCCAGACTGATGTCTGTGTGAGAGGTGAGGGAGTGAGGTGAGAGTGGAAATCAGAAACAGGAGATCCACTCGTGTGGATTCAGCTCCTTTTTTAATAATGGCTAATTCTGCAGTTTTGAACAACTGCAGTGGTCTATATTCACTCGGTATAACCCTCTCTGCAGGAATATCATGATCCAGAAACATGGAGGCATCACCATTGCTGTGCATAAGATGACAGTGTAACGGAGGAGCCAAGCTGTGAGTTGCCACTTGGAGAGTGATTGATGTTGGTCATTGCTGGGGGTGTTACAAACCTTCAAAAGGCAGCCTCTGGACTTGTTCGATGTCTGGGTCATTGACATTTGGGGCTGGGTGAGAAAGTAAAACGATTTTATCTGTATCTGTGTGGAATAGATTTGAAATTAAACACAAACTGAATTTGCAAAAGTGTGGACTTTATCTCCCCATTCCCCTCTCCTGAATCACGATATTCCTGATATCATAGAAACCCTACAGTGCAGAAGGAGGCCATTCGGCCCATCGAGTCTGCACCGACCACAATCCCACCCCACATATTTACCCACTAATCCCTCTAACCTACGCATCCCAGGACTCCAAGGGGCAATTTTTAACCTGGCCAATCAACCTAACCCGCACATCTTTGGACTGTGGGAGGAAACCGGAGCACCCGGAGGAAACCCACGCAGACACGAGGAGAATGTGCAAACTCATGCAACTACGGGAAGAACTCACAACGAAACACCCCTTTTTATGTAATTGTCCCTATAGATTCTTAAACTGTACAAATTTCAGTAATATTGCCACAAGACACCCATTTTTTGCTAAACGGAGGTATTTCACATGGGTTCTTCATCTCTCACTCGATAAAGGAAATTCAAGGCTTGTAACAAAACTTTGCTTTCTAGAACAAACATTTTCCCTGAGAGTGGGCACAGTAAGAAGTCTCACAACACCAGGTTAAAGTCGAACAGGTTTATTTGGTATGAGCTTTCAGAGCGCTGCTCCTTCATTAGGTGAGTGGGCATCTCCACACTCCGAGCTCATTTTGCTTCTTTCACGTGCTCGCTCTAAGCACAGCACATCTCTCTCATCCATCTTTCAATCTTTCCTGATGAATATTTCTTCTGTTTAAACGCATTGTTCTTTACTTTGGAAATTACCTTTTCAGAAGCAGTCCATGTTCAAATGCAAAAAGATCTGGACAAAATCCAGGCTTGTGCTGACAAGTGGCATTCGTGCCACACAAATGCCAGGCAATGACCATCACCAATAAACGACTCTCTAAGCACCGCCCCTTGACATTCAATGGTGTTACCATCACTGAATCCCCCACTGTCAACATCCTTGGGGTTACCATTGACCAGAAACTCAACTGGACTTGCCACATAAGCGCAATGGCTACAAGAGCAGGTCAGAGGCTGGGAATACTGTGGTGAGTAGCTTACCTCCTGACTCCCCAAAGCCTGTCCATCATTTACAAGGCATCAGAACTGACGAAGGGTTGCCCAGACTTGAACTGTTGGCTCTATTCTCTCTCCACAGATGCTGCCAGACCTGCTGAGATTTTTCAGCATTTTGTTTCCGATTCCAGCATCCGGGTATTTTGCTTCTTTCTGAATATTCACACTGTTGCTGTCATCAGATCTGAACCAATGAAATGCTGTTCCCATTAGCTGATGGGAAAATGATTCCGAACACCAATTTAAACTTTTGGCCTAAAGATACAGGAAGGATGTGAGGAAAAATATTTTATAGGCAGCCAGTGGCAATGACCTGGAACTCACGACCCACGAGAGTGGTGGAAGTGGAGACCAATGAATGATTTCAAAAGGAAATCGAATGGACACATGAGAGAAATAAACTTGCAGGGATAGAGCGAGAGAATGGAAATGACTGGATTACTCTACAGAGAGCTGCTCAATGGGCTGAAAGGTTTCCTGTGCAGTAATGGCCATGTCTGGAACATTGGGAGCAGAGGCTATAATCGGAAACAGCTGAACTCAGTGTTGAATTGGAAGCCTGTAAATTTTTTTAAGTGTAAGTCGAGGTGCTCTCCCTTGAGCTTATGTTGAGCTTCACTAGAATGGATGAAGGGGCTTATATGTAGAGAGATCAGAGTGGGAGAGTGGAGAAGATTTTAAATTATACAGTGTCAAGCTGGGGCTTGAATGGAGGTGTTGAGCAAAATGATCACCCCATCTGCAGTTGAACTCCGCAGTGTGGAGCAGATCACGTTGTGAGCAGTGAATGTAATATTTTCAATTGAAGAACGTACACGCACTTCACTGTTTCTCCTGGCACAAGTGCTTAGGGCGTTGGATGGTGAGGGCAGAGGGTTCAGTTCAAAAGGGCATATGTTGCATTTTCTGCACGTCTGTGATACACACAAGGCTTTGATATATAGATCCATGCATATGCATTTGTCTGGGTGTGAGCTGTCTTGTAAAACATTTTCTCTGCTTCAATGCTCTCTAATATCCTTTAATTCCTTCTTTAATCTGCACCATTTAGTTTAGAACAGGAATACTTTGTCCACATTTAACATTTTATTTTTCACCTTTGTAGGAAGTGGTGTGAGCTTGCTATCTGATTCCACTGAGGTAATAATGGAGGAGACATAGAAAGGATAGTGCAATAGAACTCTGCCACTTATCTTCCCAGGCGAAATACCCTTTGTCAGAATTGTGAACACCTCAAAGAAAAGAATAATTTCTGGTAAACTCTGAAACGTCAATATATGTCATCATCCAGAGTTTGAAAGGAGCATGATTATCAAACCGAGCGAGGATTGTGTGAAGGGGAATTTGGCTCCTCACCTCAGCCATTGATAACGATGACTGTTCTCTCTTATTGATCGAACCACTCTGTGTATGGCTAATCGCTTATCTCAGCTCTATGAGACAGTTTTCTATCAATCACAACTATTTACAGCACAGAGAGTACATCAATCATCCAAACCATTTTCATTCTGAGCTTTCTGTTGGCTAGGTTCAGATGTATAGAAAGAGTTGGTTTCAAAGCTGAGTTATCAGATACATTTTTAAATTTCACCCTTCCAAGCTGCAGAAATACACACCTCCCTGTCACTCAGTATGCCCGAAGATGTTTTTATAATGAGGCTTAAAATTAAGGATTAGTTATTGGGTGAATATGACCCAGGGTCAGCTAGTAACTGGGATAGGTAAATATCAGCTTTTGAGGATACTTCTTGTGGGATTTTTGCCACATTCTATATTATTAACACTTTTTAAACACCCCACAGGATTCTGGGGAAATTGTGTGAAACGTCCTTTTGTTGGGATAATTACCAATGTTCACTCAGACAATAGCGTTAAATAAAGTCACAAAACGCACAACATTTCTCCAAGGGGAAGTAAGTCCTTTGGAAAGGCTGGAGCTTCGAGTCTGACTTTTGATGCCGTTCAATTCCCACTTACAGCCTAAAAAACTGAAAGGATGTGAGGTGAGAGCTTGGACTGTGTTACAGTCCTCATAGAGCCCAAAAACTTTTAAAAAGAGACATTTGGGCATACAGTTAAAAGCAGAAAAGATGACATGACAAGATTTCACATTTTAAGATGTTTACTGCAACAAACAGAGTAAAACACTTTGACTAAACATTATTTTTATCAGCAACTTATATTTTAAGCTAAAGAACTGAAAAAAATCTCACTATCAGCTATAAGCTACACTGTCCTTCAAAGTAGATTTTCAATTCTCCCAGAATTAGTCCAAAATGATTCTTAGCTTCAAGGGTTTACTTCTGATCCTTTCCCAATCTAGAAACATTTAACTCCAGAACTGCCTTTCACAATGTGACTTCTCCGAGAGACTTCTCCCTCTAGCTAAAGCTAAGAAAATCTTCCAGCCTCATTTTAACTCCCCAAGAAGTTGGTCTTTTCAATCAAAGTGTACATTTCTAACCACATTCCTGTATGGTAAACCAGAGAGACTTAAACCTCGAGCTGTTCCCTCTTCTGGATCCTGACCAAAATATTCTTTCTTTATTCTTCCATGGGGTGTGGATTTCAGATGACACTAAAATAGGTGGCATTGTAGACAGTGGGAAGGTTATCAAAAATTGCAGCAGGATCTTGATTAGCTGGGGAAGTGGGCCGAGAAATGGCAAATGGAGTTCAATACAGATAAGTGTGAGCTGTTGCATTTTGAAAAGTCAGATCAAGGTCGGACTTTCACAGTGAATGGTAGGACCTTAGGGAGTATCGTGGAAGAGAGGGACTTTGGAGTTCATGTGCACTGTTCTCTAAAGGTGGAGCTACAGGTAGATAGGGCAGTGAAGAAGGCTTTTGGCATGCTTGCCTTCATTAGTCAGGCCATTTTGTAGTTGGGAAGTTATGTTGCAGGATGTTTATCCTACAACCTAAGGGCTTCTCAATCCATCAAATGGACCATACAGCGGCCTCAGGCAAGGCTAGGGGAGGTGAGATATGCTTCCTAATCAACACCTCGTGATGCCTAGACATAGCAACACTGGCAAGTTTCTGCTCCCCAGACCTAGAATACCTGACGCTAAAATGCCGCCCCTACTACCTTCGGGAGTTCACCTCTGTTATCCTGACGGCAGTTTACATCCCACCCCATGCGGACGTGAATATTGCACTGGATCAAATATACACAACTATGAATAGCCTTGAGACAAAACATCCCGAGGCCTTGTTCATCGTGGCCGGGTACTTCAATCAGGCCAAGCTCAAGAGCGTACTACCAAGTTAGCACCAACACGTCTCCAGAGCCCAAACATCCTAGACCACTGCTACACAAATATCAAACATGCCTACTGCTCTATTGCCCTTTGGCAAATCAGACCACAAGACTGTGCTCCTGCTCCCAGCTTACAAGCAAAGACTGAAGCAGGACGATCCATCAAAGAAAGTCATGCAATGTTGGTCTGAGGAATCGGATAATCTCCGACGGGGCTAGTTGGAGTCAGTGGACTGGTCAGTATTTAAAAATTCTGCGACCAGCCTGAACGAGTACGCCACTACAGTAACTGACTTCATTAGTAAGTGTGTAGAAGACTGTGCGCCAAAGAAACAAATCCGCGTGTTCCCCAACCGGAAACCATGGATGAACAGGGATCTCCACTGCTTGCTGAAGTCCAGGTCTGAGGCTTCCAGGTTAGGTGACACTGACCTATACAAGAAAGCCAGATACGATCTAAGGAGATCCATCAAAGATGCCAAATGACAGTACCGGATCAAGCTAGATTCCAAGGCTAGCCACACAGACCCCCACCGACTATGGCAAGGTCTGCAAGACGTAACAGGCTACAAGATTAAGGCACGTAAAATCGCCGGCTCCAACGCACCCCTCCCTGATGAGCTCAATGCATTCTATGTGTGGTTTGAGCAAGAGGTCAGCGAGAGCATGTCCTCCAACTTGGAAGCCCTGGATGAACCTGTATCTGGAGTCACCATTGCAGATGTCAGAGCAGCTTTCTCGAAGGTCAACCCATGGAAAGTGACTGGCCCGGATGGGGTACCCGGACGTGCACTCAGATGCTGCACTGATCAGCTGGCGGGAGTATTCACAGACATCTTCAACCTCTCTTTACAACAATCTGAGGTCACTATCTGCTTCAAGAAGATGACCATCAAGCAGCGTGCCTCAATGACTATCGTCCAGTGGCTCTGACATCCATCATTACGAAGTGCTTTGAAAGGTTAGTCACAGCACGAATCAATTTCAGCCTCCCGAACTACCTGGATCCACTACAGTTTGCCTACCGTCGCAACAGGTCCACAGCAGACACTATCTCCCTGGCCTTGCACTCAACCCTGGAACACTTAGATAACAAAGACACCTATGTCAGACTCCCACTTATTGACTACAGCTCAGCCTTCAACACCTTAATTCCTACGAAACTCATCTCCAACTCCAGGGCCTGGGCCTTGGCTCCTCCCTCTGCGACTGGATCCTGAACTTCCTAACTCACAGACCACAATCAGTAAGGGTAGGAAACAACACCTCCTCCACGATCATCCTCAACACCAGTGCCCCACAAGGCTGTGTTCTCAGCCCCCTACTACAGTCCTTATACACCTATGACTGTGTGGCCAAATTCTCCTCCAATTTGATTTTCAAGTTTGCTGATGACACCACCGTAGTGGGTCGGATCTTAAACAATGACGAGACAGAGTACAGGAATGAGATAGAGAATCTGGTGAACTGGTGCGGCAACAATAATCTCTCCCTCAATGTCAACAAAACGAAAGAGATTGTCATCGACTTCAGGAAGCGTAGAGGAGAACATGCCCCTGTCTACATCAACAGGAACGAAGTAGAAAGGGTTAAGAGCTTCAAGTTTTTAGGTGTCCGGATCACCAACGACCTGTCCTGATCCCCCCATGCCGACACTATAGTTAAGAAAGGCCACCAATGCTTCTGCTTTTTCAGAAGACTATGGAAATTTGGCATGTCAGCCACAAAGGAAGTCAGGGAATGCATCAAGGCAAAAGAGAGAGCCTATAATGTGGCAAAGAGTAGTGGGAAGTCAGAAGATTGGGAAGGCTATAAAAACAAACAGAGGATAACAAAGAGAGAAGTAAGGAAGGAGAGGATCAAATATGAAGGTAGGCTAGCCAGTAACATTAGGAATGATAGTAAAAGTTTCTTTAAATACATTAAAAACAAACGGGAGGCAAAAGTAGACATTGGGCCGCTCCAAAATGACGCTGGTAATCTAGTGATGGGAGACAAGGAAATAGCTGAGGAACTTAATAAGTACTTTGCGTCAGTCTTCACAGTAGAAGACATGAGTAATATCCCAACAATTCAGGAAAGTCAGGGGGCAGAGTTGAATATGGTTGCCATCACAAAGGAGAAAGTGCTAGAGAAACTAAAAGGTCTGAAAATTGATAAATCTCCGGGCCCAGATGGGCTACATCCTAGAGTTCTAAAGGAGATAGCTGAAGAAATAGTGGAGGCGTTAGTTATGATCTTTCAAAAGTCACTGGAGTCAGGGAAAGTCCCAGAGGATTGGAAAATCGCTCTTGTAACCCCACTGTTCAAGAAGGGAACAAGAAAAAAGATGGAAAATTATAGGCCAATTAGCCTAACCTCAGTTGTTGGCAAAATTCTAGAATCCATCGTTAAGGATGAGATTTCTAAATTCTTGGAAGTGCAGGGTCGGATTAAGACAAGTCAGCATGGATTTAGTAAGGGGAGGTCGTGCCTGACAAACCTGTTAGAGTTCTTTGAAGAGATAACAAATAGGTTAGACCAAGGAGAGCCAATGGATGTTATCTATCTTGACTTCCAAAAGGCCTTTGACAAGGTGCCTCACGGGAGACTGCTGAGTAAAATAAGGGCCCATGGTATTCGAGGCAAGGTACTAACATGGATTGACGATTGGCTGTCAGACAGAAGGCAGAGAGTTGGGATAAAAGGTTCTTTCTCAGAATGGCAAGCGGTGACAAGTGGTGTCCCGCAGGGTTCAGTGTTGGGGCCACAGCTGTTCTCTTTATATATTAACGATCTAGATGACGGGACTGGGAGCATTCTGGCCAAGTTTGCCGATGATACAAAGATAGGTGGAGGGGCAGGTAGTATTGAGGAGGTGGGGAGGCTGCAGAAAGATTTAGACAGTTTAGGAGAGTGGTCCAAGAAGTGGCTGATGAAATTCAACGTGGGCAAGTGCGAGGTCGTACACTTTGGAAAAAAGAATAGAGGCATGGACTATTTTCTAAACGGTGACAAAATTCATAATGCTAAAGTGCAAAGGGACTTGGGAGTCCTAGTCCAGGATTCTCTAAAGGTAAACTTGCAGGTTGAGTCCGTAATTAAGAAAGCAAATGTAATGTTGTCATTTATCTCAAGAGGCTTGGAATACAAAAGCAGGGATGTACTTCTGAGGCTTTATAAAGCACTGGTTAGGCCCCATTTGGAGTACTGTGAGCAATTTTGGGCCCCACACCTCAGGAAGGACATACTGGCACTGGAGCGGGTCCAGCGGAGATTCACACGGATGATCCCAGGAATGGTAGGCCTGACATACGATGAACGTCTGAGGATCGTGGGATTATATTCATTGGAGTTTAGGAGGTTGAGGGGAGATCTGATAGAAACTTACAAGATAATGAACGGCTTAGATAGGATGGACGTAGGGAAGTTGTTTCCATTAACAGGGGAGACTAGGACGCGGGGGCACAGCCTTAGAATAAAAGGGAGTCACTTTAGAACAGAGATGAGGAGAAATTTCTTCAGCCAGAGAGTGGTGGGTCTGTGGAATTCATTGCCACAGAGGGCTGTGGAGGCCGAGACGTTGAGCGTCTTCAAGACAGAAATTGATAAATTCTTGATTTCTCGAGGAATTAAGGGCTATGGGGAGAGAGCGGGTAAATGGAGTTGAAATCAACCATGATTGAATGGTGGAGTGGACCCGATGGGCCGAATGGCCTTACTTCCGCTCCTATGTCTTATGATCTTATAACTCTCACCAACTTTTACAGTTGCACCATAGAAAGCATTCTTTCTGGTTGTATCACAGCTTGGTATGGCTCCTGCTCTGCCCAAGACCGCAAGAAACTACAAAAGGTCGTGAATGTAGCCCAATCCATCACGCAAACCAGCCTCCCATCCATTGACTCTGTCTACACTTCCCGCTGCCTCGACAAAGCAGCCAGCATAATTAAGGACCCCACGCACCCCGGACATTCTCTCTTCCACCTTCTTCCGTCAGGAAAAAGATACAAAAGTCTGAGGTCACGGACCAACCGATTCAAGAACAGCTTCTTCCCTGCTGCTATCAGACTTTTGAATGGACTTACCTTGCATTAAGTTGATCTTTCTCTACACCCTAGCTATGACTGTAACACCACATTCTGCACTCTCTCGTTTCCTTCTCTATGAATGGTATGCTTTGTCTGTGTAGCGCGCAAGAAACAATACTTTTCACTGTATGTTAATACATGTGACAATAATAAACCAAATCAGACCAAATTAACAGAAGGTGATATGTTTGTGGAATGAGCTGCCGGAGGAAGTGGTTGAGGCAGGGACATTGACAACATTTAAAAGGCATTTGGACAGATACATGGATAGGAAAGTTTTTGAGGGATATGGGCCAAATGAAGGCAAATGGGGTTAGCTTAGATGGGCATTTTGATCGGCATGGACCAGTTTGGACCGAAGGGCCTGTCTCCGCGCCATATATTCTATGATTCTATGAACACTGGCAAGTCCATCATTGGTTGCCCATCTCTAATTGCCCTTGAAATGAGTGGTTCACCAAGACCATTTCAGAGGGCAGCTGGGAACCAACTATATTGCTGTCTGTAGGTTCTCAGGGACCAAAATTTCCTCTCTCTCAATCCATTTTCATGGCAATGTGAATCACATGGGCCTTGCATCCAGTAAGAAATGCTGATTAGCTATCCTTGAGATCCCAACTCTATTCTGGAAGTAAATAGACAGCTAAAAGCACAATTGTTTACCACCTGACATTCTCATCACTTTTTGAGGACTTTGACAGTCTCCTGCCATTGTCTCAAAGAATGGGCACCTTGCACCTTCTTCCCTGTAAAACAATCTGGGTCCCATTTAACCACTAACAATCAAAGCACTCAGGTTATCTGTCAGGCAGACTTCAGAAAAGGTCACATGATCCCCTTCATTTTGCTTTAAATTAAAGACACCATCCAAAAAGCATAACAATCTTATAAACTTCATAAATATAACAGAACAGAATTTAGCTGTTAATCCAGAGGACAGAAAGACTCTGAGCTCTGAAGAACATTCCCCAGTGAGTTATGATTTTTCACCTAACACACTCAAGCTAAATCGCTCTGAGCATTAACCAGAACTGGTTCAAAAAGCGCAGGGAGGTTGAATATGAGCTGCATTGCTTTAGCACAGAGGAAATTTGTCCTTTGTGGCGTGTACTGATTCATAGTGGTAGAACCCACTGTCCTGTGTGAACCAGTTAGGTTCAGTTCCCAGAGACAGATTATACTCTGTTACAGTAATGGTCTAAATTCATCATCTGATGTTCCTTAAAGGAGTGATCAGCTCACCAGATGCCCTTCACTGGGAGCATTGATTGAAATGGTTTAGAACCAGCACAAAACCCTACCCTTAAATTACCATGTAAATAACAGGTGAAGGGGGAAGGGAAAGGGGGAGGAGGATAAAGGGGTGCACCTGCCAGTAGTAAGTGGTTATCGTGTTATTGCAAGGGCAGCAGGAAGACATTTTCCAGGAATTCCCAGGTCTCTGGACATCTTGATGTAAAAGTACAATGAATGTGAAGATTACAGACTGTGTATGGCCCATCTGCTATAAATCACTTTTCTAAAGCATGTAGAGTTTATTGAAGCTATAAATACAGCAACATGGGAGATGTAAACTGCACCAAACATCATCAATCTGAGGTACAAGTTGTTTCACTTCTCAGCCCAATGCTCCAGTGAATATCATTCCTTTTTTTTGTAAAAGAGGCAATGGCAGAGAGTAAACTGGTTTCCCGTTGTTCGCTGAATTTGGCTTTTTGAGATCTCTCTCGCACTCCAATCCTCTCTGGGTGCCTGTGAAGGGATGATTGGCACTGGGACTCATCCAGCATCCAGTTACTCATCCAACTGGCCATGAGTCAGCCTAGACACTGCGTCTGGGAGGGCTATTTGAATGTTGGGGAATCACATTATCAAAGAACTGCAGTAACCTGACCTCCAGGCCGGAGGAGTCATTCAGGATTGGCAAACAACATTTAAACAAAGTCACCAATTTAGGATGCCCCAAAGCACTTTGTGCAGCTTTTGTGCAGTCACTATTGTAAGGTGGGGGAGGTGATAGTTACTGGATGCATGGCAAGATCCCACAAACAGCAATGTGACAACGACCCAGAAATCTGATGTAGTGACTTTGACTGAAGTATAAAAGTTGCTGAACATCCTTTACACTTATCTAGGAGAGCAGGCAAAACACCAAGTTTACATCTTATCTGAAAAACAGCATCTCTGACAGTGCGGCACTCCCTCAGTACTCACTCTCTAACTGTGCAGTGGCCCCTCAATATTGAGCCTGTAACGGTGCAGCACTCCCTCAGCACTGACCCTCTGACAGTGCGGCACTCCCTCAGCACTGACCCTCTGACAGTGCGGCACTCCCTCAGTACTCACTCTCTAACTGTGCAGTGGCCCCTCAATATTGAGCCTGTAACGGTGCAACACCCCCTCAGTACTGCCCCTCTGACAGTGCAGCACTCCCTCAGTACTGACCCTCTGACAGTGCAGCACTCCCTCAGCACTGACCCTCTGACAGTGCAGCACTCCCTCAGTACTGACCCTCTGACAGTGCAGCACTCCCTCAGCACTGACCCTCTGACAGTGCAGCACTCCCTCAGCACTGACCCTCTGACTGTGCGGCACTCCCTCAGCACTGACCCTCTGACAGTGCGGCACTCCCTCAGCACTGACCCTCTGACAGTGCAGCACTCCCTCAGTACTGACCCTCTGACAGTGCGGCACTCCCTCAGTACTGACCCTCTGACAGTGCGGCACTCCCTCAGTACAGACCCTCTGACACGCGGCACTCCCTCAGTACTGACCCTCTGACAGTGCGGCACTCCCTCAGCACTGACCCTCTGACAGTGCGGCACTCCCTCAGCACTGACCCTCTGACAGTGCAGCACTCCCTCAGTACTGACCCTCTGACAGTGCGGCACTCCCTCAGTACTGACCCTCTGACAGTGCAGCACTCCCTCAGCACTGACCCTATGACAGTGCGGCACTCCCTCAGTACTGACCCTCTGACAGTGCGGCACTCCCTCAGTACTGACCCTCTGACAGTGCGGCACTACCTCAGCACTGACCCTCTGACAGTGCAACACTCCCTCAGTACTGACCCTCTGACAGTGCAGCACTCCCTCAGCACTGACCCTCTGACAGTGCGGCATTCCCTCAGCACTGACCCTCTGACAGTGCAGCACTCCCTCAGTACTGACCCTCTGACAGTGCGGCACTCCCTCAGTACTGACCCTCTGACAGTGCGGCACTCCCTCAGCACTGACCCTCTGACAGTGCAGCACTCCCTCAGTACTGACCCTCTGACAGTGCGGCACTCCCTCAGCACTGACCCTCTGACAGTGCAACACTCCCTCAGTACTGACCCTCTGACAGTGCAGCACTCCCTCAGCACTGACCCTCTGACAGTGCGGCACTCCCTCAGCACTGACCCTCTGACAGTGCGGCACTCCCTCAGTACTGACCCTCTGACAGTGCGGCACTCCCTCAGCACTGACCCTCTGACAGTGCAGCACTCCCTCAGTACTGACCCTCTGACAGTGCAACACTCCCTCAGCACTGACCCTCTGACAGTGCGGCACTCCCTCAGTACTGACCCTCTGACAGTGCGGCACTCCCTCAGCACTGACCCTCTGACAGTGCAGCACTCCCTCAGCACTGACCCTCTGACAGTGCAACACTCCCTCAGCACTGACCCTCTGACAGTGCGGCACTCCCTCAGCACTGACCCTCTGACAGTGCGGCACTCCCTCAGCACTGACCCTCTGACAGTGCGGCACTCCCTCAGTACTGACCCTCTGACAGTGCAGCACTCCCTCAGCACTGACCCTCTGACAGTGCAACACTCCCTCAGCACTGACCCTCTGACAGTGCGGCACTCCCTCAGCACTGACCCTCTGACAGTGCAACACTCCCTCAGCACTGACCCTCTGACAGTGCAACACTCCCTCAGTACTGACCCTCTGACAGTGCGGCACTCCCTCAGTACTGACCCTCTGACAGTGCGGCACTCCCTCAGTACTGACCCTCTGACAGTGCGGCACTCCCTCAGCACTGACCCTCTGACAGTGCGGCACTCCCTCAGCACTGACCCTCTGACAGTGCAGCACTCCCTCAGCACTGACCCTCTGACAGTGCAGCACTCCCTCAGCACTGACCCTCTGACAGTGCGGCACTCCCTCAGCACTGACCCTCTGACAGTGCAGCACTCCCTCAGCACTGACCCTCTGACAGTGTGGCACTCCCTCAGCACTGACCCTCTGACAGTGCGGCACTCCCTCAGCACTGACCCTCTGACAGTGCAGCACTCCCTCAGCACTGACCCTCTGACAGTGCGACATTCCCTCAGTACTGACCCTCTGACAGTGCGGCACTCCCTCAGCACTGACCCTCTGACAGTGCAGCACTCCCTCAGCACTGACCCTCTGACAGTGCGACATTCCCTCAGTACTGACCCTCTGACAGTGCAGCACTCCCTCAGCACTGACCCTCTGACAGTGCGGCACTCCCTCAGCACTGACCCTCTGACAGTGCAGCACTCCCTCAGTACTGACCCTCTGACAGTGCAGCACTCCCTCAGCACTGACCCTCTGACAGTGCGGCACTCCCTCAGCACTGACCCTCTGACATGCGGCACTCCCTCAGTACTGACCCTCTGACAGTGCAGCACTCCCTCAGTACTGACCCTCTGACAGTGCGACATTCCCTCAGTACTGACCCTCTGACAGTGCGACACTCCCTCAGTACTGACCCTCTGACAGTGTGACACTCCCTCAGTACTGACCCTCTGACAGTGCAGCACTCCCTCAGTACTGACCCTCTGACAGTGCGACACTCCCTCAGTACTGACCCTCTGACAGCGTGACACTCCCTCAGTACTGACCCTCTGACAGTGCGACACTCCCTCAGTACTGACCCTCCTGCAATTTGCCTAAATCTGCTGCAGAAAGTTTGAAAGATTGTATCAATGTGATCCAGCCATAGAAGAACATGAGGCCTGGAATATAACCTCAAATTCTGCCCTTTATACACCTTAGCAAGACACTGGAGGGAGACAGAAATAGCCCACAATCATAATGAACATAACCTCGCATGAACCTCACTGCTGAGCACATTAGGAACAAGGTGCATTTCTGGTGTGGCAAAGCCACCTCACATCACCAACATGGAATAACAATTGTGTAATAAACACCATTCATTGCAACTGATAAGAACAGAGTGGGGAATTAATCACCCAGGCCCAGATAACAAGGAGACCCTCAGCAATCTCTGCACACATTCTAGCAATCAATACCAAGAACACAAGCTCAAGAAATTGGAGCAGGAGTAGACCATTCGACCCATCAAGCCAGCTCTGACACCCAGTACAATCGTGGCTACTCTTGGGCTTCAGTTCCACCCTCTCGTCCACTCACCATTTCCCTCAATTCCTTGAGAAATGAAATGTCTGCCTATCCCAGCTTTAAATATATTCAATGATGGAGCATCTACAACACACTGGGATAGAGAATTCCAAACATTCACAATCCTTTGAGCGAAGAAATGTCTCCTCATCTCAATTCTAAATGATTGGCCCTTTATCCCGAGACTGTGTTACCTTTTTTTAGATTCCTCAGCCAATGTGAAACCCAGTAACCAACATTGGTGATCATGGAAACTCGTAATCAATGTATAATCTAGTGATCAACATGGTAATCTATGATGAATTCAGCATTCAGCAACCAACAGCAATCAGAATTAATATGGAATCTGGTGATCAATAATTAACTCAGAATTAGAAATCAGTAAATAATGTGCAATTTGTTAACCAACACTAACAACCAATGTGGAAGCCAGTGACCAGTGTATGCATTAATCTGAATTTCCTGAGCTCAATGCACTCTTGCATTAGGACAGTTCTTGGAGTGGTGGGAGTGGGGAAGAGCAGAGTGAGACTTGTACAGACTGAATGTAACAGAGCTGGGACCAATGACCTTTCAGGGTGATTTATTCATGTTATTGGGAGGGTTTAAACCAGGTGGTAAGGAACCAGGAGATAGTATTACAGAGGAAGCAAATTCTTTGGATCTGGAATTCACATAGCAGAGGCAGCTTCAACTATGGCTTTCAAAGGGAAGTGCACAATTAACTAAAAAGAGATTGTCAGAGCGAAAGGGAAAAGACAGGGGACTGGGACTGTCATATTGCCTGGAATGACCTCAATGAGGCCCATGAAGTTGGCCTCTTGGAGTATGAGCTCCCTGATTGAGGTTTCTTCCAGTTCACAGGCTCCCAAGCGTGCCCTTTTGCAACCTTGTGGAGTCTGTGGACCATGTCTACATTCTGTGTTATAGGCTGCACTATCTTTTCAGTTTCCCTGATGTTTTGTTTGCACTTCAGTCCCATGCTCCTGATCTACGGGCACACGGTGCGGGGGGGGCGGGGGGGTGGGGGGGGGTGGTAGTGGCGGGGAGCGGGTCGGGAGGAGGACCTCCTCATGAACCTGCTCCTGGGCCTAGCGAGGCGTGCCATCAACAGGTTCAGGCAGCGGGCGATCGACAGGGTTGTCCAACCTGACTGTCTGCCCCTCTACCGTGGCTATATTCGCGGCCAGGTGTCCCTGGAGAGGGAGCATGCGGCGTCCAGGGGCACCGTTGATGTCTTCCGTACCCGCTGGGCACCGCAAGGACTGGGGTGTATTATTGACCCTGATAATCACCTTTCAATTTGATGCTTTACGTTTCCTTCCCACTTTGTCTTTTGTTTCAGGTGGTTCCCCTCCTTTTAGGAAGCTGCCCCTTTTGAGTTGTACTTAAGCTAGCTTGATTTCCTTTATTTGGTTCGACGGGGGAAGAGTTCCCTGATGGAGGTAATGATTGCCTACCCAATCAGGGAATTTCAGTTCTATTTTTTTTAAAATTCATCTGTGGGACACGTGCGTCGCTGACTGGACCAACATTTATTGCCCATCCCTAGTTGCCCTTGGAGAGCAATTGAGAGTCAACCACATTGCTGTGGCTCTCGAGTCACATGTAGGCCAGACCAGGTAAAGACAGCAGATTTCCTTCCCGAAAGATGGGTTTTTCCGACAATGGTTTCCTGGTCATCAATGGATTTTTAATTCCAGATATTTTTTATTGAATTCAAATTTCACCAGCTGCCGCGGCGGGATTCAAACTCAAGTCCTCAGAACATTAGCTGAGTTTCTGGATTAACAGTCTAGCGAAAATACCACTAGGCCATCGCCTCCCCCAGAGAGTGTTCCGATAATGTTGAGGAGTGCCAGGTCTACTGACACTCCGGACTCTGACTTTATACCTGAAACGCTCTTAGGAGTGGAATAGAGTTTGTAAATAAAGGGAATCTGGTGGAGAGACACCGATCTCTGAGGAGTTAGTTCAGTGGCAATGAGGAAAAAGAGTGACCCTCAGGAACTTGCTCACTAACAGCCGGCTTCACTTGGGGTAAGCCAGTTTCAGGCATCACGACTTTGTTTGGGAAACTGGCCTGTTTTGACCCTGCAGTGGAGGACTGGATCCAATATCTGGAACGCATGCGTTACCTTTGAGAACAAATGACATTGAGGCAGATGAAAAGCAATGGATCATTCTTCTGGCTGCTTGTGGACCAGCGGCATTTACCCTTATTCACAGCTTAACGTTTCTGGAGGTGCCAGTTACCAAAACTTTCCAGGAATTGGCGGGCCTAGTGAGGGAATATTAAGCCACCTCTGATCCTAAGAAGGTACAAGTTTTACTCAGCACTCCAGGAGATGGAGAAATCTGGTACAGGTTTCCTAACAAGGTTGAGACAATTGGCAGAAGCATGTAAATTTGGGCTGACTCTTAACAAGATACTTAGAGACTGTTTGGTATGTGGGATAAATAATGTAACTATCCAAAAACACCTACCAGCTGAAGCCCACTGGACTTTAGACAGGCGCTATAGCTGGCCTCATCGTTGGAAAGTGCTAGAAGTTTGGTATATGAGTTGTGAGGTATCTCGATGGGAGTGGGCACCCACGGTAGTTTGACAGAGTTCAGTGACCACTACTTGAGCGTGGACGATTACATAACCTTCCTCAGGAAGTATCCGGATACAAGTAAGCCCGGGTGTGCCCGAAGTACAGTATCACAGCAAAGCCAAGCTTTGACCAGACAGTCAACAGTCCCTTCCGAATCCTGCCCAGAAAGGCACTGCAATTGTTGCCGTTCATGGAGTTGGAGCAGCAAAGCAAGCCTTCAAGATATAAATTTAGGAAAATGACATATAGGCTGACGTCCAGGAGAGTACACACCTTGGAAGATCCACCTACATCTGACATGGAACAATTAAACGGTGCAGCAATGTCTAAATCGGACCCAATGAACAGAATCTGCCATCCTTACCTGGTCTAGCCTATATGTGGGCACCTGAACCACAGCAGTGTGATTAACTCTTAACTACCTCTGGAATGACCCAGCAAGTTATTCAGTTCAAGAGTAGTTAGGGATGGGTGACAAATGTTGGCCCGCCAGTGATACCCGCATCCCATGAAAAAATGAATCTTAAAAAATTTCATTGCCAATTGATGAATGAGCTATAAACTGCTACTAACACTCCTGACATCCCATGAACACAAGCACCATTCCTCCTCAATTAACGCTTTCTCGTTTTTAGTTGATATATTAATATGTAGGGAAATTAACTTGGTCAGTTACTGGCCAGAGACAAACAAAATTAAGCTATGCATCATTGGATTCCAATAGTTACAAGTCCAGCAGAATCTGAAGAATCATAAAAGTAACCAATTTAATCAGGCTTTGCGAAACCATTTTAATCCTATTTACCTTTCCCCATAGACATTGAGCTGAGTTAAATCAGCAAGATGTCAGAAGGTTAAATGTGGCCCATCTCTTCAGGGAAACCACTTCACTAAGTACATTTCAGCTTCGAGTGATTTAATCAACTGGGGAAAGATTTAGAAACACTTGGTCTTGTTTTGTGCAAGTAACACAGATTATGAGGTGATTTTATTGAAGCATTTAAAACGATGTAAGAATGGTGCAGGGTTGGTAGAATCAAACAGTTCCCGTTGATTCAGGGTCTTGAATGAGGGAGTAGAGATACAGGATTACATGGGAGAGATTGAGAACTGAGGGCAGGAAAAGCTTTACACAGATTGTTGTGAAGCTGTGGGATTCACTCCCACGATTAGTGGTTGATGCAGAAAATGTGCATGCAGATAAAAATTACTGAGGGAGATAGGGAATGGGTGGCCACCAGACAGAGGAAGAGTAGGAAGGCAGTGCAGGGGTCGTCTGCGGTCATCTCCCTCCAAAACAGATATACCGTTTTGGATACTGTTGGGGGAGATGGCTCACCAGGGGAAGGTGGCAGCAGCCAGGTTCATGGCACCGTGGCTGGCTCTGCTGCACAGGAGGGCAGGAAAAAGAGTGGCAGAGCGATAGTGACAGGGGACTCAATTGTAAGGGGAGGAGACAGGCGTTTCTGCGAACGCAAACAAGACTCCAGGATGGTATGTTGCCTCCCTAGTACAATGGTCAAGGATGTCTTGGAGTGCTTGCAGGACATTCTGGAGGGGGAGGGTGAACAGCCAGCTGTCGTGGTGCATGTAGGCACCAACGATATAGGGAAAAACAGGATGAGGTCCTACAAGCTGAATTTAGGGAGTTAGGAGTTAAACTAAAAAGTAGGACCTCAAAGGTAGTAATCTCAGGATTGCTACCAGTGCCACGTTCCAGTCAGAGTAGGAATGTCAGGATTGCTGAGATGGATACGTGGCTTGAGGGATGGTGCAAGAGGAAGGGATTCAGATTCCTGGGACACTGGAACCAGTTCTGGGGGAGGTGGGACCAGTACAAATCGGATGGTCTGGACTGGAACCAATGTCCTAGGGAGAGTGTTTGCTCGTGCTGTTGGGGAGGGTTTAAACTAATGTGGCAGGGGGATGGGAACCGATGCAGGAAGTCAGAGGGAAGTAAAGTGGGGACAGAAACAAAAGGCAGGAAGGGGAAAAGTGGAAGGCAGAGAAACCAAAGACAAAAATCTAAAAGGGCCAGTGGGCTGATGAATGGCAGATGGAGTTTAATTTAGACAAATGCGAGATGATGCATTTTGGTAGATTGAACCAGGGCAGGACTTACTCAGTTAATGGTAGGGCGTTGGGGAGAGTTACAGAACAAAGAGATCTAGGGGTACGTGTTCATAGCTCCTTGAAAGTGGAGTCACAGATGGACAGAGTGGTGAAGAAGGCATTCGGCATGCTTGCTTTCATCAGTCAGAACATTGAATACAGGAGTTGGGACGTCTTGTTGAAGTTGTACAAGACATTGGTAAGGCCATACTTGGAATACTGTGTGCAATTCTGGCCACCCTATTATAGAAAGGATATTATTAAACTAGAAAGAGTGCAGAAAAGATTTATTAGGATGCTACCGGACTTGATGGATTGAGTTATAAGGAGAGGCTGGATAGACTGGGACTTTTTTCTCTGGAGCGTAGGAGGCTGAGGGGTTACCTTATAGAGGTCTATAAAATAATGAGGGGCATAGACAAGGTAGATAGTCAATATCTTTTCCCAAAGATAGGGGAGTCTAAAACTAGAGGGCATAGGTTTAAGGTGAGGGGGGAGAGATACAAGAGTATCCAGAGGGGCAATTTTTTCACAGAGGGTGGTGAGTGTCTGGAACAAGCTGCCAGAGGTATTAGTAGAGGCGGGTACAATTTTATCTTTTAAAAAGCATTTAGATAGTTACATGGGTACGATGGGTATAGAGGGATATGGGCCAAATGCAGGCAATTGGGATTAGCTTAGGGGTTTTAAAAAAAAATAAGGGCGGCATGGACAAGTTGGGCCGAAGGGCCTGTTTCCATGCTGTAAATCTCTATGACTCTGACTCTATGGCCACAATACAGAGACTGTGGAGAACTCAGCGAATGGGTCAGAAAGGCTCAGAGAAATAAAACACAGGGAGAGTGTACAAAACATGTCAGGACAGACGGTCTGAGAAAGCAAGGCAGAGAGCAAGGGAAGTCTCGATTAAACTGCATTTATTTCAATGCAAGAGGCCTGACGTGCAAGGCAGATGAACTCAGGGCATGGATGGGTACATGGGACTGGGATATTATAGCAATTACTGAAACATGGCTAAGGGAGGGACAGGACTGGCTGCTCAATGTTCCAGGGTACAGATGCTATAGGGAAGATAGAACAGGAGGTAAGAGTGGAAGGGGAGTTGCGTTTTTGATTAGGGAAAACATTATGGCCGGACTGAGAGGGGATATATCCAAGGGTTCACTCACTGAGTCTATATGGGTGGAACTGCGAAATAAAAAGGGGGAGATCACTTTGATAGGGTTGTACTATAGGCCCCCAAATAGTCAGCAGGAAATTGAGGAGCAAATAAGTAAGGAGATTACAGATAGCTGCAAGAAAAATAGGGTGGTAATAGTAGGGACTTTAACTTTCCCAACATTGACTGGGACAGCCATAGTATTAGAGGGTTGGATGGAGAGAAATTTGTTGAGTGTATTCAGGAGGAATTTCTCATTCAGTGCGTGGATGGCCCGACCAGAGAGGGGGCAAAACTTGACCTCCTCTTGGGAAATAAGGAAGGGCAGGTGACAGAAGTGTTAGTGAGGGATCACTTTGGGACCAGTGACCATAATTCCATTGGTTTTAAGATAGCTATGGAGAACGATAGGTCTGGCCCAAAAGTTAAAATTCTAAATTAGGGCAAGGCCAATTTTGATGTATTAGACAGGAACTTTCAAAAGTTGATTGGGGGAGTCTGTTGGCAGGCAAAGAAACGGCTGGTAAGTGAGAGGCTTTCAAAAGTATGTTAACAAGGGTTCAGAGAAAGCACATTCCTTTTGGAATGAAGGGCAAGGCTGGTAGAAGTAAGGAACCCTGAATGACTCGGGATATTGAGGCCCTGGTCAAGAAGAAGGAGGCGGCACACGACATGCATAGGCAGCTGGGATCAAGTGGATCCCTTGAAGAGTATAGGAGGGTGTAGGAGTAGAGTTAAGAGAGAAATCAGGAGGGCAAAAAGGGCACATTAGATTGCTTTGGCAGATAAGGCAAAGGAGAATCCAAAGAGCTTCTACAAGTGCATAAAGGGCAAAAGAGTAACCTAGGGAGAGAATAGGGCCTCTTAAGGATCAACAAGGTCATCTATGTGCGGATCCATAAGAGATGGGTGAGATCCTAAATGAATATTTCTCATCTGTTGAGAAAGGCATGGATGTTAGGGAACTTGGGAAATAAATAGTGATGCCTTGAGGAGTGTACATATTACAACGAAGGAGTGCTGGAAGTCTTAAAGCGCATCAAGGTAGATAAATCCCCGGGACCTGATGAAGTGTATCCCAGGACACTGTGGGAGGCTAGAGAGGAAATTGTGGGTCCCCTAACAGAGATATTTGAATCATCGACAGTCACAGGTGAGGTGCCTGAAGATTGGAGAGTGGCAAATGTTGTGCCTTTGTTTAAGAAGGGTTGCAGGGAAAAGCCTGGGAACTACAGGCTGGTGAGCCTCACATCTGTAGTGGGTAAGTTGTTAGAAGGTATTCTGAGAGACAGGATCTACAGGCATTTAGGGAGGCAAGGACTGATTAGGGACAGTCAGCATGGCTTTGTGAGTGGAAAATCATGTCTCACAAATTTGATTGAGTTTTTTGAAGGGGTAACCAAGAAGGTAGATGAAGGCAGTGCAATTGATGTTGTCTACATTGACTTTAGCAAGGCCTTTGACAAGGTACCGCATGGTAGGTTGTTGCATAAGGTTAAATCTCACGGGATCCAGGCAGCCAGTTGGATAAAAAATTGGCTTAATGACAGAAGGAGGGTAGTTGTAAAGGGTTGTTTTTCAAACTGGGGGCATGTGACCAGCGGTGTGCCTCAGGGATCCATGTTGGGTCCACTGTTATTTGTTATTTATATTAATGATTTGGATAAGAATTTAAGAGGCATGGTTAGTAAGTTTGCAGATGGCACCAAGATTGGTGGCATAGTGGACAGTGAGGAAGGTTATCTAGGATTGCAACGGGATCTTGATCAAATGGGCCAGTGGGGCCGATGAATGGCAGGTGGAGTTTATTTAGATAAATGAGAGGTGATGCATTTTGGTAGATTGAATTGGGGCAGGACCTACTCAATTAATGGTAGGGCATTGGGGAGAGTTACAGAACAAAGAGATCTAGAAGTACATGTTCATAGCTCCTTGAAAGTGGAGTCACAGGTGGACAGAGCAGTGAAGAAGGCATTCAGCATGCTTGGTTTCATTGGTCAGAACATTGAATACAAGAGTTGGGACGTCTTGTTGAAGTTGTACAAGACATTGGTAAGGCCACACTTGGAATACTGTGTACAGTTCTGGTCACCCTATTATAGAAAGGATATTATTAAACTAGAAAGAGTGCAGAAAAGATTTACTAGGATGCTACCGGGACTTGATGGTTTGAGTTATAAGGAGAGACTGGAAAGACTGGGACTTTTTTCCCTGGAGTGTAGGAGGCTTAGAGGTGATCTTATAAAGATCTATAAAATAATGAGGGGAATGGATCAGCTAGATAGTCAACATCTTTTCCCAAAGACAGGGAAGTCTAAAACTAGAGGGCATAGGTTTAAGGTGAGAGGGCAGAGATACAAAAGGATCCAGAGGGCAATTTTTTTTACTCAGAGGGTAGTGAGTGTCTGGATCAAGCTGCCAGAGATAGTAGTAGAGGCAGGTACAATTTTGTCTTTTAAAAAGCGTTTAGACAGTTACCTGGGTAAGATGGGTATAGAGGGATGTGGGCCAAATGCGGGCAATTGGGACTAGCTTAGTGGTAAAAACTAGGTGGCATGGTCAAGTTGAGCCGAAGGGCCTGTTTCCATGCTGTAATACTCTATGACTCTATTCCCAATTGGATTAGAGAAATGGATGGGATCAGGGATATGTGAACAGGGTTGGTTATTAGGGCTTTTTTCTCGGGTGGAAGATACTTGGAAGGGCTTGTTGAGCAGAATGTGTAATTTCTATGTATTTCTGTGATATGTAGTAAGTCTAGTTAATTTTCAGTAAATTATTAGTAATCTCAATAAGTGCTAAGTGGTTACTGAGCACTCCCCAATTTTAATATTAATGTCTTTGCATGAGCAGTTTGTGCTTTGTCTGCACAGAGTCTATCTGCAGTCTGTGCGCAGTTTGCATGTTGTCTTTGCCTGACCTGCCTGGTCTGCAGGCACAGGTCAGGCAAAGGCAACATGCAAACTGGTCTGCGTGTGTGTTGCGTGTTGTGTGTGCACAAACTGCCTGTGCACCAGGATATATACTGGGGTGCTGAACCCCTCACCTTATCACTGGTCTTTGGTTTGTCCCTGCAATACTGACAGTTTTTCATTTGATTTGATTTGATTTATTATTGTCACATGTATTGGGATACTGTGAAAAGTATTGTTACTTGCGCACTATACAGACAAAGCACACCGTTCATAGAGAAGGAAACGAGAGAGTGCAGAATGTAGTGTTACAGTCATAGCTAGGGTGTAGAGAAAGATCAACTTAATGCGAGGTAAGTCCATTCAAAAGTCTGACAGCAGCAGGGAAGAAGCTATTCTTGAGTCGGTTGGTACGTGACCTCAGACTTTTGTATTTTTTCCCGAAGGAAGAAGGTGGAAGAGAGAATGTCCGGGGTGCGTGGGGTCCTTAATTATGCTGGCTGCTTTGCCGAGACAGCGGGAAGTGTAGACAGAGTCCATGGATGTTGATAACTGCTGTACTGGAGACAGTTTCACGCTTTCAGCCCCATGTTGTTTAGTTAAACATGTAAGTACAATGACACAGAGATCTAAAGGGGTTGTTGGTGATGTCCGTACAACAGATTCAAAAAACTTTGTACCTTTTTAAATTGGGACATATTTGGACTGATTCAATCCTCCTTCACTCAGTTCCAGAGCCACCAGTGAATCTGTCATCCTGCCAGCTGTTTCAGATAACTCACCACAGGCTGGGAATTGGGGTTTCTGCCTTATTCGGCTCAGCACCAGTTCCATCCTCTCCCTCAGGCGACTGAGCCCAGGAGGAAACAGCAGTAAAACAGGGAAATAAGAGCGCTGGTCTGAACTGGCCTTTCCTTCTGTGGGGGTAACTGGTTGGGTAACTACCAACTGATAGGCAGCAGGTAACCATCGAGGATCTTGATCTGGGGAGTGAAGGAGTACAGACTATTTCTGTTGGACTACGATTTTACTGCTGCTGGACTATTTACCATTGATCACAGTTTTCACTGTGCATGAGTTACCCGCGCTACTTTTCAATTGAACCCATTTTTTTTCCAGAAGTGTGCCTTCATCCCCTAGGTACTGATAACTCGCACACTATTCCATCAGCTTCAGCGCTGCTGAAAGCAAAGCCACTGTTTTATTTCTTTAATTTGTCTAAAACCCCAGTGAGACTCACACCAGGCATGAAAGAGAGCAACTCACAAATGTTACTTTAACCCTTATGTATCTCACAGCAACTTCACATGAAAGAAGATCCAGCCTTAAGCTGCCCTGTGAAGAACGTAAGAACATCTGTAACATGGATGTGTTCTTAACATCTGGTTTTATGAGTGAAACCTGCTGGCCAATGTTTTTGCGTTTCATTCTGTCTTCATCACAACAGGAGGAGGCCATTCAGCCCCTCAATTCTTTTCTGCCATTCTATTTGGTTGTTGCTGACCTGAATCCATTTACCTTCAGAACCGGCCAACAGCAACACTCTTGCTGCCTGGAGCCTGAGAACAGCAGTATGTTTTTGGTCCAGCCTCTTCTTTTCCTTTCCTAACTCCCCCAGCAACACACCCATCTCGATGACAATGTAGCTCCAACTCCCAAAGCAAAATAACTATTTGGGCAGAAAGTTCTTTGCAAGCAGAGTAGATACCTCCTCTCCAATTCGCTAGCTAAGTAAGCCCACCTGCTGTTTTATTAAGTTACCTTTCCAGCTGAGAACTCCTTACCTCAACAAGGCTCCACCTTTTAAGAGGAATAGGCTATAAGTTGTTCTTGTTACATTTATCCCATTTCCACAGTTAAACATTAATCTTTCCAGAATTAAAAATTACCTCTAAAATATTACTGTGAATATGAATTGGTATTTATCACACGAAACACAGAGTCAATGACACATTAATAGGACTCACAAATAAAGAGACAAATGAGTTATTACTGGAGCTATTGAGACAAATGCAAGTTCTGTTTCAATGCAGAATTCCTGTTAATTCTCTCATCCATCATCAGCCGCTCATTGCAAACAAAACAATTTCACCAGGAAGACTCATTTTTCATTTGGCTGACATCCATTGGAAGGCATTCCAGATGATTTTCCAGGCAATAATTACTGTGATTTACCCTCTTGTCCATGTGACACCCTTTCCCTCCCTCCCTCCCTCCCTTCTTTCCTCCCTCTCTCCCTCTCTGCCTCCCTCCCTCTCTGCCTCCCTCCCTCCCTCTCTCCCTCCCTCTCTCCTTCCCTCCCTTTCTCATTCCCTCCCTCTCTCCCTCCCTCTCCCTGTGCCTCCTTTTCTCCCTCCCTCCCTCTCTCCCACCTTCCCTCTCTCTCTCCCTCCCTCTCTCCCTCCCTCCCTCCCTTCCTTTCTCCCTCCCTCCCTTTCTCCCTCCCTCCCTTCTCTTTGACTAGGCTCACAATATCTCTCGTTATCCAAGGTTCCCAAAACTTGCCATAGTTATCCTTCATCCTTACAGGAATGTGCTGGTCCTGAATCCCTATCAGTTTACACTTGAAAGCCTCCCACAAGCCAGATGTTTATTTCCCCTCAAACATCTGCCCCCAATCTACATTCTTCAGTTCCTGCCTAATATCATTGTAATTAACCTCCCCCCCACCCCCCCCCCCCCGCTTCCCTTTTAATGAGATCACCTGTTATTCTTCTAAACTCCGGAGACTATGGGCAGATACAGTTCTTGAGTGTAGATGTACTCAGTTGACAGAATTCCCAGGAAGAAATAAATGGGTTCTCTAAGAAAGGTACCAGAATAATCATGGGCGACTTTAATCTACATGTAGATTTTGTGTACAAAATTATGAAGGGTATAGATAGGGTGAACAGTGGGGAGCTTTTTCCCAGGTCGGAGGTGACGATCACGAGGGGTCACGGGCTCAAGGTGAGAGGGGCGAGGTATAACTCAGATATCAGAGGGACGTTTTTTACACAGAGAGTGGTGGGGGCCTGGAATGCGCTGCCAAGTAGGGTGGTGGAGGCAGGCACGCTGGCATCGTTTAAGACTTACCTAGATAGTCACATGAGCAGTCTGGGAATGGAGGGATACAAACGAATGGTCTAGTTGGACCAATGAGCGGCACAGGCTTGGAGGGCCAAAGGGCCTGTTTCCTGTGCTGTACTGTTCTTTGTTCTTTGTTCTGTCCTTCCCTCTCTCTCCCTCCCTCCTTCCCTCTCTCCTTCCCTCCCTCCCTCCCTCCCTCCCTCCCTCCATCCACTCACTGAGTACTGAATCTTTGCTAAATGCACATTCTGAAACAACAAAGGTGGTTCTGGGAATCAGGATTTGAACTTCCAATGAAAGGTTCTGGAAGTGGTACTGTTCCCTTTGAAAAACAAAGCCTTGAAATGAAATAATTGAAGTTTTCAAATATTGAGATACAAAATACAAGATATAGGAGCAGAATTAGGCCATTCAGCCCATCGGGTGCGCTCCACCATTCGATCATGGCTGATATGCTCCTCACCCCATTTTCCTGCCTTCTCCCCATAACCCTTCAACCCATTACCAATTAAAAATCTGTCTAACTCCTCCTTAAATTTACTCACTGTCCCAGTATCCACCGCACTTTGGGGTAGCGAAATCATGAAGGGAAATGGCAGATTTGATTCTCGGAAATTGTTCTTTGTGAAATTAATTCAAGTTTCAATTGATACAAATTCAAAATGAGCAAGTTAAGAGAAATCCTTCTCATCAAAAGGTGACTGAATTTAGATTAGAAGGAATAGTTATAATTGAGGGAGAGGGTGGCAATGGGTGGGAGGATGACGGTTGGTGTGGAGTGCAGTAAGGTTGGGTGGGTTCGGGTGAGGTGAAGGTGGGTGGGCTAGGTGAATGTGGGTGCAGGTAGGGTGAGTGTAGGTAGAAGGGTGGGGTGAGTGTGGGATTAATCAAATGAAAGATGTTGTGTGGGTGAAATGGACACAAAGGTATTCTATCACATCCAGGATCAGAGTTTTCAGGAAAGGTCATCAGCTAAGCCAGGCCCAAACAAATGATCGGTGGAGGACATGAATGTTAGTGCAAGGGGTAGCGACAAGTGGGCTGTGTTGTCCTGGACGGTGTTCTGCTTCTTGAGTGTTCTTGGAATTGCACTCATCCAGGCATGCGGAGAGTATTCCATCACACTCTTAACTTGTGCCTTGTAGATGGTAGACTGGCTTTGAGGAGTCAGGTGGTGAGTTAATCGCCACAGGATTCCTAGCCTTTGATCTGCTCTTGTAGACACAGTATTTACATGGCTAGTCCAGTTCAGTTTCTGGTCAAGCTTTGTGTAATTGCTATTTTGTGTAGTAACCTTTGATGTGGCACCTTGTTAAATGCCTTCAGGAAATCTAAATACAGCACATCTTTATCCACATTGCTTGTTATTTTCTCAGACAATAAATTAGTTAAACATGATTTTTCTGTCACAAAACCATGTTGATTCTGCCTGAGATTGCTCCTTCATATTAGTTTCCACAGCATGAAGTTATTACAATTGTCACTTTCCTGAACTTTCCTGGAGAGTTATTTTTCCTCCCAATATGTAGAATGAGTGCCTGTAGTCTTGATGTGGGCAAAGACCAACCGACTTTGAAGACCTCAGCTACATCACTGTTGATGCCACAGGCTTTGTTTTACATCATTTTGGTTCTCCCATCGATGGTGGCACATCCACGGATTCCTATCGATGGTGGTACACCCACAGATTCCCATCGATTGTGGTACACTCATGGATTCCCATCTATGGAGGTACACCCACGGATTCCCATCGATGGAGGTACACCCATGGATTCCCATTGTTGGTGGCACACCCACGGACTCCCATCGATGGAGGTACACCCATGGATTCCCATCGATGGAGGTACACCCACGGACTCCCATCGATGGAGGTACACCCATGGATTCCCATCGATGGAGGCACACCCACGGACTCCCATCGATGGAAGTACACCCATGGATTCCCATCGATGGAGGCACACCCACGGATTCCCATCGATGGAGATACACCCATGGATTCCCATTGATGGAGGTACACCCACAGATTCCCATTGATTGTGGTCCACCCACAAATTCTACCGCAGGGTGCTGGGTGAAAGCCTGGGGAGGATCAGCTGCCATTCCAGATTCATGGTGGAAGAGTTGCTGCAAATGATTTTTCCAGTGTTGATGGGCCACATTGTCATCATTAAGAAGAGAGACACCATCCTTTGAGTGATCTTGGTCTATAGATGGCCATGGTGGCTTCAAAAACACTTCACATGTCATGATGACCATGTATTGTTGGATCTCTTGAGCTTTCCCTTCCCATTATGTGTCATTTATCTTCCAAATTTGTCTTTAGGCATCAGCCTTGAGCTATGTAATGCTGCCTTCTATAATTGCAACCTTGGGTTGTTCAGCCAGACATGTATCTGTCGCCTGTGTTTTTGTTCTAGGAGGCCACAAACTTCAGCATTGAACCAATCCTGGTGACAATGATGCTCAAACCCAGTGATCTCAGCACAGGACCCTTGTACAGATGACTTTATTTGATCCCACAGTTGTGGAACTGAGATTCATATCTGATTAATTTCCAGATTGGTCATGAATTGCACTTGGAATTCCTCTTTTTGATTGGGCTGCTTTAGGGCTGAGACATCGATCTTCTTCCTCTTGGACTTTTGGGTCTTGGAGCTTGGTAATATTCATCAATGATTGAATAAATCTATGATTTATCCAGCAGGTGATCAGTACTTTGCATTAATAAAGTGATATAAGGATTACTTATGTCACAAACAGAATATATTTCTTTCTTAATGTCTTGATCAATGTGATTTGTGTGTGGGGTATTTACATTTTCACCCTCAGAGGAATTGTTCCAATTTAGGTAATTCTAGCAGCAAGCTTTCTGTGAATCTTAAAATAAAGAAGGCTATATATTATCTCACACTTACCCTGGAGATTTGCAAGCATGATTTTTCATCCACTTGATTCATGCACTCAAAGATTAGATACGATGAAAAGAGAAATACTGTAACTACAATGTATAATTCTCTCAGTTTCTCTTTTGTGTCAGGCCTGTAGTTTCTTAGATGAGTTGATTTTTTTTATTGAAGTGAAGGTCCTGTAAGCAGTGGTTTCTCAGTAAGCTGTGAGGTTTCTTATTGTTGGATTTTCAAGAGGTTGGTTCTCAGATAAACTTGAAGTTGGAAAGGTCTTCAGTCGATTTCAAAACATTGCTGTTTATTACCTTGGCTGCTTGGTTGAATGCAGCTAGTACAGTGGCTTTCTGGTAGTTTCTCTGTCTTTGCAGAGCTGAATCTTGGTGTTTTAAAAATAGGCTACAAGCAACAACATCACCTGTTACAAATCCAAAATACTTGTTCAAATAAGTTTGGTGGACAGTTTGATAAACATAGAACAATCATAGAGGAATCATAGAATCCCTACAGTGCATAAGGAGTCCATTCAGTCCATCGAGTCTGCACCGACAACAATCCCACCCAGGCCCTATCCCCGTAACCCACATATTTACTCTGCTAATCCCCCAGATACTAAGGAGCAGTTTACCATGGCCAATCAACCTAACAGGCATATCTTAAAGTTTATTTATTAGTCACAAGTAAGGTTTACATTAACACTGTAAGGAAGTTACTGTGAAATTCCCCTAGTCGCCAGAGTTCAGTGCCTGGTTGAGTCAATGCACCTAACCAGCACATCTTTCAGACTGTGAGAGGAAACCCTGCAGACACAGGGAGAGCGTGCAAACTCCACACATACAGTGACCCAAGACTGGAATCGAACCCAGGTCCCTAGCGCAGCGAGGCAGCAATGCTAACCATTACTGCCTCTTGTGTTGATCTTGTGTTTATCATTTGAAATTTAGAAATTTACCTAGTCTGTGTTGAGAAGAGGGACCATCATAAAGCAATGGCAGGTCAATGTGTACCCATTCACATTCATCAAACACAGATTGAGTTTTGATGTTTTTTGTCTATGGTGAACCAAGAAGATGAGTTGGCCAGAATGCAAAAGTCCTTTTGTTGATGTTCCATCTTTGAACAAAGGGATGTGTAGATTTCCTGCAAGGTCATGAAAGTGAATAGTTAATTAGGCGTTGGCTTGAGTTGCAAAACTGTCTGGAGACAATACGGAAAAATCTCACATCATTCTGGTAGTTTCTCTGCCTTTGCAGAGCTGAATCTTGGTGTTTTAAAAGTAGGCTACAAGCATGGCTAACTAATCTACGTCACCTGTTATAAATCCAAAATACTTGTTCAAATACGTTTGGTGGACAGGTTGATAGGCATTGACTTGAGTTGCAAAACTGTCTGGAGCCAATACAGAAAAATCTCACATGGTTTGCAGTGGCCACTTTAACAGTCTGGGTTTGTTCAAAATTTTAAAGTGATGTCTGAAAGTTCATAATAAACTGGAAAATGACACCTCTCTCTGACAATAATGGAATAACCCAGGAGGTGCCAGTGCTTTGAGCCACGGTGCCTCCATGTGGTTTCGTATTGGCCCTTCAGCTGGAAGAAGGTGTTTGTTACCATGAAGTCATGCTGAGCACACTACCTCAGCAAGGGGATACCAGAGCCATGGCCAATCCCGGGATTAAAGCCTCTCAGAAGGAGGTTTGAGGTTAGCAGTGAAGATTTCATAAAGGTCAGAACCAAACTCCTCTTCAACATCTTCATTGGAGGCAAAGGTCAGTGCACAAATGCTGATGATGGTCATATCTTAGTTACGGGTCAGCTGTCAGAGAAATGTCACGAGTCGTTCATTGCTATAACTGGAGAGTTCTGGCAGTGCATCCAGGTTAATATTCCAAATGGCAAACCCAACTCTGTGGACATCAGGGTCACTGTCAGCCTTTCCTCTCCAGTAGAAGGTGTATCCCTGTTTGTTCTTTCAGCTGCCCCTCCCAGGAAGGTGGCTCTCACTGAGAGCAGCAATGTTAATTTAGAGTCTCGGTAGCTGACACGATACGAATGTAGTTCTTTCTGGATGGTCACTCTTGAGATTGTCCATGAGCATTCCAATATTCACGTTGCAAAATTGAAGGTTTTCTTTCTTTGACCATGAAGATGGTGCTGCCGCAGGGTGCGGTTCCCCAGCCTGGAGAAAGTGGGACAACCTATTTTTAGGGCACCTTTTCCAGCCCTCTCCCCATTGGTGTGAGCAGAGGGTATCCTGAAAGGAACGGCTCAGACACAGATGCTGCTGCCCAAAGACACATCTGTCCCAACACAGGTGTCCAACCATCTTCATGTATCTGTCGCCGTGTGCAGATTCTTGGCTCAGACTCACAGACCTGTCCCTGTCACCAATTCTCCAAGGATTGGTGGTCAGACTTTGGTGGTGAGTCAACCAATGATAATTGGGGCTAACTTGCCGCTGCAACCCTCTTCCACCTTTGCAGCCAGTGTGATGCACAGACTTCCTTTACCTGTTCTGCCATTGAGGGCTTTTTGGATCATGCTTTCATGACATTTTCCCTTAAACTTGTCACCATGTGTGATGCTGCAAGGAGAAAGGAACTCCCAAGACATCTCTCAAGGAATTGTTGGGATGCACAAGCCTGTCCGCCATGTCAAGGTGATGATCCATGGAGTGTGAGGCACCTGTGCCAAACATGGTGACAATAATGAGAGAAGTGGAGAGCAGAAGTGTAGTCATTATGTCACTGTGCTAATAATCCAGAGAATGGGAAAGTCCCAGCATATGGTTTTATGAATTTGAGGTCAGTTAGCGATATTGTACATAAAATCCTTCCATAAATATAAAAGTGCCCTTGAAGTGGCAGTTTCACAAAATCTAAGCTCTGATGATAACTGTATTTTTATTGATAGTGACAAGTTCATGACCTTGTGACTGATTCACCAGGAAACCGCACTGAGGGACAGGTGAGCCAGAGAGTCAAAAAGATCTTTCCAAGGTTGTCTTCGGTGCCCAGGAGAGCAGAATGTTCCTGTTGGCTCCCCAGGAATTCTCAAGCTTCCCTTGCTGTCCTAGGAGCCTCCCCTCGAACTCACCTTGACACGAATTCTCCCCACAGGTTCACAGCTGCAACCACTTGCCTCACTCTCCCATTTACCCTCTTTCACCCCTGCCTCCCTGCCTCATGTCACTGTCATTTGCTTCAATCAGAAGCTGGATCTCTGTTTCGGTGAGACTGGGAGTTAAATGACCAAGAAACGGGGAGCCAGACTGAGAGTGAACTTTGTTCAAAAGGCCCCAGTCACTGCTCGGACAAAGTTAATTCGGGGTTTAGAAATCACAAAGAAAGAAAAGGTCATTATAATCCCACTGAAAAGCCCAAGGCAATCATTGAAAAAGCCAAGTTGACTGACGAACAACACAGTAAAAGTGTTTAATTAAATTGGTGCCAAGAATGCAAACCCAAGTTATATTTGACATGTAAATTTACAAATGTTCCAGGACTTTAAAGGACAGCGATCTGTGGTACTAATAAAATATGATTTTATATTTATATTACACAATGAACATGCAGTTCTCAGAACTTGATATTTAATGATGCCTAATTGACAATTTATTGAGAAATTAGCTCTTGCATTAATATCAAGGATGTTAGCTGAAAGTTAATTACATATTTAAATTGGGTTTATCTCAAGTTGGAAAGCTGGGAGCACGAACAGACCATTTGGTCCCTGGAACCTGCTCCACCGTTTAATAAGATCATAGCTGATCTTCACCTTAAATCCACTTTCATGCACTATCCCCCATATTAGTGTCAAAATGCATGGGATTGGGGGTACTGTATTGAGATGGATAGAAAACTGGTTGGCAGACAGGAAATGATGGGCAGAATGTTCCCATCCCGCCTGCCATGGGAATCGTAGTGGATGGGACACGATCCATGCAAAGGTCCGTTGACCTTGGGTGGGATTTTCCAGTCATGGAGTGAATGCAGCCAGAAAACCCGACCCAAAGAGTAGGAATAAACGAGTCATTTTCTGATTGGCAGGCAGTGACTAGTGGGTTGCCACAGGGATCAGTCCTGGGACCCCAGTTATTCACAATGTGTATTCATGAGTTGGAAGAGGTCACTAAATGTAATATCTCCAAATTTGCAGATAACACAAAGTTGGGTGGGAGGGTGAGCTGTGAAGAGGATGCAGAGAATCTTCAGCATGATTTGGACAGGCTGAGTGAGTGGGCATGTGCATTGCAGATGCAGTATAATGTGGATAAATGTGAGGTCATCCACTTAGATAGCAAAAACAGGAAGGCAGATTATTATCTGAATAGGTATACATTGAGAGAGGGGAATGTGTAACGAGACCTGGGTGTCCACGTACACCAGTCACTGAGGTAAGCGCGCAGGTGCAGCCGGTGGTAAAGAAGGCAAATGGTATGTTGGCCTTCATAGCAAGAGGATCATAGTGAGAGGATTTGAGTACAGGAGCAGGGATATTTTGCAGTTATGTACGACTTTGGTGAGTCCACAACTGGAATATTGTGCACAGTTCTGGTCTCCTTATCTGAGGATAGATGTTCTTGCTATAGGTGCGTGCAGCAAAGGTTTACTAGACTGATTCCCGGGACTTATGTATGAGGAGAGACTAAGTCGGTTAGGATTGTATTTGCTGGAGTTTAGAAGAATGAGGGGGGGTCTCATAAAAACCTATAAAATTCTACCAGGCCTAGACAGGGTAGATGCAAGAAGGATGTTCCCAATGGTGGGGGAGTCCAGAACCAGGGGCCACAGTCTGGGGATACAGGGTAGACCATTTAGAACAGAGATGAGACATTTATTCACCCAGAGAGCAGTGAGCCTGTGGAATTCACTGCCACAGAAAGTAGTTGAGGCCATATGTTTTCAAGAAGAAGTTCGATATAGCTCTTGGGCTAAAGGGATGAAAGGTTATGGGGGGAAGTCGGGAACAGGCTATTGAGTTAGAATATCAGCCATGATCATAATGAATGGTGGAGCAGGCTCAAAGGGCCAAATGGCCTCCTCCTGCTTCTAATTTCTATGTTTCTATCCCTCCACTCCCTCGGCATCTCAAAGGTTATTGATCTCTGACTTGACTTTATTCAATGACTGAGGATCTGTAGGCCTCATGGGGTCTGGTGGTTGGTGGGGCTGGAGGTGTTGGTGAAGGAAATTTATTCTAAGATTCACATCCTTTTGAATTAAGAAATTTCTCGTCATCTCAGTTGGTGTCAACTGTGATTCATTTGATGGAACTTCTTCCCTTTGAATTGCAACATGATGGGTTCAAGACCCACACCAAAATCACACGCACAAAAATCAAAGCTGAACATCCCAGTGTGGAGAGGGTGCTGCACTGTCAGCAGTGCTGTCTTTCAGCTGAGATGTTTAACTGAGGTTACTACATCCCTCAATCAATCTCTCAGAAACATCTTAACTGGTCACTATTGCATTGATTGAATCATAGAATCCCTACAGTGCAGAAGGAAGCCAATCGATCCATCGAGTCTGTAGCGACCACAATCCCACCCAGGCCCTATCCCCATAACTCCACATATTTACCCTGCCAATCCTTTTAACCTACATATCCCAGTACAGTAAGGGGCAATTTAGCATGGCCAATCAACCTAACCGGCACAGGTTTGGATGTTTGTGGGATCTTGCTGTGCACAAATTGGCTGTGACAGTTCCTACATGACAACAGTGATGACACTTCAAAGCACTTAATTGGTTGTAAAGAATTTTGGGACATGTTGTTATGAAAGGTGCTATATAAATGCAAATATTCTTCGTCCTTTTTCCGAAATGGCTGACCTCTCATTCCGAGTCACTGAGGCGTAGTTCCAGACTCTCCAGCCTGACAAACAGCAAGGGAGAAGAAAAAGTAATTGAACCCTCTGTCCCATCAAACCTTTTATGATTTTTATGTTTCGTATTTCAATGAAGTCACCCCTAGGCTCCGGAGAGTCGAGAGCCATTCTGGAATCTGCTCCCAGCTAACAGGAAGCTTAATTCAATACTTTCCATCTTTACACATGGCACTATGGAATGAGACACATTTTAAAGTCCTACCAGAAGGAGCAGGGTCATGTTCCCTGTCCTTGGTTCTATGGCCTGGTGCAGAACAAAGAACAAAGAAAATTACAGCGCAGGAACAGCTCCTTCGGCCCTCCAAACCTGCACCGACCATGCTGCCCGACTGAACTAAAACCCCCTACCCTTCCGGGGACCGGGTGTTTAGTTCAGTCGGGTAGCATGGTGTAGCCTAGGCCAGGACTGGAGGCTTTCAGGTCTCGGTTTTGGGTTCATACCCATTGAATTGATGCTGAATGGGGAAGGAAGATACAGCACAGGGTGTTTCTGTGCTTGCAAAACTCAGCCAGAGTGTTGGACCCCACTGAAAGGAGCAGTTTCTGCCTAGGAATAAGTTCAGGATTTGGTGCTTCCACGAGGGAAGTGTGATCACCTATAATCAGGAATTTATTCTGATAGACATGAAACCTGATGGAATTCTACTGATACATACACATCTCATAACCTTCGAAAGGGACGCACCCATATTTAAAATGGAAAGGGTTGAAGAACTATGGGAAAGAAGCAGGGCAGTGGGAATAACCAATAGCTCTCTCAAAGAGCCAGCACAGGTACAATGGGCCAAATGGCCTGCTTCTGTGCTGTGCCATTCTAGAAACATATCAAAGTGCCAATGCCAGAAATGTCCGGTGAGAAAGGGGATGAATCTAATGGCAATTTTGAGAGTCATGTCTCTGATACTCAGGCTATGCCCTGACTGTGGCTTTCAGACTAACCCAAGGTGTGTTGTCTTTTGATTGATGCTGTTCTATACTGACGCACAAGACTATCTTCCTGTGGTTTCTAAGGCAATCATTGCCATTTCTCACACCAATGAAAGTAGCAGCAGCTTAATGCACAGCTGTGAATGCAAACCAAAGCATTCGGAAACCTTTTGGAGGATTGGCTCTGCTTTCCGCAGTATAACTGCAGAGAGGTGCAGTAAACTTTGACTGATTATATAAGAGCTTTCCAAACCTTTTCCATTTCCTCACTTTCTCAGCTGTCGAGGTGTTTGAGTGATATAACTGGCCCTTTGGTTGGCTCAGTTGTCTAGCTAGCTAGAATCTGGAACCGCTTGTGCCAGCCTCCCTGCCTTACCCTTATAAAAGCTAAAGCACTGTGCCGTGGTTCAGTGAATAATCGCCAAGGACCTGTTTTCATTCAGAGAATTGAAGAAGAAAATTGGCCTCTAAATCTCTGAACCACGGCTACTGTCCCAAGAGAATGAGGCAAAATCCATGATTAACACAGGAGGTCAAAGATAATGTTAAATTGCAAAGCAGGATATACAGAGCGGCAAGGGATAGTGGGAGAGCAGAGACTGGGGAGCTTTTACAATCCAGCAGCGAAAGACTAAAAAACTCATAAGGAGGGAGATGTTTTGAGAGTAAACTTGCATAAAAACAAACAGTAAGAGGTTCTATGGATATATAAATAGGAAGTGCGCGGCTGAGGTAAATGTGGGACCTCGACCGAACGAGGCGTGAATTGAAAACAGCAAACAGAGAAATGGTGGATATGCTAAATAAATTTTTTGCATCAGTCTTCACCGGGGAAGACATTGAAAATATCCCTGAGATTTCAGATGGGCCAATTTCAAATAACATGGTAGAATTTACAATAATCCCAATCACAAGGGATAGATTATTAGAGAAACTCAAGGGGCTAATGAAGGATAATTTGCCAGAACCCAATGAACTGCGCACTAGAGTTCTAATGGAAGTGGCTGCAGAGATAGTGGACCCATTGGTTGAAAATTTTCATAACTTGCTGAATTATGGGAAGGTACCAGAAAATTGGAAAACAGCCAATGTGACCCCCTTGTTCAAAAAGGGAGACAGGCAGAAGGCAGGAAACTATAGGCCAGTTAATTTAACATCCATTACTGGCAAGATGCTGGAGTCAATAATCAAAGAGGAAATAGCTAATCATTTAGGAAACCTAAATATAATCAAACCTGGTCAACAGGGTTTTATGAAAGGTAAATCATGTTTGACAAATTGGCTCGAATTCTTTGAGGATGTAACAGGAAGAGTAGATAGAGGGGAATCAGTAGATGTCGTTTGTTCAAGGTGCCATATAAAGTAAAAGCCCATTGCTTTGGAAGAAGCGTTGCCAGATAGAAAACAGAGTTGGAATAAATGGGTCCTTTTCAGAGTGGAAAGATGTAACTAGTGGAGTGCCGCAGGGATCAGTTCTTGGCCGGCAATTGTTCACTGTTCACATTAATGACCTGGAGGAAGGAACAGAATGAATGTTGATTCTATGATCTCATGAAAGATTTCCAAATTTGCCGGTGATGCGAAGATAGGTGGAAGGGCAGGTTGTGATGAGGATATTGTGATTCTGCAACGGGATATCGATAGATCGGGTGACTGGGTGACAACCTGGCAAATGGAGTTTAATGTGGGCAAGTGTGAGGTCATGCACTTTGGTAGGAAAAATCAAAAAGCAGATTATTATCTAAATGGAGAGAGACTGCAGGTGAGTGAACTACAGAGGGATCTGGGTGTTCTAGTGCATGAATCACAAAAAGCTAGCAGGCAGATCCAACAACTAGTTAAGAAGGCAAATGGAATTTTGGCCTTTATTGCAAAGGGATTGGAGTTTAAAAATAGGGAGGTTTTGTGGCAATTGTACAGGGTGTTGGTGAGGCCTCACCCTCTCATCCCAGGAATTAGCCTGGTGAATGACCTTTGGGCTGCCTCCTTTTTTAGGTAAGGGAACCAAAACTGTATGCAGCATTTAAGCAATTGACTTTTCAGAGAATTAAATCATATCAAAGGTCAGACACTGATTTGTTAACTAATTAATTCAGGATGTGGAGTTACAGTCATAGAGTCATAGAGGTTTATAGCATGGAAACAGGCCCTTCGGCCCAACTTGTCCATGCCGCCCTTTTTTTAAAAACCCCTAAGCTAATCCCAATTGCCCGCATTTGGCCCATATCCCTCTATACCCATCGTACCCATGTAACTATCTAAATGCTTTTTAAAAGATAAAATTGTACCCGCCTCTACTACAAGCTCTGGCAGCTTGTTCCAGACACTCACCACCCTGTGTATGAAAAAATTGCCCCTCTGGACACTTTAGTATCTCTCCCCTCTCACCTTAAACCTATGCCCTCTAGTTTTAGACTCCCCTACGTTTGGGAAAAGGTATTGACTATCTAGCTGATCTATGCCCCTCATTATTTTATAGACCTCTATAAGATCACCCCTCAGCCTCCTACGCTCCAGAGAAAAAATTCCCAGTTTACCCAGCCTCTCCTTATAACTCAATCCATCAAGTCCCGGTAGCATCCTAGTAAATCTTTTCTGCACTCTTTCTAGTTTAATAATATCCTTTCTATAATAGGGTGACTAGAATTGCACACAGTATTCCAAGTTGGCCTTACCAATGTCTTGTACAACCTCAACAAGACAATTCTTATGTTCCAATTCCTGTATTCAATGTTCTGACCGATGAAACCAAGCATGCCGAATGCCTTCTTCACCACTCTGTCCACCTGTGTCTCCACTTTCAAGGAGCTATGAACATGTACCCCTAGATCTCTTTGTTCTGTAACTCTCCCCAACGGTTAACTGAGTAAGTTCTGCCCTGGTTCAATCTACCAAAATGCATCACCTCGCATTTGTCTAAATTAAACTCCATCTGCCATTCGTCAGCCCACTGGCCCAATTGATCAAGATCCCGCTGCAATTGGAGATAACTTTCTTCACTGTCCACTATGCCACCAATCTTAGTGTCATCTGCAAACTCACTAACCATGCCTCCTATATTCTCATCCAAATCATTAATATAAATGACAAATAACAGTGGGCCCAGCATTGATCCCTGAGGCACACCGCTGGTCACAGGCCTCCAGTTTGAAAAACAACTCTCTCCAACCTCCCTCTGGCTTATGTCAAGAATGCCGGCATCTCCACATTATGTCAAGAAGCCAATGTTGTATCCATTTAGATACCTCACCCTGGATCCCGTGAGATTTAACTTTATGCAACAACCTACCATGTGGTACCTTGTCAAAGGCCTTGCTAACGTCCATGTAGACAACCTCAACTGCACTGCCCTCATCTACTTTCCTGGTTAAAAACTCAATCAAATTTGTGAGACATGATTTTCCACTCACAAAGCCATGCTGACTGTCCCTAATCAGTACTTGCGTCTCTAAATGCCAGTGTTGGACTGGGGTAGGCACAACAAGTAGTCTCACAACATCAGGTTAAAGTCCAACAGGTTTATTTGATAGCACGAGCTTTCGGAGCGTTGCCCCTTCATCAGATGAGTGAAGAGTTCAGTTCACAAGCAGGAACAATCAAAAAAGGATGTAGTAACATTGGAGGCAGTCCAAAGGAGATTCACCAGGCTAATTCCTTGATTGGGAGGGTTGTCCTATCAGGAGGGACTAAATAGTCTGGCTCTGTATTCCTTGGAGTTTAGAAGATTGAGGGGTGACCCAGATCCTGAGGGGGCTTGACAGGGTGGATGGTGAGATGTTTTCATGAATGGGAGAGTCTTGAACAAGGGGACACACGCGACAAGATAAAGGGCCAGTCATTGAAAAATGAGGTGCGTAGAAATTTCTTCTGGCAGAGGGTGGTGAATCTCTGGAATTCAGTGCCCCAAAGGATTGTGGAGGCTGGATCATTAGGAGTATTTAAAGTGGAAGTGGATAAATATTTGATAGATTGAGGAATAGAGATCTATGGGGAAATGGCACAGAAAAGGAGCTGAGGCCGGCATAGATCAGCCATGATGGTATTGAATGGTGGGACAGGCTTGAAGGGCCGAATGGCCAACTCCTGCTTCTGTTTCTTATGTTGTTGTGGTCTATATCAAGTATAAATGTAAAATGCTGGTACGCACCCAGTGTGGATGAAGATTTATTCTGGGCGTATAAAAGTCATTCACTCAATCAGATCAAAAATTATAAACAACAATATATAAAATAGTGGATGAAGATGGCAAGTTCTGATAGAATTTATATTCATTTTCAGTCACTTGAGCTGATCTATAGAACTGCAGTGTTAGCATTTAAAACTAAATTAAACCAAATGTTCACTATTGATTTAGTTTCAGAGCCAATGGTTGTTCCTGAATTAATGAGTTAACAAATCAGTGTCTGACCTTTGAATATGATTTAATTCTCTGAAACGTCGATTTCTTAAACGCTCCAGAATTCCTTTTCCAGGTGAGCGCTTAAAACAACGATCGTTGGACTTTGCAACTTGTGTCAGCACACCCTCACAGGACTCATTCATTCAGATAGTGTAAGGGTTTGAGAAGGGAGGCAGAGAGAAAAAGAGAGGGAAAGAGGAAGAGAGAGAGGGAGAAAAGTGAAAGAAAGTGATAGAGAACAAGACAGAGGGGAGAGATAGAGAAAGAGATAGCGAGAGAGACAGAAGAGGGGCAGAGACATTAGGACAAAAAGACAGAGAGAGAGAGACTGATAGAGGGACAGAAAGAAAGAGAAAAAGACAAATAGAAAGAGACAGAGAGAAAAAGAGGGAGACATCTCACTATCAGATTGCTGCAGCTCCATGAAGAGCAGGACCTGAAGTGGGAGGGGACAGTTCCTGGAGATCTCTGCCTGATTCAGAGTGTATTATACAATTCAGCTGTACAGATTACAGACTGAGGCAGACACCCAACACTTCAGACAAAGCTTCCATCTCTGGGATTCAGTATGAAATCTCTGCTCTTTCTAACTTTCCTACTGTTATCAATACCCAGCCAAAGTGTTATTATTACAGGGGTAAGTCTGCATTTCTTACTTAAATTATAGTCAATGAATTTATTTATATATCCAGGATTTAGAGACTTTTAAACATGTATTTACTGAATCTAGTGACAAATCGTACTGTAAATGATCCCTGGAGTCATTGCTCAGTGCTGAAGTGAAATAATTTCAATCTGTTTAATTAACTCATTAATATATTGAACAAGGATAAATATCAATTCCAATTCCTTTGGTTTGTGCTTGATTTGTTCGAACACATCTTTAAAAAGTTGTCTGATGCTGCGTAATGTTGTGTTCCGGAGTTTACAGGTGCAAAGTATATTTTTATATGTAAAATAATGGATTTAACAAGCTCAATGTCTCAGAACAAAAGTACAGCAATGCATCTGGATTGACAATAATCCACTTGATGTGATCAAAAAGTACCCCAGAAACATCAATCCAACCATTCCTTCTTTCACACAATATTTCCAGTATTCAGTTCTGTGAAGGTAAGTACTTGTTTGACGAATTCCTTTGCCGAATTCTGCTGTTATTGAATTCTTTTCTTAAAAATGAACTGTTTTATTGATGTAGCAGCAATCCTGGCTGGAGTTAGCTGAGATCCTTTCCCTGCTGTACCCTTTCCTTATCTTATTCAAACAATAAAATGTCACCAGTCAGGAATGCAATACTGAGATACTGAAACTCGACCTGAACAAGAACAACATTCAGAAACAGGTGGCAGGAACGGCTCAGGGAAGGAAGCGATTTGCCAAAGTGGGAAAGTCGCAAAAACAAATCCAGGAATGCGAACAGTTTGCAATGAGGGCAGGAAATTCAGGCAGAAATTGGCGGTTAGTGTCTGAGAGGGAAAACACCTCCGGGTAAAGGAAGTAAAATCTAACAGTTCATCAATGGATTTCTCTTTAGTGCTTTGCGTTTGTTTAATATAGTTTCATAATTCCTAAAGCACATCAATAAATGGCCACATGTGAAAGAGGGAAAATAATGACATAGCACAAGAGATAGTATGTGTGAGAGAGAAAACACCATCTGTCTGTGTGTCTGTGTGTGCATGTGTGTGTATATCTTTTTCTATGAGTATGTCTGTGTGTCTATGAGTGTTTGTGTGTGTCAGTGTGTGTGTCTGTTTCTATATGAGTATGTCTCTGTCTGTGTGTCTATGAGTGTTTGTGTGTGTCAGTGTGTGAGAGAGAGAAAGAGAAAATAGAAAGAGAGAAAATGAGAGATTTGGAGCCAGAGTGTGTGTTTGTAAGTCAGAGAGAAAGTGAGAGATAAACATTTTGAGGCAGTGATATTCAGTTGCACTGGTTTGTGAGAGTGGGAGGTGATTGCGGTAAAAGCCTGTGTCCCCCCCCCTCCCAACACCGTTACACACAATAATACACTGTTAGAATGTACTATATATTACACTGACGGAAACTCACTGCATAGGAGCTGCCAACACATCCCCACTTTTTGTTCATAACCCGATAAGTTCTTCATCCTCAAGTAGAGTCAAACTCCCTTTTAAAATTACTGATAGAATCAGCATCGCAGGTCGATCCCAATACCTGAGTGAAAAAATAAACATTTCCCCTCTTTGCTCCTCTTTTGCCAATGATTTTGAATCTATGGGCTCCAGTTAATGACCCGCTCACCGAGGGAATCGTTTTCTCAATCTACTCTATCAAAATCTGACATCACCATGAATTCTCCACCTCACCTCTCAACCCTGTCTGTTCCAGAGAGAACCATCCAAACTTTTCCAACCTCTCCTCAGAACTGAAATTCCTCTTCATTGGTAATATTCTGATAATGCTCCTCTGGACCCTTCCTCAGGCTTTTACATCTTTCCTCAAGTGAGGTGCCCAGAATCATAGAATCCCTACAGTGCAGAAGGAGGCCATTCGGCCCATCGAGCCTGCACCAACCACAATCTCACCCAGGCCCTATCCCCGTAACCCCACATCTTTACCCTGCTAATCCCCCTGACACTAAGGGGCAATATAGCATTGCCAATCAGCCTAACTCACATCTTTGGAGTGTGTGAAGAAACCGGAGCAGCCGGAAGAAACCCACGCAGACATGGGGAGAATGTGCAAACTCCGCACAGTCACCTGAGGCTGGAATTGAACCCGGGCCTCTGGTGCTGTGAGGCAGCAGTGCTAACCACTGTGCCACCGTGCTGCCCAGAGTTATCTACAATTATCCAGCAGAGATCTAACTGGTGATTCAGAAAGTTTCACATCATTCCTTTTGCCTTTTAAAAAAAAAATCCTATTTCTCTACTTATAATCGAAGTAACCGATGTGCTTTTTAATCCCTTATCAATTTACCCTGCTGTCTTTAAGGATTTATATACATGGACACCAAGAACTCTCTGCGCATTTACAATGTTCAAAATCATGATATTATCGTATATTATCTTTTCACATGAGATCCGGCCAGCTTTCTAACTATTCCAGCTTCCTGCCTGAAATCTTCAAGCCAAGAGTTGTTTTCATCAGTATATGATATTACATCGCTATATTACATTATACACAATAAATGGAAGCTGGATAGTAAGGCACATTGGGCGGGATTTTCCAGCCACGCTCACCCCAAAACCGAAAAATCCTGCTCAAGGTCAATGGACCTTCGCATGGTCCGGGTCCCGTTCCCACCCGCACCCCCCACCCCCCAGCTACGATTCCCGTGGCAGGCAGGACGGGAAAACTCCCCCCACAGAGAGAAAGAGCAACCTGAGAGTATGTGTCCACAGTCCCTGAAGGTAACAGAACCGGTAAGTCAGCTGGTAAAAATGTTTTCCATAACTTTCCCGCTGTCAGTGTGAGTCTGAGTGGACTGAGGAGGGATTTCTTTCTCTCAGAGGAGAGTGAATTCTTTCCCGCAGAGGGCTGTAGAGGCTGGGTCGTTAAGTATGTTCAAGGCTGAGATAGTGAGATTTTTAATCAGTAAGGGAAACGGGGGTTATGGGGATAAAGCGGGAAAGTGGAGTTGAAGATTATTGAAGTTTAGGCATGATGGGGGACTTTTCCTTTCCCGCCTGCCAAGGGAATTGGAGTGGGCGGGACAGGACCACGCAAAGGTCCATTGACCTCGGGTGGGATTTGGGGTGAGCATGGCCGGAAAATCCTGCCGGATCTCATTGAATGATGGAGCACACTTGATGGGCCGAATTCCATATTCCCGTTTCCAAGCTGAATGATTTTACAGGCTGTTGTTTCCTGCTTAATCCTCTTCCCTTTCCTGAACACTGGCCTCCACTATTTCCAGCTTTGGTTATGTTTAGAAACTTAGTTTGCTTTTATCCAGAACAAAATGTCTTATCAACTTTCAGAAATGCTGATCTTTCCTCTGTTTACCTTTCACATCATTCGCTTGCTTTCTGATGACAGATGTCATGTATACAATTAATACTTCTGCCATTTAAGATCCAAAGGGTAATTTTCGTGTCCAATTACCTTTTGGGTCTTAAATGCATCCAACCCATATCCTTCATAACTGCGTCCACTTCCTGGTCAGAATCTTCACATAATTTGTCAGTTTCAGTGGGAAAACCAGGCTGTATCTCTCCTGCGGCATTGCCAAGATTTCTCTCCAGATTATCTGCAGTGCCTAGGCAGTCTGGCGGTTGGTTTCTGCTGTTGGCCTGGTAGGGCCAGGTCTAATAGAGCCAGCAATGCCAGCTTCACACAGATCGGGACACCACCTATAAAGTGCGCCCCAATCAGCACCCAAAATTAACCCCCACCACTGACTCCCCCCCACCCAACTAAACATCGAGGCAACCCCCCTCACCCAATAAACATCAGGGTGAGCCCCCCAACGAGCATTGAGGCAAACCCCCCTCCCCAACAATCAGCAGGGCAACCCCCCTTTCCCAGCAAGCAGCAGGGCAGCCCTCCCTTCCCAGCAAGCACCAGGGCAGCCCCCCCTCCCCCCAGCAGTCATTGGAGCAACTCCACTCCCCCGACAATCAATGTGGCAAAACCTTCCCACCTCCCCATGAGCATCGGGGTGACCCCCCACACATAAGGGGAATCTCCCCACTGAGGGTCTCCAGAGGGCAGGCCCTGGCACAGCCTCTGGCACAGTCCCCCTGGCACAATGTGAGTTCAACTCCCACTTCAGATACCTGAACTCAAAAATGTAGGAAATATTCCAAAGTACTGAGGGAAAGCTACACTGCGAGAGCTGTCACATTTCAGATGAGATGTTAAATCGAGGTCCCATCAGTACTCCCGGGTGTTCTAATCGATCCATGCTATTATTTCAAAGGAGAGCAGGAGAATTCTCCCTGTATCCTGTACCCCACAATCTACATCACTAAAACAGATTTAACACTATCAAGTTGCTTTGTGTGGGATCTGTGTGAAGATTTGCTATTGTGTTTCCTATTATACAACTGTGGCTACATTTTAGAAATAATTTTCTGGACAATAAAGCACTTTGGGGCATCTGTGGCCATGAAAAGCGCGATAGAAATGTAGCTTTCTTTCTTTTACATAGAAACATAGAAAAACTACAGCACAAAACAGGCCCTTCGGCCCCACAAGTTGTGCCGAACATATCCCTACCTTCTAGGCCTACCTATAACCCTCCATCCTATTAAGCTCCATGTACTCATCCAGGAGTCTCTTAAAAGACCCTATTGAGTTTGCCTCCACCACCACTGATGGCAACATAGAAACAGACTGTTTGAATCCTTTACAAAGTCCCAGCTATGGAACTGTTCCCACACTCTTCCTTAACTCAACACAATTAGATTCAGTCAAATTCAAAAAATCCTTTCTATTTAGAAATTTATATCACCCAGAATAAATACGGCCAGTCCAACTCCTCCTTTCCCTTCTCCTTTATTCGGGGACACCTGTTAACCTGGAATATTAAGAACACATTCCTGGAATTGCAAATGCATCATAATCGCACGTAGTAATTAGTGCCTGCAGCTTAATAACCTTATTAATTACACAACAGACTTTGACGTACATACACCGCGATATCTTCTTCATCACTTTTCTGCTGTCCCCAATCTGATTCCTACAGTTTTCAGGAATGTTCTGGTTTTCCTGCTGTTTATACCTCGCTGTCCTTGGATCTCTTTGCTGCAACCTGTGATTCTTTGATTTTTCTCACTCTGCCGAATCAGTTTAAACCTTCCCTGACAGTATTGGTTAACTGGTTAATCACCGAAATAAAAGCAAAATACTGCAGAAGATGGAAATTAAAATGTGGGAGAAACTGGAAAAGGCAGCATTATTGTCCAGTCCGAATTGCCCTTGAGAATGCAGTGCTGAGCTGCCTTTTGGAGCTGGTGCAACCTCCTGATGTAGGTACACCCACAGTGCTGTGGGAGAGGTGGAGAGTTCCAGGAGTTTGAACCAATGACAGTGAATGAGCAGTCAGGATGGTGTATGATTGGGGATCTTGCAGGAGGAAGTGTTCCCAAGGGATTGTGTACCAACCAAGCGGACTGGTAATAGTGTGACACCCCTCGGGCGATGTCACGACACTTCAGTCTCCTTTAGGAAGAACAGATAATTATTGATAAACAGAAATCGGGTACAGGCGATTTCAGCCATGGCTGCCTTGGGGCAGAGTCCCAGTTCTTACATGCTTACTACTCCCGATGATTCTGCACGAGAGGACTCCACCCTCTGGTATGACCTGTCCCTCAAGTCAGGTGACCCTCTTCTGCTGTGCTATCTTAGAGACAGACCCCCACAATCACTACATCCCTCCCCCTTTACCTTTTTATACAATTGTTAAAGTCAATTTACTCAAAGCCACATTCTAAATACACATTATGCACACAGGTTCGACATTTGTAAATCGGTGTAACAATTGTCCAAAGATGAGTTCCGGAGGCTTGTATTTAACTCCATCTACCAGGAGGTTTAAACTATGCACAGTTCCAAATATGGGGGGGTGACTCTCCCAAAAAAATTCTAAGTGCTGAATTCACGTAAAAACTGGAGTAAATCACACTGGTTTTTTTCAGGGGGAGTTTTAAAATGAGCCTCTACAGAGTGCCCCAGCATGAATCACGCTGAAAATCAGTGAGTGAGGCCCATTCCCACTGGAGGATGAAAGTGGCAAGGATTAGTGGGAAGCCAGAGGATTGGGAAGTCTTTAAAAGCAAGCAGAGGACAATAAAAAAGCAATAATGGGGGAGAGGATGAAATATGAGTGTAAGCTCGCTAGTAATATAAAAGAAGATAGGAATAGTGTTTTTCAATATATAGAAGGTATGAGAGAGGCAAAAATAGCCATTGGACCACTGGAAAATGAGACTGGAGAAGTAATAATAGGAAACAAAGCATTGGCAGAGGAACTGAATAGTTACTTTGCAACAGTCTTCATGGTGGAAGACACCAGTGGGATGCCAGAGCTCCAGGAGAGTCAGGGGGCACAGGTGAGTGTAATGGCCATCACTAAGGAGAAGGTTCTGGGGAAACTGAAAGATCTGAAGGTGAATAAATCACCTGGACCGGATGGACTACACTCGAGGACTCTAAAAGAGATAGCTGAGAAAATTGTGGAGGCATCGGTGATGATCTTTCAGGAATCACTGGAGGCAGGGAGGGCACCAGAGGATTGGAAAGTGGCTAATGTAACACCGCTGTTTAAGAAGGGACGGAAGGAGGCAGCAGACGGAAAATTATAGGGCGGTTAGCCTGACTTCGCTCATTGGCAAGATTTTAGAGTCCATTGGGCGGCACGGTAGCACAGTGGTTAGCACTGCTACTTCACAGCTCCAGGGACCTGGGTTCGATTCCCGGCTTGGGTCACTGTGTGGAGGTTGCACATTCTCCTCGTGTTTGCGTGGGTTTCCTCTGGGTGCTCCGGTTTCCTCCCACAGTCCAAAAATGTGCGGGTTAGGTTGATTGACCGTGGTAAAAATTGCCCTTAGTGTCCTGAAATGCGTAGGTTAGAGGGATTAATGGGTAAATATGTAGGGATATGGGGGTAGGGCCTGGGTGGGATTGTGGTCGATGCGGACTCGATGGGCCGAATGGCCTCTTTCTGTACTGTAGGGTTTCTATGTTTCTATTATTAAAGATGAGGCCCTGGTCAAGAAGAAGAAAGAGGCAGATGACATGCATAGGCAGCTGGGATCAAGTGAATCTCTTGAGGAGTATAGCGGGTGTAGGAGTAGAGTTAAGAGAGAAATCAGGAGGGCAAAAAGGGGACACGAAATTGTTTTGGCAGATAAGGCAAAGGAGAATCCAAAGAGCTTCTACAAACACATAAAGGGCAAAAGAGTAACAAGGGAGAGAGTCGGGCCTCTTAAGGATCAACAAGGTCATCTATGTGCGGATCCACAAGAGATGGGTGAAATCCTAAATGAATATTTCTCATCAGTATTTACTGTTGAGAAAAGCATGGATGTTAGGGAACTTGGGGAAATAAATAGTGATGTCTTGAGGTGTGTACATATTACAAAGAAGGAGGTGCTGGAAGTCTTAAAGCGCATCAAGGTAGAAAAATCCCCAGGACCTGATGAAGTATATCCCAGGACGTTGTGGGAGGCTAGGGAGGAAATTGCGGGTCCCCTGGCCGAGATATTTGAATCATCGATAGTCACAGGTGAGGTGCCTGAAGATTGGAGAGTGGCAAATGTTGTGCCTTTGTTTAAAAAGGGCTGCAGGGAAAAGCCTGGGAACTACAGGCCAGTGAGCCTCGCATCTGTGGTGGGTAAATTGTTGGAAGATATTTTGAGAGACAGGATCTACAGGCATTTAGAGACACAAGTACTGATTAGGGACAGTCAGCATGGCTTTGTGAGTGGAAAATCATGTCTCACAAATTTGATTGAGTTTTTTGAAGGGGAACCAAGAAGGTAGATGAGGGCAGTGCAGTTAATGTTGTCTACATGGACTTTAGCAAGGCCTTTGACAAGGTAGCGCATGGTAGGTTGTTGCATAAAGTTAAATCTCACGAGATACAGGGTGAGGTATCTAAATGGATACAAAATTGGCTTCTTGACATAAGCCAGAGGGTGGTTGTAGCGAGTTGTTTTTCAAACTGGAGGCCTGTGACTAGCGGTGTGCCTCAGGGATCAGTGCTGGGCCCACTGTTATTTGTCATTTATATTAATGATTTGGATGAGAATATAGGAGGCATGGTTAGTAAGTTTGCAGATGACACCAAGATTGGTGGCATAGTGGACAGTGAAAAAAGTTATCTCCAATTGCAATGGGATCTTGATCAATTGGGGCAGTGGGCTGACGAATGGCAGATGGAGTTTAATTTAGACAAATGCGAGGTGATGCATTTTGGTAGATTGAACCAGGGCAGGACTTACTCAGTTAATGGTTGGGAGTTGGTGAGAGTACAGAACAAAGAGATCTAGGGGTACATGTTCATAGCTCCTTGAAAGTGGAGTCACAGGTGGACAGAGTGGTGAAGAAGGCATTCGGCATGCTTGGTTTCATCGGTCAGAACATTGAATACAGGAGTTGGGACGTCTTGTTGAAGTTGTACAAAACATTGGTAAGGCCACACTTGGAATACTGTGTGCAATTCTGGTCACCCTATTATAGAAAGGATATTATTAAACTAGAAAGAGTGCAGAAATGATCTACTAGGATGCTACTGGGACTTGATGGATTGAGTTATAAGGAGAGGCTGAATAGACTGGGACTTTTTTCTCTGGAGCGTAGGAGGCTGAGGGATGATCTCATAGAGGTCTATAAAAGAATGAGGGGCATAGATCAGCTAGATAGTCAGTATCTTTTCCCAAAGGTAGGGGAGTCTAAAACTAGAGGGCATAGGTTTAAGGTGAGAGGGGAGAGATACAAAAGTGTCCAGAGGGGCAATTGTTTCACACACAGGGTGGTGAGTGTCTGGAACAAGCTGCCAGAGGTAGTAGTAGAGGTGGGTACAATTTTATCTTTTAAAAAGCATTTAGATAGTTACATGGGTACGATGGGTATAGAGGGATGTGGGCCAAATGCGGGCAATTGGTATTAGCTTAGGGGTTTTAAAAAAAAAGGGCGGCATGGACAAGTTGGGCCGAAGGGCCTGTTTCCATGCTGTAAACCTCTATGACTCTATGAGATCGCGGAGTACTTGGAAGTACATGATAAAATATGACTGAGTCAGCATGGCTTCGTCAAGGGGAGGTCATGTCTGATAAATCTGTTAGAGTTCTTTGAGGAGGTAACAAGGAAGTTAGATAAAGGAGAACCAGTGGATGTGATTTATTTAGATTTCCAGAAGGCCTTTGAGAAGGTGCCACATAGGAGACTGTTAAATAGGTTCAAAAGCTCGTGGTGTTAAGGGTAAGATCCTGGCATGGATAGAGGATTGGCTGACTGACTGAAGGCAGAGAGTGGGGATAAAGGGTCTTTTTCAGGATGGCAGCTGGTGACTAGTGGTGTGCCTCAGGGGTCGGTGCTGGGACCACAACTTTTCACAATATACATTAACGATTTGGAGGAAGGAACTGAAGGCGCTGTTGCTAAGTTTGCAGACGATACAAAGATATGCAGAGGCACAGATTGTATTGAGGAAGCAGGGTGGCTGCAGAAGGACTTGGACAGGTTAGGAGAGTGGGCAAAGAAGTGGCAGATGGAATGCATTTTGGAAAAGTGTGATGTTATCACTTTCACTCCAGCAGGCTCAGGTTGTCAGCTCCCCGCTAGTGGGAAGCTATTGTAAACCCTGCTGGAGTGAACCTGTCCTGGGGGGAGAAGGCGGGGAGAGACTGGCGGACCTGGAGAATTCAGTCCCGGGCCCGCTAATGATATTTAAAACAGATTCAAAGGCGAATTTAAATAGATGATACAGCTCTGCGCCACGGAGCTGATGGCACTGGAAATCCGGCTGCAGAGCCGCGTGGAGTCCGAGGCGTCCAATGGGGTGCCGGCGAAACGGCTTCCACTCGAGTCTCCCGACCCGCTGCGCTACAAAAGCAGAGTAAGAAGTTTAACAACACCAGGTTAAAGTCCAACAGGTTTATTTGGTAGCAAAAGCCACACAAGCTTTCGGAGCTGCAAGCCCCTTCTTCAGGTGAGCCTTCACTCACCTGAAGAAGGGGCTTGCAGCTCCGAAAGCTTGTGTGGCTTTTGCTACCAAATAAACCTGTTGGACTTTAACCTGGTGTTGTTAAACTTCTTACTGTGTTTACCCCAGTCCAACGCCGGCACCTCCACACCATGACTACAAAAGCAGCGCAGCGCGATGAGAGAATCACGCCATGAAGATTCGTGGGACTCTGCCGAACAGGCTTGCTGCTTTCCCAGTTCTGTCCTAGACTGTGTGACCAAGGACTACATACTGCGGACGGTGTCACTCTCCAGTCCTCTGTTGATCCTTTTCTCTTTCACACACGTTACAATGCCTGCAGGTACCAACATCACAAAACAACACAGCCTTGTGTCTTGACAGCTCATTCACAAACTCGGCCTGTCACTTGCGAAGGAATTGATCATCGTATTCTATTTTTGATAATTACATCCTGTGGAAAGTTTTGTCTATTTTGAGCATTTTTCTTTGCATCTTTCCATCGATATTTTTATCATAAATGCAAATGACTGGGAATACTGGAATCTGAAACCAAAACAGAAATGCTGGAAAATCTCAGCAGGTCTGGCAGCATCTGTGGAGAGAGAGAATAGAGCCAACGTTTCAAGTCTGGATGACCCGTCGTCAGAGCTAAAGACAAGGAAAATCGGACAAGATTTATACTGTCAGGGTGGGGGGGGGGGTGGGGAGTGGGGGGGGGGGGCAGGGGGCAGGGGTGTGGGGGGTGCTGTAATTGAAAGGAACGGTTTAGACAAAGGGAGTGTAAATGGTGGTGATAAAGGCTGATCATTTTATCATACTGGATTTTGTTCTTTTCCATTAGTGTGAACTTTTCAGCAGTCTCTGGTGTGTAACCTCAGTTTCCTTCTCTGCCTGAACTGCTGCTTTGTCTCATTCTCTCCGGCACAACTTCTCCAACTGGGTGGCTTCATTCTCCAATCTCTCCCTTTCACCTTCTGTATCAACCAATCTTCTGCCTTCTCCTCAGCCTCTGTGAGTTGCAGTTTGATTTGAGCCAATTCCAGCTCCATCTCCTGCACTTGGTTTCTCATTTATCCTGATATTCATCGGAAGTCCCTGAAGATGACGTGACAATTTTAAGGCGCCTCCTCTTTGGGTCCGACCATTGTTAAATCCTCCTTGACACCCTCGTACCCCGGACAGTTTCTGCCTCTCTGCAGAATGCCAATGTCTCCAGCTCATTGGTGTATTCCACACAGTGCAGTTTGATCATTCGATTGGATTGCTGCAAGGATTCCTATCTGGCTCTGGTGAATGATAGGCTCTGCTCCGATTTCTGCTTCAACAGCATGGTGACTCTTGTCGATGACTCAGGATGTCCTGAGCGCCCGGGATGAAATCTCTGATGTGTCTCACTCTGAGACGAGCAGATCTCTCACTGATCACAAACCGAAAGCATCCATTACAATGGGACATCCTTGCCCTTTCTCCAGTTCCATGCTGTAACCTTTGTTGCTTAGTTCTGTGTGCTTTTTCTCTCAACTCTTTTTATCCTTTATTCACATCTTCCTGCTCTAACTCCAGTTCCCTTACCACGGGCTGGTGGATGTTGTATTGTTTCTCACTCGCCCCAATAGGTTTCCGAGCTTGGAGATTACTGTGTTGTTTCTCCTTTAGATTTGGGTTACAAACTTCTCCCTCCTTTTCGATTTGCTGTATTTCTTGGTGAAATTTTTCCAACTGTTCTCTCTTCACTCTTACTTCTTCCTTTGCTGTGACTTATCTTACTTTCTGACTGACGACAACTTTATCACCTGCTTGTAGTTTTTTGCTAATACTTCCAAGAAGCTTTTCATTCCAATACAATGGGATGGGGCGCAACTGAGTCTTGCTGCCTTCAACTCCTCAATTAGTCACTGAGGGTCTTCCGTTATCCTCAAGGGGGGAGGTTTCCCAAACACCCCCTTCAGGGTTTTCATTTCTGCCCCCTCTCTGGGGTTTCTCAATGCTCGCCATTCGCCCGGGTTTCCCAGTGCTTCCCCCTTCTCCCCACCCACCTCCCCCCCCCGCCCCGCCCCCCCAGCTCCCCCCCGCCCACTTACAGATCTTTTGAGAGTTGCTCCCTATCTGGGGTCTTGTCTGATTTTCCTGTGTCCTTTGTTTCTTCTTATAGAATAGAATCCCGACAGTGCAGGAGAATGCCATTCAGCCCATTGAACCTGCACCGACAGCAATCCCACCCAGGCCCCTTCCCCTTATCCATGTATTTACCCTCCTAGTCCCTCTGACACAATTTAGCATAGAAAATAAGCATTGAACAAGTTTAGAACTTCATCGAATTTTACAGATGATTGGCTGATTCCTTGTCTTGCTATTATATTGTCGACGATTGGACCTACAGAATAAAGCAGCATGTTAACCTGTTCAATCCTGTCCTCTCACCCAGACTCAAAACAATCATGGCCCATAACTTCCTGGCTCCCGAGTGTCAGATTTAGGGAGCATTCCGGGGAAACTCTTTGGGAGGTTTCCACGAAAGGGTTTACCCAGCAGTTGTCCAAAGTGCTAACTTCCCCTGGACAATTGCACTGCTCTGGGGACCATCCGACAAAGTGACTTAAATGATTCTGCCGGTTTTACCCTCATCGTTACTCTGAGAGAGAAGAACTAAAAGCTCCAGAGCAATTTTTTAAAGACCCTAATGGAGCCCCCACATGGTACACATCCCATATTCCGGACACACTTCCCCCAACTAATTACCCCCTCTGCACCCCCCCCCCCCACCCCAGGGTATTCCAAACCCACCTCCCTGACACCCCGATCCAACTTCCTCCATCCCTTGACTCCAGCCACAAGTAACTACCCGCTCACAAACCCACTGGCCTGACTCTCAGTCCCTCTGAACTATCATGTCCTCCCTGCAACCAGATCCCAGACCACCCCCCCCCCCCCCCCCCCCCCCCCCAACCCGATGTCCAGCCCTTTCATTCCCTTGATGTCTGCTATCCTCCCCCTGTAACCTGACCGGACTCTCCCCCGCTCCCCCCTCCACTTACCTTCTCCCTGGCCTGTCAGTTTCATTTGGCCCTTTACCTGCTGGTGTGGTCTCTCTGAGTTTCCTGGGGTCACTGTGCTGGTGTCGATGGGTCTCTTTGCTGCAGCCTTCAGGTAACTCCAGACAGCAGACATTTGAGCAAAGTTTTCCAGACAGAAAAGTGCTTTTGTCTCTTCAATTGGCCATGATTTTTCACCACTAGTTGGAATTTATGGCTCTATTTATCTGAAAGATCTCTTTCCACAAAGTTTTAAAAAGTCTTTCATAGAATCATCGAATCCCTACAGTACAGAAAGAGGCCATTTGGCCCGTCGAGCCTGCACCGACCACAACCCCACCCAGGCCTTATCCCTGTAACCCCACATATTTACCCTAGCTAGTCCCCCTGACACTAAGGGGCATTTAGCATGGTAAATCCACCTAAACCGCACATCATTGGAGTGTGGGAGGAAACCAGAGCACCCGGAGGAAACCCACGCAGCCACGGGGAGAACATGCAGACTCCACACAGACAGTGACCCAAGCTGGGAATTGAACCCGGGTCCCTGGCGCTGTGAGGCAGCAGTGCTAACCACTGCGCCACCGTGCCGCTCCAAGGGATGTGGGCATCAAAGACTCTGCCAGCATTTGTTGCCCATTCCTTATTGTCCTTGACTGGAATGTTTCGCTCAGTCATTTCAGAGGGCAGTTAAAAGTCAACCACATTGCTGTGGGTCTGGAGTCACATGTAGGCCAGACCGGGTAAGGATGGCAGATTTCCTTCCTTAGAGGGCATCAGGGAACGAGATGGGTTTTTACAGCAATTGGCAATGGTTTCATGGTTATTATTAAACTTTGTAAATAATAGATTTTTATTTAAGTCAAATTTCACCATCTGCTGTGGGGGATTCAAACCCAGGTCTCCAGAGCTTTACCCCAGGTCTCTGGATTGCTAGTCCAGTAACAATACCACTGTGCCATCATCTCAATCTGTGCCTTGAATAAGTCCAAACTGATCATGAGGGTGGATTTCTGATCCATTGTTAACATTTTTAAATTGCAGGTTCAGCTTTAAGAGGTTTCCAAAAATCCAAGGTGGCATTGCTGTCTGCTTCGACACAAACAGTTTTCCCGCGGTTACTGATTTTGGCGGGTTCCCACAGTAATGGCACTTGGGATCTCTGAGTGTGAATCTTTTTAACAATCACAGCCTGGATAATCTATTTGAGTCTTCGCTGTTTTAGCGCAATGTTCTCAGGTTTTGGAAGTGCTGGATCCCAGCTTTTATTCAGTTTTTAATGCTGTTATTTAGTCCAACGTAATATTCATCAATATTTTTCCTTGTTCAGAGTGAGCTCGGCTGCCACGCACTCTGGCCCCCACTCAGAAATCGCGTTTCTCAGTGTGCGGTTCCAACAGCAATCTCTGAGCACTCCTGCAGTTAACCTTTTTCAGGACTTGTGTTGTCCAGAACTTTTAAATTTTTCGCTGACCCCTACTCGGTCTGCTGACTCTGCAAACTCTGGGTATAGAAGCTGGACTTCCACGCCATTCAATGGAGGTTCCTGTTTCAATGAGAAATTTAATTTCTGCCTTCAGCTTCCAAGTCTTTCTTTGGATCTTTTCTCTGGCAGTTTCCTCCTGCAGCTTTGCATCTTGAGTTTTTCTTCAGGTCAGAACGTTTCTTTGATTTTTTCTTCTTCTAGGATAATCAAACAGAAAAGGAATTGTAGATTTTAAGCATTTCAACTGGTCTTATTTTTCAAACCTCTCTGCAGCATTAACCTGAGATTTGAGTACTTCTCATTAACTCCCTCCCTCTTTCTCTCACCAGGCCTGTGATCGGGATATGCAGTGCGGCCCAGGGTCCTGTTGTGCTGTCAGTCTGTGGTTGCGGGGACTCCGAATGTGCACCCCACAAGGACAGGAAGGGGACAAGTGCCATCCCTTCAGTCGCAAGGTTGGAATCTGCTGTGTCACTTGTACATTGTGTTAGGATTCACACAGTCCAGTCCCATCTGATGGGACTTGACAAGAGGAGAATGTTGGGTCTTCCCAGAGTAAATGCTGAGCCACACTGACCCCCAGCCTGCCAATGGGCTGCTCCAAGTAACTAAATTGTTCCATTTCAGGGTCAGATGTAAGGCAACAGCTCCAATATCCACCATGTGCAGGGTCCCATTGCTACCTGAGTCCCAATATTTCCAGCAATTACTTTCAACATCCTGGGGGTCACCAGTGACCAGAAACTGAACTGGACTGATCATATAAATACTGTGGCTACCAGAGCAGGTGAGAGGCTGGAAATACTATAGTGAATAACCCACCACCTAACCACTCCCCCATCCTGCCATCCCCCCATCCCCCCACCCCAAGTCTGTCCACAATCTACAAGGATACTCTTCCCTTGCCTGGGTGGGTGCAGCTCCAACAACACTCTAAAAGCTTGACACCATCCAGGATAAAATAGCCTCGCTTGATTGGCACCCCATCAACAAACATTTAAGACCTCCAACATCACCGCACAGTGGCAGCCGTGTGCACCATCTACAAGATGAACTCACCAAGACCCCTTAGGTAGCAGCTTCCAAACCCATAACTGCCACCATCTTGAAGGACAAGGGAATTCTGGGAAAACCACCACCTGCAATTTCCCCTCCGAGTCAGTCACCATCCTGACTTGGAAATATATCGCCGTTCCTTCACTGTCGCTGGGTCAAAATCCTGGAACTCCCTCCAAACAGCATTGTGGATGCACCTACACCACACATACAGCAGCGGTTCAAGAAAACAGCTCATCCAATATCTTCTCAAGGACAATTAGGGATGGGCAATAAGCGCTGGTCTAGACAGCAAACCCTACAACCCATGAATGAATTTTGAAAAAAATTGTTCTGTAATTAACCCACCCCGCCCGTGTGTTTCAGCAATCGATGTTAATCATTTCCTTGCAGCAATGTTTCATTGCAAGGGCAGCTTTACAGGGTTAAAGGGCTTCTAACATGGCCATTTTCCAGAGACTGAGGTGTGTTGTTGCCTCACTGTCATAGACAGGAGCTCACTCAGAATTTCCCACAATGATATTAATAAAAAGTCAGACAGGTGACTCACTTGGACTCCCCGTGCATTGACTTGGCATCCAGCCTGTGGCATGGCACCCTCTTTAAACACAAACAGCTGCCAGTTTGTTTCACAAACTCATAAGAGAATTTTCCGCTCAGAAAACAGGTCTCCACCTTTCCAGATGCAGGAAAGAAATCTCCAAGCTAGAGAACACTCGAATGTCTAAGATATTAAGGCTTGTTGTTGATGTGTTTATTGAGCTTGTTACGTGAGTGATCTAGCTGGGGAAATAAAGGAGTCTCTCTTCACTAATCTTAATCCTTTTGAGAAGATCCAGGTCATTAATACGTCACCAATAGGGTAGGAAATTCTCAGAGAAACATTGGAATACAACTGACCAGCTAATCTCAGTTACAACAGACAGGAACATTCTCTGCTGCACGATTTGGGAACCCACCACTGATCAGTAAAACACACAGGAACACAGCGAGGACATTTCTCAAGAGGTCTTTGTTAATTGTCCCCTTGTCACATTCAGGAATTCTAAGGCTGCAGTTTGGTCGCGTGCGATATCCCTGATGAAAGATGTGTGCAGTTTCCTCTCCCTCCTCCCTAAGATCGGAATTTCGACCTGAATGGTCCATCAGAATATCTGATTCCGCATGTTGTGGGAATCATTGCAGGTGTGACGGGGATTTACCCAATTCATTCACAGCCACTGACCCACTGACCCATGGACAGTATAGCACTCCCTCAGTACTGACCCTCTGACAGTGCGGCACTCCCTCAGTACTGACCCTCTGACAGTGCGGCACTCCGTCAGTACAGACCCTCTGACAGTGCGGCACTCCCTCAGTACAGACCCTCTGACAGTGCGGCACTCCGTCAGTACAGACCCTCTGACAGTGCGGCACTCCCTCAGTACAGACCCTCTGACAGTGCGGCACTCCCTCAGTACTGACCCTCTGACAGTGCGGCACTCCCTCAGTACAGACCCTCTGACAGTGCGGCACTCCCTCAGTACAGACCCTCTGACAGTGCGGCACTCCCTCAGTACAGACCCTCTGACAGTGCGGCACTCCCTCAGTACAGACCCTCTGACAGTGCGGCACTCCCTCAGTACTGACCCTCTGACAGTGCAGCACTCCCTCAGTACAGACCCTCTGACAGGGCAGCACTCTCTCAGTACTGACCCGCTGACAGTGCGGCACTCCCTCAGTACTGACCCTCTGACAGTGCAGCACTCCGTCAGTACTGATCCTCTGACAGTGCGGCACTCCCTCAGTACTGACCTTCTGACAGTGCAGCACTCACTCCGCACTGACCCTCTGACAGTGCACCACTCCCTCAGTACAGACCCTCTGACAGTGCAGCACTCCCTCAGTACTGACCCTCTGACAGTGCAGCACTCCCTCAGCACTGACCCTCTGACAGTGTGGCACTCCCTCAGTACTGACCCTCTGACACTGTGGCACTCCCTCAGTACTGACCCTCTGACAGTGTGGCGCCCCCTCAGTACTGACCCTCTGACAGCGCGGCACTCCCTCAGCACTGACCCTCTGACAATGCAGCACTCCCTCAGTACTGACCCTTTGACAATGCACCACTCCCTCAGCACTGACCCTCTGACAGTGCGGCACTCCCTCAGTACTGACCCTCTGTCAGTGCAGCACTCCCTCAGTACTGACCCTCTGACAGTGCGGCACTCCCTCAGTACTGACCCTCTGACAGTGCAGCACTCCCTCGGTACTGATCCTCTGACAGTGCAGCACTCCCTCAGTACTGACCCTCTGACAGTGTGGCACTCCCTCAGCACTGACCCTCTGACAGTGCGGCACTCCCTCAGTACTGATCCTCTGACAGTGCGGCACTCCCTCAGTACTGACCCTCTGACAGTGTGGCACTCCCTCAGTACTGACCCATGGACTGTGTTGGTTCCCACTGAGTAAATCCCATGAGTTGGAGCTTGTGCTTGAGTGAATTTGCAAACTGAACGATGGTGATGACTTCTTGCTGTGATCTCCGGTGTCCAGCTCCGTGTCCTGCGGATTGTTTCAGTGTAGGAGCCTGGCTTTAGTGTCCTGGGGTAAGAGACCCCGGGGTGGGGGCGTGAGTATCCCGGGGTCCTGCAGGGGGGATCAGTGTCCCAGGAGTGGGAGAGGGGTGGGTATCAGAACAGTTTTCAGTGCGGCTGTTTTGTGGGTGGAATGCTCTCTCTGATTTCCAGTTTCCAATCGCAGGCTGATGATTTCCTGTCTGTTGTTGGTGTGAAATCTCTTTGGACGTTGAATTTGTTGATTTTTGCTTCTCTTTTCTCCTGCAGGTCCCATTCGTTGGAAAGCGGCAGCATCACATCTGCCCATGTTTGCCGTACCTGCTCTGCTCCCGATCCTGGGACAGCAGCTTTCGCTGCACCTCCAACTTTAAAAACATGAACTTACATTGAGAGTGTGGTCACTGTGTGGCCATCGCCATCTGGGAGGCCAGAGACACCCAGTGACAGTCACACTGGCCACACATCTCAGCAACTGACCACAGCGTTCTCCATTCTGTAATGTGGGCAGCACTCACTTTGCCTGTCCCTTTAATGTGGGCAGCACTCATTGGGCCTGTCCCTTTAATGTGGGCAGCACTCACACTGCCTGTCCCTTTAATGTGGGCAGCACTCATTGGGCCTGTCCCTTTAACGTGGGCAGCACTCACTGGGCCTGTCCCTTTAACGTGGGCAGCACTCACTGGGCCTGTCCCTTTAATGGAGGCAGCACTCACTGGGCCTGTCCCTTTAATGCAGGCAGCACTCACTGGGCCTGTCCCTTTAATGCAGGCAGCACTCACTGGGCCTGTCCCTTTAATGCAGGCAGCACTCACTGGGCCTGTCCCTTTAACGCGGGCAGCACTCACTGGGCCTGTCCCTTTAATGCAGGCAGCACTCACTGGGCCTGTCCCTTTAATGCAGGCAGCACTCACTGGGCCTGTCCCTTTAACGTGGGCAGCACTCACTGGGCCTGTCCCTTTAATGATGTTGGGATTATTCTGCTGCTACCTGGGGAGTGGCTGTTTGTTGCAGTTCCACTGATTCGGTCACGGAATGACACCTTGTTCTCGTGTTGATGATGCCATTTCCAAAGGGAATTCTCATTTTCTGATTGTTCAGCTTCCGCAGTGACAATAAACTCAGCAGCACAAACAGCGACTGTTATCTTTGTAAAGCTCACTACACACATCCTTCATCGGACTGCCTCCTGCAAGGAATGGACCCTCTGGGAGCGTCTTTGCGAGCGCCCTCTGCGAGGGCCCCCTTGGAGCGCCCTCTGCAGCGCCCTCTGGGGGCGCCCTCTGCAGCACCCTCTGCGAGCGCTATTTGTAAATTTGGGAATTCATCTTATTCCCACTGCTCCTCCCGGCATTCCAACAAAAAGGATATTGGCGGTCAGGGTTAGAGTGCTCGGGGGTCCGTGCCCACGGTCCATGCCTGGGTGTCCATGCCCGTGGTCCGTACCCGGGGTCTGTGCCCGGAAGTCCGTGCCCTGGGGTCCGTGCCTTGGGGTCCGTGTTCTGGAGAAATGTCCTATGGTCAGTGTTCGGGGGTCAGCTATATTGGGGTCATGTTCCGTGGTCAGTGTCTTGTGGTTATTGTCCTGGGGTCAGAGTTCTAGGGTCAATGTCCTAAGGGTCAGAGTTCTGAGTCAATGTCTAGGTTCAGAGTTCTGGGCTCAATGACCTGGGGTCAGAGTTCTAGGGTCAATGTCCTGGGGTCAGAGTTCTGAGGTCAATGTCCTGGGGTCAGAGTTCTGGGGTCAATGTCCTGGGGTCAGAGTTCTGAGGTCAATGTCCTGGGATCAGAGTTCTGGGGTCAATGTCCTGGGGTCAGAGTTCTGGGGTCAATGTCCTGGGGTCAGAGTTTGGGGTCAATGTCTGGGGTTTCTGTTTCAGAGTGAGGGAGGCACATTTAATCCCTCGACATTCGCGTGCAAACATTCAGCAGCTTGTGTTCCTCAGCCACTGGGTTAACATCCCACGGGGAGAGTCTGAGAACTGGAGATTTGCATCTTGAATCCTATTGTTATTCTGATGTTGGTGTTGGATTGGATTCTGCCCCAACCTCCGTGTTTGATGGTTGGGATTCGATTGATTGTTATCTGAACCTTGGAGAAACGTCAGGGGGAGGTGGGGATGGGGGAGGCGGTGGCGGGGGGGGGGGGGGGGGGGGGTGCGGTGTGGGGAGGGAAGGAGATCCTCGGAGCTACAGCATTGTTGGGAGGGAGCAGAACAAAGAACAAAGAAAATTACAGCACAGGAACAGGCCCTTCGGCCCACCACGCCTGCTCCGACCATGTCGCCCGACTTAACTAAAACCCCTACCCTTCCGGGGACCATACCCCTCTATTCCCATCCTATTCATGTGTTTGTCAAGACGCCCCTTAAAAGTCACTACCGTATCCGCTTCCACTACCTCCCCTGGCAATGAGTTCCAGCACCCGCCACCCTCTGTGTAACAAAATCTGCCTCGTACATCACCTTAAAGCCTTGCCCCTTGCACCTTAAACCTGTGCCCCCTAGTAATTGACTCTTCCACCCTGGGAAAAAGCTTCTGACTATCCACTCTGTCCATGCCCCTCATAACCTTCTATCAGGTTGGTGTCTCAGTGTGGGAGTGCTGCTCGGGCTGCAGTAGAGAGTGACAGTTGGTGTCTCACTGTGGGAGTGCTGCTCGGGCTGCAGTAGAGTGTGACAGTTGGTGTCTCACTGTGGGAGTGCTGCTCGGGCTGCAGTAGAGTGTGACAGTTGGTGTCTCAGTGAGGGAGTGCTGCTCGGGCTGCAGTAGAGTGTGACAGTTGGTGTCTCAGTGAGGGAGTGCTGCTCGGGCTGCAGTAGAGTGTGACAGTTGGTGTCTCAGTGTGGGAGTGCTGCTCGGGCTGCAGTGGAGAGTGACAGTTGGTGTCTCAGTGAGGGAGTGCTGCTCGGGCTGCAGTAGAGTGTGACAGTTGGTGTCTCAGTGAGGGAGTGCTGCTCGGGCTGCAGTAGAGAGTGACAGTTGGTTTCTCAGTGAGGGAGTGCTGCTCGGGCTGCAGTAGAGTGTGACAGTTGGTGTCTCAGTGAGGGAGTGTTGCTCGGGCTGCAGTAGAGAGTGACAGTTGGTGTCTCACTGTGGGAGTGTTGCTCGGGCTGCAGTGGAGAGTGACAGTTGGTGTCTCACTGTGGGAGTGTTGCTCGGGCTGCAGTGGAGAGTGACAGTTGGTGTCTCAGTGAGGGAGTGTTGCTCGGGCTGCAGTGGAGAGTGACAGTTGGTGTCTCAGTGAGGGAGTGCTGCTCGGGCTGCAGTGGAGAGTGACAGTTGGTGTCTCAGTGAGGGAGTGCTGCTCGGGCTGCAGTAGAGTGTGACAGTTGGTGTCTCAGTGAGGGAGTGTTGCTCGGGCTGCAGTAGAGAGTGACAGTTGGTGTCTCACTGTGGGAGTGTTGCTCGGGCTGCAGTGGAGAGTGACAGTTGGTGTCTCACTGTGGGAGTGTTGCTCGGGCTGCAGTGGAGAGTGACAGTTGGTGTCTCAGTGAGGGAGTGTTGCTCGGGCTGCAGTAGAGAGTGACAGTTGGTGTCTCAGTGAGGGAGTGTTGCTCGGGCTGCAGTAGAGAGTGACAGTTGGTGTCTCACTGTGGGAGTGTTGCTCGGGCTGCAGTGGAGAGTGACAGTTGGTGTCTCACTGTGGGAGTGTTGCTCGGGCTGCAGTGGAGAGTGACAGTTGGTGTCTCAGTGAGGGAGTGTTGCTCGGGCTGCAGTGGAGAGTGACAGTTGGTGTCTCAGTGAGGGAGTGCTGCTCGGGCTGCAGTAGAGTGTGACAGTTGGTGTCTCAGTGAGGGAGTGTTGCTCGGGCTGCAGTAGAGAGTGACAGTTGGTGTCTCACTGTGGGAGTGTTGCTCGGGCTGCAGTGGAGAGTGACAGTTGGTGTCTCACTGTGGGAGTGTTGCTCGGGCTGCAGTGGAGAGTGACAGTTGGTGTCTCAGTGAGGGAGTGTTGCTCGGGCTGCAGTAGAGAGTGACAGTTGGTGTCTCAGTGAGGGAGTGCTGCTCGGGCTGCAGTAGAGAGTGACAGTTGGTGTCTCAGTGAGGGAGTGCTGCTCGGGCTGCAGTAGAGAGTGACAGTTGGTGTCTCAGTGAGGGAGTGCTGCTCGGGCTGCAGTAGAGTGTGACAGTTGGTGTCTCAGTGAGGGAGTGTTGCTCGGGCTGCAGTAGAGTGTGACAGTTGGTGTCTCAGTGTGGGAGTGCTGCTCGGGCTGCAGTGGAGAGTGACAGTTGGTGTCTCAGTGAGGGAGTGTTGCTCGGGCTGCAGTAGAGTGTGACAGTTGGTGTCTCAGTGTGGGAGTGCTGCTCGGGCTGCAGTGGAGTGTGACAGTTGGGGAAGTTTTTTTTTTTCTTGCTGGTAATGGCTTCAGGGATGGCAGTTCAGGCAGTATGCTGCATCTCCTGTGGGATGTATGTGGTGAGGAAATCCAGTAGTGTTTCAGGAGATTTTAGTTGTAAGAAGTGCATTAGATTGCAGCTTCTGGAGGAGCGTGTAAAGGAGCTGGAGGGGGAGGTAGAGGAACTCCGCATAATTCGGGAGGCGGAGGTGGAAGTTGATAGGAGTTATAGAGAAATAGTAACTCCTAGAAATGAGGCTTGGGTCAATGCCAGGAGGAGGGGTAAGAAGCAATCGGGAAGACAATCCCCTGGGGCGGTTCCCCTCCATAATAGGTTTTCGGTGCTGGAGGCTACAGTTGAGGAGGAATCAACTGAGCATAGAGAGCAGATCTCTGGGGGTGAGCCGAGTGAGAAAGCTCAGGTGGTTAGGGGCTGTAAAAGACTGGGCCTTGTGATTGGGGACTCCACAATTAAGGGGACAGATAGGAAGGTCGGAACTAAAGGTAGGGACTCAGGGTTGGTGTGTTGCCTACCAGGGGCTGGGGTCCGGGATGTGTCTGACAGGGTATTCAGGACTCTTAGGGGGGAGGGAGATAAACCACAAGTTATTGTACATGTGGGGACACACGACATAGGGAGGATAGGGGAAGGGGATATTAGGCAGGGATTTATGGAGTTGGGGTGGAAACTAAAGGCCAAGACTGACAGAGTGGTTATCTCTGGACTCTTGCCTGTACCACGGGATAGTTTAGAGAGGAATAGGGAGAGGGAAGGTTTGAATTCATGGCTGAGGGGATGGTGCAGGAGGGAGGGGTTCAGGTACTTAAGCAATTGGGGCTCGTACTGGGGAAGGTGTGACCTCTATGAGAAGGATGGTCTACACCTTAATCAGAAGGGGACCAATATCCTGGGGGGTAAATTTGCTAAGGCCATGCAAGGAGGTTTAAACTGATTCGGGGGGGGGGAGGGATCCTGAGTAGTGGGGCTGAAAGTGAGGGATGCATGGATGGGGACTGCAATGCACGGCATTGCAGAGGTGGGGTGGAGCAGGGTTTGAAATGTGTATACTTCAATGCCAGGAGTATTCGCAATAAAGTGGGTGAACTTGCAGCGTGGATCAGTACCTGGGACTTCGATGTTGTGGCTATTTCAGAGACATGGATAGAGCAGGGGCAGGAATGGATGCTGCAGGTCCCGGGGTTCAAATGTTTTAGTCGAAGTAGGGAAGGAGGTAGAAGAGGGGGAGGGGTAGCATTATTGGTCAGAGATTGTATCACAGTGTCAGAGAGGAGGTTTGATGAGGACTTATCTGTTGAGGTAGTATGGGCGGAGATTAGAAATAGGAGAGGAGAGGTCACCCTGTTGGGAGTCTTTTATAGACCTCCTAAAAGTTCTAGAGAGGTTGAGGAAAGGATTGCGGAGTCAATCCTGCTTAGGAGTGAAAGTAATAGGGCAATTGTTATGGGGGATTTTAACTTGACTAATATTGACTGGAATTGTTATAGCTCTAGCTCGTTAGAGGGGTCAGTTTTTGTTCAAAGCGTGCAGGAAGGTTTTTTGACTCAGTATGTAGACAGGCCAACTAGAGGTGAGGCTATATTGGATCTGGTGCTGGGAAATGAGCCAGACCAGGTGCTAGACTTGGAAGTTGGTGTGCATTTTGGTGATAGTGACCACAATTCGGTTACGTTCACCTTAGTGATGGAAAGGGATAGGCATGAACCTCGGGCCAGTGGTTTTAGCTGGGGGAAGGGTAATTATGAGGCTATTAGGAGAGAATTAGGAAACATAGGTTGGACTAGGAGATTACAGGGACTGGGAACGTCCGACATGTGGAGTTTTTTCAAGGAGCAGCTACTGCGAGTCTGTGATAGGTATGTCCCTGTCAGGCAAGGAGGAATTGGTAGGGCTAGGGAACCGTGGTGCACCAAAAAAGTTTCTTTGTTGGTTAAAAAGAAAAAGGAGGCTTATGTTCGGATGAGACGTGAGCACTCGGGTAGTGCACTAGAAAGCTTTAGATTGGCTAAGAGGGAGTTGAAGAGCGAGCTTAGAAGGGCTAAAAGGGGACATGAGAAGACTTTGGCGGATAGGGTTAAAGAGAATCCTAAGGCGTTCTATAGGTATGTCAAGAACAGAAGGTTGGTTAGGGCAAGTTTAGGGCCAGTTATAGATGGCAGAGGGAAGTTATGTGTGGAACCGGAGGAGATTGGTGAAGCATTGAACCAATATTTCTCTTCGGTGTTCACGCAAGGGGACATGAATATAGCTGAGGAGGACACTGGGTTGCAAGGGAGTAGAATAGACAGTATTACAGTTGATAAGGAGGATGTGCAGGATATTCTGGAGGGTCTGAAAATAGATAAATCCCCTGGTCCGGATGGGATTTATCCAAGGATTCTCTGGGAGGCAAGAGAAGTGATTGCAGAGCCTCTGGCTCTGATCTTCAGGTCGTCGTTGGCCTCTGGTATAGTACCAGAAGATTGGAGGTTAGCGAATGTTGTCCCATTGTTTAAGAAGGGGAACAGAGACTTCCCCGGGAATTATAGACCGGTGAGTCTCACTTCTGTTGTCGGCAAGATGTTGGAAAAAATTATAAGGGATAGGATTTATAGTTATTTGGAGAGTAATGAATTGATAGGTGATAGTCAGCATGGTTTTGTGGCAGGTAGGTCGTGCCTTACTAACCTTATTGAGTTTTTTGAGAAAGTGACCAAGGAGGTGGATGGGGGCAAGGCAGTGGACGTGGTATATATGGATTTTAGTAAGGCGTTTGATAAGGTTCACCATGGTAGGCTTCTGCAGAAAATGCAGATGTATGGGATTGGGGGTGATCTAGGAAATTGGATCAGGAATTGGCTAGCGGATAGGAAACAGAGGGTGGTGGTTGATAGTAAATATTCATCATGGAGTGCGGTTACAAGTGGTGTACCTCAGGGATCTGTTTTGGGGCCACTGCTGTTTGTAATATTTATTAATGATCTGGATGAGGGTATAGTTGGGTGGATTAGCAAATTTGCTGATGACACCAAAGTCGGTGGTGTGGTAGACAGTGAGGAAGGGTGTCGTAGTTTGCAGGAAGACTTAGACAGGTTGCAAAGTTGGGCCGAGAGGTGGCGGATGGAGTTTAATGCGGAGAAGTGTGAGGTAATTCACTTTGGTAGGAATAACAGATGTGTTGAGTATAGGGCTAACGGGAGGACTTTGAATAGTGTGGAGGAGCAGAGGGATCTAGGTGTATGTGTGCATAGATCCCTGAAAGTTGGGAATCAAGTAGATAAGGTTGTTAAGAAGGCATATGGTGTCTTGGCGTTTATTGGTAGGGGGATTGAATTTAGGAGTCGTAGCGTTATGTTGCAACTGTACACAACTCTGGTGCGGCCGCACTTGGAGTACTGTGTGCAGTTCTGGTCCCCACATTACAGGAAGGATGTGGAGGCTTTGGAGAGGGTGCAGAGGAGGTTTACCAGGATGTTGCCTGGTATGGAGGGGAGATCCTATGAGGAGAGGCTGAGGGATTTGGGATTGTTTTCGCTGGAAAGGCGGCGGCTAAGAGGGGATCTTATTGAAACATATAAGATGATTAGAGGTTTAGATAGGGTGGATAGTGATAGCCTTTTTCCTCTGATGGAGAAATCCAGCACGAGGGGGCATGGCTTTAAATTGAGGGGGGGTAGTTATAGAACCGATGTCAGGGGTAGGTTCTTTACCCAGAGGGTGGTGAGGGATTGGAATGCCCTGCCAGCATCAGTAGTAAATGCGCCTAGTTTGGGGGCGTTTAAGAGATCCGTAGATAGGTTCATGGACGAAAAGAAATTGGTTTAGGTTGGAGGGTCACAGTTTTTTTTTTTTTTAACTGGTCGGTGCAACATCGTGGGCCGAAGGGCCTGTTCTGCGCTGTAATGTTCTATGTTCTATGTTCTAGGTTGCCCCTCAACCTCCGTCGTTCCAGTGAGAACAAACCAAGTTTTTCCAACCTCTCCTCATAGCGAATGCCCTCCATACCAGGCAACATCCTGGTAAATCTTTTCTGTACCCTCTCCAAAGCCTCCACATCTTTCTGGTAGTGTGGTGACCAGAATTGAACACTATATTTCAAGTGCGGCCTAACTAAGGTTTTATAAAGCTGCAACATGACTTGACAATTTTTAAACTCAATGCTCCGGCCGATGAAGGCAAGCATGCCGTATGCCTTCTTGACTACCTTCTCCACCTGCGTTGCCACTTTCAGTGACCTGTGTACCTGTATACCCAGATCCCTTTGCCTATCAATACTCTTTAGGGTTCTGCCATTTATTATATATTTCCTATCTGTATTACACCATCCAAAATGCATTACCTCACATTTGCCCGGATTAAACTCCGTCTGCCATCTTTCCACCCAAGTCTCCAAGTGATTTATATCCTGCTGTATCCTCTGATGGTCCTCATCGCTATCCGCAAATGCACCAACCTTTGTGTCGTCCGCAAACTCACTAATCAAACCAGTTACATTTTCCTCCAAATCATTTATATATATTACAAACAGCAAAGGTCCCAGCTCTGATCCCTGAGGAACGCCACTTGTTACAGCCCTGCATTCAGAAACGCACCCTTCCACTGCTACCCTCTGTCTTCTATGACCGAGCCCGTTCTGTATCCACCTTGCCAGCTCATCTCTGGTCCCATTCACCTTCTGCACCAGTCTGCCATGAGGGACCTTGTCAAAGGCCTTACTGAAGTCCATGTAGACAACATCCACTGCCCTACCCTCATCAATCATCTTCGTCACTTCCTCGAAAAACTTGATCTAGTTCGTGAGACACGACCTCCCCTTCACAAAACCATGTTGCCTCTCACTAATACGTCCACTTATTTCCAAGTGGGAATAAATCCTGTCTCGAAGAATCCTCTCCAATAATTTCCCGACCACTGATGTAAGGCTCATCGGCCTGTAATTACCTGGATTATCCTTGCCACCCTTCTTAAACAAAGGAACAACATTGGCTATTCTCCAATCCTCTGGGACCTCCCCTGTAGCCAGTGAGAATACAAAGATTTATCTCAAGGCCTCAGCAATTTCCTCCTTTGCCTCTCTCAGTATTCTGGGGTATATCCCATCAGGCCCTGGGGACTTGTCTACCTTAATGTTTCAAGAACCCCAATACCTCCTCCTTATTGATCTCAACATGACTCAAACTATCTACACATCCTTTCCCAGACTCATCATCCACTAAGTCCTTCTCTTTGGTGAATACTGATGCAAAGTACTCATTTAATACCGCGTCCATTTCCTCTGGCTCCACACATAGATTCCCTCCCTTGTCCTTGAGTGGGCCAACACTTTCCCTGGCTACCCTCAGGCTCTTTATATACGTGTAAAAAGCCTTGGGACTTTCCTTAATCCTGCCAGCCACTGCTTTTTCGTGACCCCTTTCAGCCCTCTTTACTCCTTGCTTAAGTTTCTTTTTACTTTCCTTGTATTCCACACTTGCTTCGTGTGTTCCCAGCCTCCTAGCTTTGACAAGTGCTTCCTTTTTCTCTTTGACTAGGCTCACAATATCCAAGGTTCCCAAAACCTGCCATACTTATCCTTCATCCTTACAGGAATGTGCTGGTCCTGAATCCCTATCAACTTACACTTGAAAGCCTCCCACATGCCAGATGTTGATTTGCCCTCAAACAGCTGCCCCCAATCTACATTCTTCAGTTCCTGCCTAATATTGTTGTAATTATCCTTCTCCCAGTTTAGCACCTTAACTTGAGGACTGCACTTATCTTTATCCATCAGTACCTTAAAGCTTACTGAATTGTGGTCACTGTTCCCGAACTGCTCCCCAACTGAAATGTCGACCACCCGGCCGGGCTCATTCCCCAATACCAGGTCCAGTATGGCCCCTTCCCTAGTTGGACTGTCTACATACTGTTTCAAGAAGCCTTCCTGGATGCTCCTTACAAACTCTGCCCCATCCACGCCCCGAGCACTAAGTGACTCCCAGTCAATATCGGGGAAGTTAAAATCTCCACCACAACAACCCTGTTACTTTTACACGTTGCCAAAATCTGCCTATATATCTGTTCCTCAATCTGCTGCTGGCAGTTGGGTGGCCTACAGTAAACCCCCAACATTGTGACTACACCCTTCCTACTCCTGAGCTCTACCCATATTGCCTCGCTATATGAGTCCTCTGAGATGTTCTCCCGCAGGACAGCTGTGATATTCTCCTTAGTAATACTTCTCACATTGAAACAAATGCACTTCAGTCCACCAGACCCTCTTTGATTAGCAACTATACCCTGCCTGCTCTTTCTCTGAGTTTTACTGGCCCAATCTCTGGTTCCCCTTCCGCTAATTCCCCTTTGCTTTGGCTCCCACCCCCTTGCAATCCTCCCGTGTGACACTAGCAAACCTCCCAGCCAGAATATTTATGCCTTTCCAGTTTAGGTGCAACCCGTCCTTCTTGTACAGGTCCCATCTGCCCCTGAAGAGACCCCAATGGTCCAGATATCTGAAACCTCCCTCCTACACCAGCTGTTTAGCCACGTGTTGAGCTGCACTATCTGTCTATTCCTAGCCTCACTGGCATGTGGCACAGGAAGTAATCCTGAGATTATAACCCCAGAGGTCCTACTTTTTAACTTTCTACCTAACTCCCTAAACTGCTGCTGCTGGACCCCATCACTCTTCCTGCCTATGTCGTTAGTACCAATATGTACCACGACCTCTGGCTGTTCACCCTCTCCCTTCAGAATGCTTTCTGTCCGTTCAGAGACATCCTGGACCCTGGCACCAGGGAGGCAACATCCCATCCTGGAGTCTCTTTCACATCCACAGAAGCGCCTATCTGTACCCCTAACTATAGAGTCCCCTATAACTATTGCTCTGGTCCTCTTTGTCCCTCCCTGCTTAACAACAGAGCCAGCCGAGGTGCCACTGCTTTGGCTGCTGCTGCTGGTATCCCCTGATAGGCCATCTCCCCCCAACAGTATCCAAAACGGTATACCTGGAACGTTTGAGGTTTCACGGGGGGGAGGGGTGGAATAGCCTGGAGCTCAGTGTCAGCGGTGAAGGCAGAAACCCGGGAGGGGCAGAGATTCAGCTCAATACTGACCGTATCTCCGTTTTGCCTGATGTTGGTTCTCCTGAAGTCGGATCAATGCTGGAAGTGCCTCAGGTGGAAACCCAATCTGCAAGAGAGCAACAGCAAGCACTGTGCTCCTTATTTGTAGATGTGAATGACTGACTGGCAGCTGCTAAACAGAATAAAGATGTCTCTGAACAAATACACAACATGCCGGAAAATCTCAGCAGTCTGACAGCTTCTCTGCAGAGAGAATAGAGCCGATGTTTCGTGCCTGGGTGAGCCTCGTCAGAGCTGGAGACAATAGAAAATAGGATGAGGCAAGGTGGGGGGGTGGGGATTGACAAAGATATCATAGACAAAAGGGCAAATGGAATCTAAACGGTGATGTTCAAGGCTATGAAGGGTGCTGATAGCGGCCACTCAGAGATCAGAATGTGTCAATGGCAGAATGAAGGTGAGCAGAATGGCAAAGGACAACTTGAGATATGTGACAGATGCCCCTGTAGTGGGGGAGGAGGTGGGAGGGGGAAGGGGTAGGGGGTGGGAGGGGAGGGGGGGGGGGGGGGACCATAGAGAGTGAAAAATAGGGAAAGTGAAATTTAAAAAGTGAAAAAAATGAATCAAAATGAAATAAATTAAAATGAATGGAAATGGGGTGAAGGTGGAGGGGAGAGTTCCTGCTCTGAAGTTGTTGAACTCAATGTTCAGTCCGGAAGGCTGTAAAGTGCCCAATTGGAAGTTTGCGTTGGGGTTCACTGGAACATTGCAACAGACCATGGACGGCCACGTGGACAGGAGAGCAGGGTGATGTGATGAAGTGACAAGCGACAGGAAGGTCTGGGTCCTGCTTGCGGACGGACCGAAGGTGTTCAGCAAAGCGGTCGCCCAGTCTGCGTTTGCTCTGTCCAATGTGGAGTAGACCACATTGGGATCAGTGAATGCAATAGACCGGATTGAAGGAGGTGCATGTGAAGCGATGATTCACCTGAAAGGGGTGTTTGGGCCCTGAGACACGGAGCAGATAAAGGGGCAGGTGTTGCACCTTCTGTGGTCGCATGGGAAGGTTCTGTGGACAGGGGGTGAGGTGAGGGTATCTCAGAGAGAATGGTTCCTGTGGAATGCTGACAGGGGGAGTGAGGGGAAGATGTGTTGAGTGGTGGCATCGCACTGGAGTTGGCGGAAATAGCGGAGGATGATCCTTTGAATGCGGAGGGGTGAAAAGTGAGGACAGTGGTTAGCACTGCTGCCTCACAGCACCAGGGACCCGGGTTCGATTCCTGGCTTGGGTCATTGTCTGTGAGGAGTCTGCACATTCTCCCCATGTCTGTGTGGGTTTCCTCCAGATGCTCCGGTTTCCTCCCACAGTCCGAAAGACATGCTGATTAGGTGCACTGGCCATGCTTAATTCTCCCTCAGTGTACCCAAACAGGTGCCGGAGTGTGGCGACTAGGAGATTTTCACAGTAACTTCATTGCGGTGTTAATGTTAGCCTACTTGTGACACTAATAAACTAAAAAAACCCTATCCTGGTTCTGGGAGGGAGGGGAGGAGGTGAGAGCAGTGACCTGAGAGAGGGGCCAAAAGAAGAATCTGTGGAGTGTATCAGGGATTGCTTTTTAGAGCAGCACATTGTGGAACCTACTCAGGAATGGGCTATTTTAGACTTGGTTTGTGTAATGAAGGATTAATAAGGGATCTTGTGGTTAAGGATCCCCTTGGGGGATGTGATCACAATATGATTGAATTCCATATACAGTTTGAGAGTGAATGCCATAGGTTGACAACCAGTGACTTCAATTTAAATAATGTCAATTATAATGGTATGAGGGAGGAGGTGTCTCAGGTGAACTGGGTAAACAAGCTAAGATACAGGTTAGTCGATGAACAGTGGCAGATACTCAAATAGCTGGTCCAAAATGCCCAATCAAAAAGAGGGATTCCCTGAGAAAGATGCAAAATCCATGGTTAACACAGGAGGCCAAAGATAATGTTAAATTGGAAAACGGGATATACAGAGCGGCAAGAGATAGTGGGAGACCAGAGACTGGGGAGCTTTTAGAATCCAACAGCGATAGACTAAAAAGCTCATAAGAGAGAACATGAATTTTGAGAGAACACTTGCATAAAAACAAACAGTAAGAGGTTCTATGGATATATAAATAGGAAGTGCGCGGCTGAGGTAAATGTGGGACCTCGACCGAATGAGGCGTGAATTGAAAACAGCAAACAGAGAAATGGCGGATATGCTAAATAAATTTTTTGCATCAGTCTTCACCGGGGAAGACATTGAAAATATCCCTAAGATATCGAATGGGCCAATTTCAAATAACATGGTAGAATTTACAATAATCCCAATAACAAGGGATAGATTATTAGAGAAACTCACAGGGCTAAAGATAGACAAGTTGCCAGAACCCGATGAACTGCGCACTAGAGTTCTAATGGAAGTGGCTGCAGAGATAGTGGAACCATTGGTTGAAAATTTTCATAACTCGCTAAATTCCGGGAGTTACAGAATGTGACCCCCTTGTTCAAAAAGGGAGACAGACAGAAGGCAGGAAACTATAGGCCAGTTAGTTTAACATCCATTACTGGCAAGATGCTGGAGTCAATAATCAAAGAGGAAATAGCTAATCATTTAGGAAACCTGAATATAATCAAACCTGGTCAACAGGGTTTTATTAAAGGTAAATCATGTTTGACAAATTGGCTCGAATTCTTTGAGGATGTAACAGGGAGAGTAGATAGAGGGGAACCAGTAGATGTAGTGTATTTGGATTTCCAAAAGTATTTGACAAGGCCCAACGTAAGAGGCTGGTGCATAAAGTAAAATCCTGTGGAAGCCCGCCCCTACTACTACCTCTGGCAGCTTGTTCCAGACACTCTGTATGAAAACATTGCCTCTCTGGACCCTTTTGTATCTCTCCCCTCTCACATTAAATCTATGCCCTCTAGTTTTAGACTCCGCTACCATTGGGAAAAGATATTGACTATCTAGCTGATTTATGCGCCTCATTATTTTATAGACCTCTATAAGATCACCCCTCAGCCTCCCACTCTCTAGGGAAAAAAGCCTCAGTCTATCCAGCCTCTCCTTGTAACTCAAACTATCAAGTCCCGGTAGCATCCTAGTAAATCTTTTCTGCACTCTTTCTAGTTTAATAATATCCTTTCTATAACAGGATGACCAGAATTGCACACAGTATTCCAAGTTCTTTACTCCAGGTTCTTTACTCAGAGAGTAGTAAGGGCGTGGAATGCCCTGCCTGCAGCAGTGGTGGACTCGTCAACATTGAGAGCGTTCAAGTGGTTATTGGATAAACATATGGATGATATTTGAATAGTGTAGATTAGAGGGGCTTTAGATTGGTACCACTGGTCGGCACAACATCGAGGGCCGAAGGGCCTGTACTGCGCTGTAACGTTCTATGTTCTATGTTCTAAGTGTGGCCTTACCAATGTCTTGCACAACTTCAACAAGACGTCCCAACTTTTGTATTCAATGTTCTGACCAATGAAACCAAGCGTGCCGAATGCCTTCTTCACTACTCTGTCCACCTGTGACTCCACTTTCAAGGAGCTGTGAACAGCTATCTTGACAAGTTGGGTGAGTGGGCAAATCAATGGCAGATGTAGTATCATTTGGGTAAATTTTTGCTTTGGAAGCAAAAACAAGAAGGCAGATTACTACCTGAATGGCTGTAAATTGGGAGGGGGAGTGTGCAGCGGGACCTGGGTGTCCTTGTGCACCAGTCACTGAAGGTAAGCATGCAGGTGCAGCAGGCGGTAAAGAAGGCAAAAGATATGTTGGCCTTCATTGCGAGAGGTTTCGAGTACAGGAGTAGGGATGTGTTGTTGCAATTATACAGGGCCTTGGTGAGGCCACACCTAGAGTATTGTGTGCAGTTTTGGTCTCCTTTTCTGAGGAAGGATGTTCTTGCTCTCGAGGGAATGCAGCGAAGGTTTACCAGACTGATTCCGGGGATGGCGGGACTGATGTATGAGGGGAGATTGATTAGGTTAGGATGGTTTTCGCTGGAGTTCAAACGAATGAAGGGGTTCTCACAGAGACTTATAAAATTCTAACAGGACTAGACAGGGTAGATGCAGAGAGGATGTTCCCGATGGTGGGGGAATCCAGAACCAGGGGTCACAGTCTGAGGATTCGGGGTAGACCATTTAGGACGGAGGTGAGGAGACATTTCTTCACCCAAAGAGTGGGGAGCCTGTGGAATTCATTACCACAGGAAGTAGTTGATGCCAAAACATTGAATGTATTCAAGAGGCAGCTGGATAGAGCACTTGGGATGAATGGGATCAAAGATTATGGGGAGAAAGTGGAATTAGGCTATTGAGTTGGACGATCAGCCATGATCGCGATGAATGGCGGAGCAGGCTTCAAGGGCCGAATGGCCTCCTCCTGCTCCTATCTTCTATGTTTCTATGAACCTGAACCCTAGATCCCTTTGTTCTATTACTCTCACCAGCGCCCTACCATTAACCGAGTACTGTACACAATACTCCAGACTTGGTCTCACTAATGCCCTGTAGAAATGTAACCTCCCTACTTTTGTAATCAATACACTTCGCAATGAATGATAACATTCCATTCACTTTTCTAATTACTCTCTGTGCCTGGATACTAGCATTTTATGGTTCAAACTCTAGGACACCCAGATCCCTCTGTGCCTCAGAGTTCTGCAACCTCTCACTATTTAGATAATAAGCTTCTTTTAACCTTCCTGCCAAAATGGACAGTTTCACACTTTCCCACATTTCACTCCATCTTCTGGATCTGTGCGACTCAAACAGTGCATAGAGCCATGGTTCCTGATCGAGTGTAAATTAATCACAGGGAAGTTTTTATTCGAAAAACACAACACACCACCCAGTCTGAAAGTAGAAAGATGACTGACACAGGACTCGTGTTTTGATGGGATAATTATTTTGAATTTGGATTTTAAGTCAGCTTAGAACAAAGAAAAAGAAAGTTCCAGCACAGGAACAGGCCCTTCGGCCCTCCAATCCTGCACCAATCATGATGCCCCAACTAAACTAAAAAAAACCTTCTGCCCTCACTTGGTTCGTACCTCGCTATTTCCTCCCTATTCATGCACCCTTTAAAAAAAAAAATTCCCCATTCCCAGGCCTCACAGAGCCCCTCCAATCGCTGAGTTTAGCTCAGAGACGGGGCAATGCACAATGACACAGCGAGTCACCAGAACATTGAGCACAAAAAATGCTCCGATTTCAAAACAACATTGTGAGGAGTACGTAAAATCCTCTCTCAGATGGTCAGTGCTGAGGGAGTGCCGCACTGTCCGAGGGTCAGTACTGAGGGAGTGCCGCACTGTCAGAGGGTCAGTACTGAGGGAGTGCCACACTGTCAGAGGGTCAGTACTGAGGGAGTGCCGCACTGTCAGAGGGTCAGTACTGAGGGAGTGCCGCACTGTCAGAGGGTCAGTACTGAGGGAGTGCCGCACTGTCAGAGGGTCAGTACTGAGGGAGTGCCGCATTGTCAGAGGGTCAGTACTGAGGGAGTGCCGCACTGTCACAGGGTCAGTACTGAGGGAGTGCCGCACTGTCAGAGGGTCAGTACTGAGGGAGTGCCGCACTGTCAGAGGGTCAGTACTGAGGGAGTGCCGCACTGTCAGAGGTCAGTACTGAGGGAGTGCCGCACTGTCAGAGGGTCAGTACTGAGGGAGTGCCGCACTGTCAGAGGGTCAGTACTGAGGGAGTGCCGCACTGTCAGAGAGTCAGTACTGAGGGAGTGCCACACTGTCAGAGGGTCAGTACTGAGGGAGTGCCGCACTGTCAGAGGGTCAGTACTGAGGGAGTGCCGCACTGTCAGAGGGTCAGTACTGAGGGAGTGCCGCACTGTCAGAGGGTCAGTACTGAGGGAGTGCCACACTGTCAGAGGGTCAGTACTGAGGGAGTGCCGCACTGTCAGAGGGTCAGTACTGAGGGAGTGCTGCACTGTCAGAGGGTCAGTGCTGAGGGAGTGCCGCACTGTCCGAGGGTCAGTACTGAGGGAGTGCCGCACTGTCAGAGGGTCAGTACTGAGGGAGTGCCACACTGTCAGAGGGTCAGTACTGAGGGAGTGCTGCACTGTCAGAGGGTCAGTACTGAGGGAGTGCCACACTGTCAGAGGGTCAGTACTGAGGGAGTGCCGCACTGTCAGAGGGTCTGTACTGAGGGAGTGCCGCAGTGTTCTTTTTTACTCACTTGTGGGACATGGGCGTCGCTGACTGGCCAGCATTTATTCCCCATCCCTAGTTGCCCTTGGAGGCCAGTTGAGAGTCAGCCATATTGCTGTGGCTCTGGAGTCACATGTAGTCCAGACCAGGGTAAGGACGGCAGATTTCCTTCCCTAAAGGAAATGAACCAGATGGGTTTTTCCGACAATCGACAATGGTTTCATGGTCATCAGTAGATTCTTAATCTCTTAATTTTTTATTGAATTCAAATTCCACAATCTGCCTTGGTGTGACTCAAACCCAGGTCCCCAGAACATTAACTGAGCTTCCGGATTAATTGTTTGGTGGTAATTCCACTCGGCCATTGCCTCCCCTTCTGGAGGAAGTGCTGCAGTGTTGCAGGTACAATCCCAACCACTCGCTGGGTGAAAAAGCTTTCCTCACATCACATTTGTTTCTTTTACAAATCACTTGAAATCTGTGTCCTCTCGCTCTTCATCTTTTTACGAGTGGGAACAGTTTCTCCCTCTCTACCCTCTCAAATCTCCTCGCAGCCTTCCTCTCTCCAAGGAGAACAGTCCCAACCTCTCCAATCTATTCTCATAACTGAAGTTTCTCATCCCTGGAACCATTCTTGTAAACCTCTCTGCACTCTCCCCAATGCGTTCACATCCTTCCTACAGTGTGGCACCCAGAGCTGGACACAATATTCCAGCTGAGGTCTAACTAGTGTCTTGTATAAGTTCAGCAAAACCTCCTTGCTATGAGATTTTCACAGTAATGTCATTGCAGTGTTAATGTAAGCCTACTTGTGACTAATAAATAAACTTTAAACTGCTCTCTCCACCTGTCCTGCCAGCTTCAATGACCTATGCACAGATACATCCAGCTCCCTCTGCTCCTGCACCCCTTCTAGAATTGTTCCCTTTGTTTTATATTGTCTCTCCATGTTCTTCCCGCCAAATGTAATCATTTCACATCATTAAACTTTACCTGCTACCTGTCTGCCCATTCCACCCACTTGTCTGTGTTTCTTAGAAGCTCTGCACTATCCTCCTTGGTGTGGTCTCTTATGGTCTGTGGCCACCATACACGCTGAGGGTCTCAATGTACATCTCAGGGGTCTGTCCCGATGCGAGGCGACACAGTGAGAATGATGAGGATTCTGGCCGAACGTAATGACATGAAGTTTATTCCGGCAACAACGACCCCCAGTCCTTGCTCCAGCCTGTGTCCTAATCATGGAATCCCTACAGTACAGAAGGAGGCCATTCAGCCCATCAGGCCTGCACTCAAGCCCTATTCCCTTAACCCTATGTATTAACCCTGACCCTAAGGGGCAATCTTTTTTAGCATGGCCAATCCACCTAACCAGCACATCTTTGGAGTGTGGGAGGAAATCAGAGCACCCAGACGAAACCCACACAGACATGGGGAGAACATGCAAACTCCACACAGACAGTGACCCAAGGCCTAATCAAACCTGGGATCCTGGCGCTGTGAGGCAGCAGTGCTAACCACTGTGCCACTGTGCCGCCCATATCTACGACACATTCACTCCAATTTCAGAGAAAGAGGCTCAGGCAGATGAAGCAATCCTTCTCACAGTTTACAGTGCCTCCAAGTTTTGTTTCATCTGCAAACTTTGTAATTGTGTTCTATACGTCAAAGTCTAGATTATGAATATGTATCAGAGGAAACAAGGGTCCCAGTCCTGTCCCCTGGGGAACACCACTACAAACTTTTCTCCAGCCCGAAAAATATCCATTAACACTTTGTCCCTCAGCCAATTTTGTATCCACATTGCTACTGTCCCTCTTATTCCATGAGTTATAACTTTTCCTACTAGTCTGTTGTGTGGCACTGTATGGAATGCCTTCTGTAAGTCCATGTACACCACATCAACAGCATTATACTCATCGATCCTTTCCATTACCGCCTCAAAAAACTCCAGCAAGTTAGTTGAAAATGGTTTTCCCTTAACAAATCTATGCTGGCTTTCCTTAATTAATCCACATCTGTCCACACGACTATTAACTTTGTCCTGAATTGTCATTTCCAGAAGCTTGCCTCCCAGTGAGGCTGGACAGACTGGCCTTCAGTTGCCGGGCTTATCTTTATCTGAACAAGGGTGTAACATTTGCAATTCCCCAAACCTCGAACACAAGCCCTGAGTCTGAGGAAGGTTGAAAGATTATGGCCAGTCCCTCCACAGTTTCCACTCTTACTTCCCTCGGAACCCTTGGATGTTCCTTATCTGTTTCTGCTGCTAATTTTATATTTCTGCCTTTCCAATTGTAACCCTTAGTGTGTTAGTTACCACCTCTCTCACCAGGTCTTGAGTAACATTATCTTCCTCGGCAAGACAGATTTAAGGCATTCATTTAATATTCTCCCTGACTTCATGTATCAATCTCCATTTGGTCTCTAATTGGCCCTAGCTTTTCACCACTCTTTTACGACCTAAATGCCTATAAAAGACTTGAGAACTCCTGCTCTGTAACTGACAGTCTCTTTTTATAGTTTCTCTCAGCTTCTTTTATTTGTTTTTTCACCTCTCTGAACCTTCAGCCTGGTTGTTGTGTTATCAATCTGACATCCATCATAAGCACACTTTCTCACCACCATCTTAAATTCTATCTCGTTTGTCACCCTCTTTCTTGTTTGCTGTCCCTTTCCCTTTTGAGGGAATATTCCCTAACTGTAACTGAACTATCTCTGCTCTGAAGGCAGCCCACTGTCCGCTATTGCTTTTCCTGCTAAACTTGGGCTTCAGGTTATTTGACTCAGATCATTTTTTAACTCCTTTGAAGTTACCTTTTCCCCGGTTAATCTTGCAGTCTGGTATTTAGCGACTGAGTTTCCTGTTACAACACTTGACTACACTTCAAATGTACTTCACTGACTGGAAACCACAGTAAGGAGTCTAACAACACCGGGTTAAAGTCCAAGACGTTTATTTAGTAGCAAACTTATTTGGTAACTGCCGGCTCCAAGTGGAGAGGATCTCCAAGAAGATTGCGCATATCGACACCGTTTGCTACCAAATAAACCTGTTGTACTTTAACCTGGTGTTGTTAGACTCCTTACTGTGTTTACCCCAGTCCAACACCGGCATCTCCACATCATGGAAACCACGGGACAGGCTGAGGTTGTGGACAATGTTTTAGAAATAAAAGTCTCTCCTTCCTTTTGTTTTTCTAAATTGTTTACCATCCCATGAGGAAAGACACCCGGGATGAGATGCGTGAGGAATGGTGAGACGCGATCCTCGGGAACTGCCTCTTGAAATAAACACCATCTGCAGGGCAGCAGAGCAGGAAACAGAGTTAATGGGATTTCCTCATGGAGAAACGGCTGAGTGAAGGACACTTGCTTTGACAGGGGACAGCCAGCAGGAGGGGACAGTGTATCAGAAATAAAAGATTCAAATCGACCTTCACAAAGCAAAAAGCAACGAATCAAAAGCTGGAATTTCCTCAAATGTTCACGACCAGATCTGTCAATAATATTGGAATTTTATCAACTGCCGTGAACAACACATTAAAAACCAACTTAGAAACACGCAAATGTAACAACGAAAGAATAATACAACTCGATTATTTTCTCAGACTGAGAAAGTGGCCATAAAATCTGAATGTAGTTAATGAGAGATTTCACTCTCACACTCGTAACTTAGAATGTGCGGAAAATTTCAATTGTGCCGAGCGACTGACAGATCCCACTTCACAGGAATGGATGTGTACCTGTCCCCATCTAACACTGATGTGGAGATGCCGGCGTTGGACTGGGGTGAACACAGTAAGAGTTTTAACAACACCAGGTTAAAGTCCAACAGGTTTATTTGGTAGCAAATGCCATTAGCTTTCGGAGCGCTGCTGGATATCCACTCCATCTGATGAAGGAGCAGCGCTCCGAAAGCTAATGGCATTTGCTACCAAATAAACCTGTTGGACTTTAACCTGGTGTTGTTAAAACTCTTACTGTGTTTACCCCATCTAACACTCCCAGGACAGGTACAGCACGGGGTTAGATGCAGAGTAAAGCTCCCTCTACACTGTCCCCATCAAACATTCCCAGGACAGGTACAACATGGGGTTAGATACAGAGTAAAGCTCCCTCTACACTGTCCCCATCAAACACTCCCAGGACAGGTACAGCATGGGGTTAGATACAGAGTAAAGCTCCCTCTACACTGTCCCCATCAATCACTCCCAGGGCAGTTACAGCACAGGGTTAGATACAGAGTAAAGCTCCATCTACACTGTCCCCTTTTCCCAATAATTCCCTCTGGTTATCAACTCTTCTGCTACTGGAAATAATTTGTCCATATTGCTCCATCGAAACCACTGATTATTTTGAAAACCTCCATCAAATCTCCCCTTAACCAAGTCTGCTCTTTGGAGAACAGCCCTGGCTTTGCCAGACCCTCAACCCAGAACGATTCTGGTAAATCTCCTCTCGAAGGTCCGAACATCCTTCCTGTGATGCCCAGAACTGGACAGACTGCTCCAGCCGAGGCCCAACCAGAGATTGAGAAAGATTGAGCCCAATTTCCTGGCTCAGTCTATCCAGTTATAAAGCTCCGGAGACCAGATGGTTTTTAACAGCTTTCTCCATCTGTCCCGTTACATTCAATGACTTGTGGACCCACACCCTAAATCTCTGTTCCCACATTCCATATAAAATTTCCCAGAATATTTATTCATTACCTGTTCTTGGCCGGAATCTTACCACTCTTCCCGCCGGCAGGATTTTCCCATTCTGCCGCGGTGAATTTAGATTGGGCTGCCGCTAAGCTCACCAACCTTTCTGAAGCGGGACTGTGGTGTGAACAGCCGGTAAGACTGTGACCCTGGTCTCCAAAAGGCAAGCACTAAATCAGAAGCCTATTCTTCCCGGTGTTCCGGGAGGCCCGTTGGAGTTGCTGATGCTGCTCTCACTCCCATCTCACAGGTCACTGACGGTAAATTGATTCACGGGCATCAGTTTAAACAATAGTGACTTTTAAGGGGTGTTTTGACAATTTGATCTGATCTGATTTATTATTGTCACATGTATTAACAAACAGTGAAAAGTATTGTTTCTTGCGTGCTATACAGAAAAGCATACCGTTCATAGAGAAGGAAAGGAGAGAGTGCAGAATGTAAAAGAGTTAGAATGAAGTTTTAGAAGCGTAGAAGGAGAGTGAAAGATGGAATTAGAAGGTGTGCTGGGCACAGCTTGCAGGAAGCCGCTTCGCTCTGGCGCCATCTTGAGAAAAAACATACAAATACATGAATAGGATGGGAATGGAGGGATACGGTCCCTGGAAGGGTAGGGGGCTTTAGTTCAGTCGGGGCAGCATGGTCGGTGCAGGCTTGGAGAGCCGAAGGGCCTATTCCTGTGCTGGAATTTTCTTTGCTCTTTGTTCTGCTCTGATACACACACTCACTTGCATAGAAACATAGAAGATAGGAGCAGGAAGAGGCCATTTGGCCCTTCGAACCTGCTCCCCCATTCATCACCATCATGACTGATCATCCAACTCAATGGCCTTATCCTGCTTTCTCCCCATAACCTTAGATCCCATTCACCCCAAGTGCTATATCCAACTGCCTCTTCAATACATTGAATGTTTTGGCATCAACTTCTTCCTGTGGTTATGAATTCCACAGGCTCACCACTCTTTGGGTGAAGAAATGTCTCCTCACCTCCGTCCTAAATGGTCTACCCCGAATCCTGTGACCCCTGGTTCTGGACTCCCTCACCATCGGGAACATCCTCCCTGTATCTACCCTGTCTAGTCCTGTTAGAATTTTATAAGTCTCTATGAGATCCCCCCTCATTCGTCTGAACTCCAGTGAAAACAATCCTAACCTAGTCAATCTCTCCTCATACATCAGTCCCGCCATCCCCGGAATCAGCCTGGTAAACCTTCGCTGAACTCCCTCGAGAGCAAGAACATCCTTCCTCAGAAAAGGAGACCAAAGCTGCACACAATACTCTAGGTGTGGCCTCACCAAGGCCCTGTATAATTGCAACAACACATCCCTACTCCTGTGCTCAAAACCTCTCGCAATGAAGGCCAACATACCATTTGCTTTCTTTACCGCCTGCTGCACCTGCATGCTTACCTTCAGTGACTTGCTAGGGTGCAGATCAGAAACCCCAAAATATATTATGGAGCTTGACTGGACCCCAACAATTTGCTATTTTGTCATTAGTGTGAGGACATGATGTTTCACTTCAGACTTGATTCTACTCACACATTGGGAAGCTTTTATCAAAACAAACTTTATTTTAACAACACAGTTTAATTACAATGAATGAATTAACTTCACTTTTGCCAATTCAAATACTTAAACATGACACAATACAATTCTTAACTGCCATGCTATCTCTATTAGTTCCAATTTAAGCAATATTCCTCTTATAGACTTAAACTCCTCTGCAAAATCAGTAAGCGACACACAGGCTAATGTGCTTATACCTGGGCTGCCTGTCCATGGCTCTCCAGAACACCTTTGGACAGACAGACAGAGAGAGAGAGCAAGAGCTATTCCTCCTAGCAGATCCCAAACAGCAGCCTCCAGAGAGAGAGAGGGAGACAGACACACCTCCAGCTTCTTTCAGAACCCGGCAGTAACTGCCTGTTTTGCTCTGTAAGCTTAGCTCCTCCCCTTAATCACATGATTCTGTCAATGAACATAATCAAACCCTACTCTGAAACCTCTGGGGAAAAACCAAATAAACAAAAATGCATGAACTCAGTTCAAAACAAACACATCCCTCCAGTGATAAACAGCAGGAAGAGCATCCAGTAAAGGCAGCAAAGGGACTCCACTGGAGCATCTGACCCTCTGATAGTGCGGCACTCCCTCAGTACTGACCCTCTGACAGTGCAGCACTCCCTCAGTACTGACCCTCTGACAGTGCAGCACTCCCTCAGTACTGACCCTCTGACAGTGCGGCACTCCCTCAGTACTGACCCTCTGACAGTGCGGCACTCCCTCAGTACTGACCCTCTGACAGTGCAGCACTCCCTCAGTACTGACCCTCTGACAGTGCAGCACTCCCTCAGTACTGACCCTCTGACAGTGCGGCACTCCCTCAGTACTGACCCTCTGACAGTGCAGCACTCCCTCAGTACTGACCCTCTGACAGTGCAGCACTCCCTCAGTACGGACCCTCTGATAGTGCTGCACTCCCTCAGTACTGACCCTCTGACAGTGCAGCACTCCCTCAGTACTGACCCTCTGACAGTGCAGCACTCCCTCAGTACTGACCCTCTCACAGTGCAGCACTCACAGTGCAGCACTCCCTCAGCACTGATCCTCTGATGGTGCAGCACTCCCTCAGTACTGACCCTCTCACAGTGCAGCACTCCCTCAGTACGGACCCTCTGATAGTGCTGCACTCCCTCAGTACTGACCCTCTGACAGTGCAGCACTCCCTCAGTACTGACCCTCTGACAGTGCAGCACTCCCTCAGCACTGATCCTCTGACAGTGCAGCACTCCCTCAGTACTGACGGCAGAAGTAATAGCAAATGCATTAGTTGTAATTTATCAAAATTCACTGGGGAGGTGCCAGCTGATTGGAAAACAGCTAATGTGACGCCACTGTTTAAAAAAGGAGGTAGACAAAAGGCAGGTAACTACAGGCCGGTTAGCTTAACGTCCGTAGTTGGGAAAATGCTGGAATCCACCATTAAAGAAGAAATAGCAGTACATCTGGAAAAGAATGGTTCAATCAAGCAGACACAGCATGGATTCATGAAAGGAAAGTCATGTTTGACTAATTTACTGGAATTATTTGAGGATATAACGAGTGCGGTTGACAGAGGGGAACCAGTGGATGTGGTGTATTTAGATTTCCAGAAGGCATTCGATAAGGTGCCTCACAAAAGGTTGCTGCAGAAGATTAGGGTACACGGAGTTGGGGGTAAAGTGTTAGCGTGGATTGAGGATTGGCTATCTAACAGGAAGCAGAGAGTCGGAATAAATGGGTGCTTTTCTGGTTGGCAGTTGGTGACTAGTGGCATGCCGCAGGGATCGGTGCTGGGGCCTCAACTGTTTACCATTTACATAGACGATCTGGAGGAGGGGACCGAGTGTAGGGTAACAAAGTTTGCAGATGACACAAAGATGAGTGGTAAAGCAAATTGCGTGGAGGACACAGAGAGTCTGCAGAGAGATTTGGATAGGCTAAGTGAGTGGGCAAGGATCTGGCAGATGGAGTATAACGTTGACAAGTGTGAGGTTATCCACTTTGGAAGGAATAATAGTAAAATGGACTATTATTTAAATGGTGAAAAATTACAACATGCTACTGTGCAGAGGGACCTGGGGGTCCTTGTGCATGAATCACAAAAACTCAGTTTGCAGGTGCAGCAGGTGATCAAGAAGGCAAATGGAATGTTGGCCTTTATCGTGAGAGGGATGGAGTATAAAAGCAGGGAGGTCATGCTGCAACTGCACAGGGTACTGGTGAGGCCGCACCTAGAGTACTGTGTACAATTTTGGTCCCCTTATTTAAGAAAGGATATATTAGCTTTGGAGGGGGTACAGAGAAGGTTCACCAGGTTGATTCCGGAGATGAGGGGGGTTAGCTTATGGGGAGAGATTGAGTAGACTGGGCCTGTACTCGTTGGAGTTTAGAAGGTTGAGGGGAGGTCTTATAGAGACATATAAGATAATAAAGGGGCTATAGACAGGGTAGAGGCAGCGAGGTTATTTCCACTTACAATGGAAACAAGAACTAGGGGGCATAGCCTCAAAATACGGGGGAGTCAATTTAGAACAGAGTTGAGGAGGAACTTCTTCTCCCAGAGGGTAGTGAGTCTTTGGAATTCTCTGCCTAATGAAGCAGTAGAGGCTACCTCGTTAAATGTGTTTAAGTCACAGATAGATAGATTTTAACCATTAAGGGAATTAAGGGTTATGGGGAGCAGGCGGATAAGTGGAACTGAACCCACTATCAGATCAGCCATGATCTTATTGAATGGCAGAGCAGGCTTGAGGGGCTAGATGGCCTACTCCTGCTCCTATTTCTTATGTTCTTATGACCCCCTGACAGTGCAGCATTCCCTCAGTACTGACCCTCTGACAGTGCGGCACTCCCTCAGTACTGACCCTCTGACAGTGCGGCACTCCCTCAGTACTGACCCTCTGACAGTGCGGCACTCCCTCAGTACTGACCCTCTGACAGTGCGGCACTCCCTCAGTACTGACCCTCTGACAGTGCGGTACACCCTCAGTACTAACCCTCTGACAGTGCGGCACTCCCTCAGCACTGACCCTCTGACAGTGCGGCACTCCCTCAGTACTGACCCTCTGACAGTGCAGCATTCCCTCAGTACTGACCCTCTGACAGTGCGGCACTCCCTCAGTACTGACCCTCTGGCAGTGCGGCACTCCCTCAGTACTGACCCTCTGACAGTGCAGCATTCCCTCAGTACTGACCCTCTGACAGTGCGGCACTCCCTCAGTACTGACCCTCTGGCAGTGCGGCACTCCCTCAGTACTGACCCTCTGACAGTGCGGCACTCCCTCAGTACTGACCCTCTGACAGTGCGGCACTCCCTCAGTACTTCACTCATCGGTTTTGGATTGAGTATTTCCCCGGAATCACATTGACTTTGATTGGTGTTAATATCAGCAGTTTGCAGCATCCTGTAATTATCGGAAACAGGGATTCATACCCGGTGTCCGATCCCTAATGACGGACCGAGACAGCAAGCTCCTGACTTCAGCTGATTCGCACATCCCGGGCCCTGAAGGAGATTCTGCCGCCTGGCTCTCTGCTTCCTCACCACTAGATGGCAATAACAGCCCATTAATCCCAGACAGAATCCCCAGTGTAATATTCAATAAACATTATAAAAAATCAAATAAACTGCAAAGTGAGTATTTATGGGTTGAATGTTTTATATTGTGTTTAAATTAGATTGTTTATTGTACAAGAAAAACCTAATGCATAAGAAGTCTGACTGATTTGTGGATCTAGGCCGAGTGCGGAGGAGGTTTTCCAGAAGCTTCCAGAAGTTTTTCCAGAAAGTTCCTATTGGTGAGTGAGCTCAGCTCCAGGGCGTGGCTGGAGAATCCGGAACTGTTTCCTTCGAGGAGCGAGGAATTATCCGAGTTTAGATAGAGGCGTTCGAAATCAGGAAGAGTTTTATTGGGAAGTGATTCCAGTTGCAGGAAGATTGTTACCCGGAGACAGATCGAAGATCTGAGGGTGAGGAGGAGAAAGAATCGATTCTGGGATGTGCGGAATGAGGGAGGAGGAATGGCGGAGAGAGTGGGGAGGGGAGAGGGAGTGTGGGTGGCAGGGGGGGAGTCAGTGGAGGTTTTGTGGGTTAGTGTCTGGGGGGAGGGTGATCAGCGAGGGTTAGGATGGGGGAGGGGGTTTTTCCGTGAGGATCTACTTCAGGAATGGTCTGGAATCCAGGCCAGGCTGAGCTCCAGCGTCACAGAGAGCAGAGAGCAGGAGCTGAGTGGCTGACGCCAGGGCGAGAGGGAGAGTCCTGAGGGGAGGTGTTAGATACTGGGGCTGTTTCCACTCAGTCACTCAGACACAACTCCCTCACGGCTGAGGCAGAGGGGCAGGTGACTTGGAGGCAATTTAGTTCTTGAATCAACAGAAATTGAGCAGTGATAGCACCCTGGAACTGTCCTGGACCCTCAGCGTTTCACCATTTATCAATGATTAAAATGAAGGATGGAATGAGAGAGAAAGAGACAGAGGGGGGGAGAGAGTGCGTGGGGAGAGTGGAGAGAGAGAGAGAGAGAGGGGAGAGTGGAGAGAGAGAGGGGGAGAGAGAGAGAGGGGCGGGGGGGGGAGAGAGAGAGGGGACGGGGAGAGAGAGAGAGAGCGGGGGGGGGTTGGGGGGAGAGAGAGAGAGAGGGGGGGGGAGAGTGGGGGGGGGAGAGTGGGAGGGGAGAGTGGAGAGAGAGAGAGAGGGGAGAGAGAGAGAGGGGGGGAGAGAGAAGGGGGGAAGGGGAGGTGAGAGAGAGGGGGGAGAGAGAGAGAGAGGGGGGGGATTGAGAGAGAGGGGAGAGTGGAGAGAGAGAGGGGGAGAGAGAGAGAGGGGCGGGGGGGGAGAGAGAGAGGGGACGGGGAGAGAGAGAGAGAGAGCGGGGGGGGTTGGGGGGAGAGAGAGAGAGAGGGGGGGAGAGTGGGGGGGGGAGAGTGGGAGGGGAGAGTGGAGAGAGAGAGGGGAGAGAGAGAGAGGGGGGGAGAGAGAAGGGGGGAAGGGGAGGTGAGAGAGAGAGAGAGGGGGGAGAGAGAGAGAGAGGGGGGGGATTGAGAGAGAGGGGACGGGGAGAGAGAGAGAGCAGGGGAGAGAGAGAGAGAGAGCGGGGGAGAGAGAGAGAGAGCGGGGGAGAGAGAGAGAGAGCGGGGGAGAGAGAGAGAGAGAGCGGGGAGAGAGAGAGCGGGGGGGTGGGTTGGGGGGGAAAGAGAGAGAGAGCGGAGTAGAGAGAGAGAGAGCGGGGGAGAGAGAGAGAGAGCGGGGGAGAGAGAGAGAGAGAGGGGGAGAGAGAGAGAGAGGGGGAGAGAGAGCGGGGGTGGAGGGGCAGAGCTGGTTCACTGAGTTTACGATAACACTAAATTAAGTTGCATTTCAAGATGGGAGCAGGAACTCTGCTGGAGTGAGTGAGTGAGTGGGAACCTGGCTTCGAGCTTTCCAGCAAGAATCAGCAGGGATCTGAACTCGGGAAGTAAGGGTTCAGAGAGTCGGAATTCATTCTATTCCTGAACGCGTGGAATGTGTGTCTCAGACAGGATCACATTGCTCATTGTGGGATCTTGCTGTGCACAAATTGGCTGCTGTGTTTCTCACATTACAACAATGGCCTGATTGGCTGTAAACTACTTTGGGATGATCTGATAATGTGAAAGGTGCTCTAGAAATTCACATTCTTTCTTTCTCAGTCTCCACAAGCTGGACGTTGCTGAGGAAGATTACAGCTCCTCTGAAGACTGTACAAAACTCACAGATATCCTCAAACCACCCCCAGTCTCGGAACAAACGCTCTTTCACAAATGATTCTTTTGTCTGTTTGAAGACAGTGCCAGTGATAGAATCTTCACAGTGGAAGATACAGAAAGCATCCCATAATAACAACGGAACATCAAGGAGCAGACAGGAGGAAGGAACTTAAAACAATCACCATCACTAGAGGAAAAATGCGAGGAATTCTAATGGGGTGAAAGGCCTCTGGACATCTGGACCCGATGGCTCACATTCTCCAGTTAAAAAGGAAGGGGCTGCAGGGAAAGTTGCTGCCTTTGTTACAATTTCCCCAAATTCCCTAAATTCAGGAAAGATCCCAGTTGATTGGAAAACTGTAAATGTAACATAATTGTTCAAGAAAGCAGGAAACTATCGGCCAGTTAGTCTGAAATCTGACATTGGGAAATGCTGGAATTCATCGCGAAGAGTAATGCAGGATATTTAGAAAATCACAGAGCGCAGAACAGGCCCTTCAGCCCATCGAATTCACACCGACACATTAGAAACACCGGAACTCCCACCTAATCACACCTGCCAGCACTTGGCCCATAGCCCTGAGTGTTATGATGTGCCAAGTGCTCATCCAGGTCCTTTTTAAAGGATGTGAGGCAACCCGCCTCCACCACCCTCCCAGGCAGCGCATTCCAGACCGTCATCACCCTCTGGGTAAAAAAGCTTTTCCTCACGTCCCCCCTAAACCTCCTGCCTCTCACCTTGAACCTATGTCCCCTCGTGACTGACCCTCCAACTAAGGGGAACAGCTGCTCCCTCTCCACTCTGTCCATGCCCCTCATAATCTTGAACACCTCAATCAGGTCACCCCTCAGTCTTCTCTGCTCCAAGAAATCTGACGAAGGAGCAGCGCTCCGAAAGCTAATGGTATTTGCTACCAAATAAACCTGTTGGACTTTCACCTGGTGTTGTTAAAACTCTTACCAAGAGTTGTTGTGATGGGAGACTTTAATTTCCCAAACATAGATTGGAATATCCCGAGGGTAAAGGGATTGGATGGGGAGGAGTTCGTTAGGTGTGTTCAGGAGGGTTTCCTGACACAGCATGTGGACAAGCCTACAAGAGGAGAGGCTGTACTTGATCTGATACTGACCAATGAACCTGGACAGGTGTCAGATCTCTCAGTGGGAGAGCATCTTGGGGATAGCAATCATAACTCTATCTCCTTTATGCTTGCATTGGAAAAAGAGAGGATCAGGCAAGCTAGGAAAGCGTTTATGTGGAGTAAGGGGAAATATGAAGACATAAGGCAGTAAATTAGAGGAGTAAATTGGAAGGAGGTATTCTCGGGGAAATGTACTGAAGAGAGGTGGCAGTTTTTCAAGGAATGTCTGTCTAGAGTTCTACAGGACAACGTTCTGAGCAGACAGGGAGGAGTTGGTAGGTTAAAGAAACCGTGGTGCTTGATAGCTGTGCGGGACCAAGTCGAGAAGAAAAGGAAAGCGTACAAAAGGTTCAGAGAGCGTGGCGAAGATAGGGATCTAGAAGAGTATACGGCTTGTAGGAAGGGACTAAAGAAGGAAATTAGAAGAGCCAGAAGGGGTCACGAGAAGGCCTTGGCAGGTAGGATTAAGGAAAACCCTAAGGCGTTTTATAAATATGTGAAGAGTAAAAGGATGAGACGTGAAGCAATAGGGCCTATAAAAGGTGAAGGCGGGAAAATCTGTACGGAACCAGTAGAAATGGCAGAGGTGCTCAATGAGTATTTTGCCTCGGTTTTCACAGAGAAGAAGGACATGGGTGGATGGACTGCGGGCTTGCGGTGGACTGAAAGGATTGAGTATGTGGACTTTAACAAAGAGGTTGTGCTGGAATCTTTGAATGGCATCAAGATAGATAAGTCGCCGGGTCTGGATGGGATGCACCCCAGGTTACTGCGGGAGGCGAGGGAAGAGATTGCAGAGCCTCTGGCGATGATCTTTGCGTCGTTGATGGAGACGGGAGAGGTGCCGGAGGATTGGAGGATTGCGGATGTGGTTCCTATTTTCAAGAAGGGGAATAGGGATAGCCCAGGAAATCACCGACCGGTGAGTCTAACCTCAGTGGTTGGTAAGCTGATGGAGAAGATCCTGAGGGACAAGATTTATGAGCATTTAGAGAGGTTTAGTACGCTCAAGAATACTCAGCATGGCTTTGTCAAAGGCAAATCGTGCTTTACAAGCCTGTGGAGTTCTTTAAAAATGTGACTAAACACATTGACGAAGGGAAAATGGTAGATGCGGTTTATATGGATTTTAGCAAGGCGTTCGATAAGGTCCCCCATGCAAGGCTTCCAGAAAAAGTGAGAGGGCATGGGAACCAAGGTGCTGCTGCCCTGTGGATCCAGAACTGGCTTGCCCAAAGGAGCCAGAGAGTGTGTATAGATGGGTCTTTTTCTAAATGGAGGTCGGTCACCAGTGGTGTGCCCCAGGGATCTGTTCTGGGACCCTTGCTGTTTGTCATTTTCATAAATGACCTGGATGAGGAAGTGGAGGGATGGGTTGGTAAGTTTGCCGACGACACGAAGGTTGGTGGGGTTGTGAATAGTCTGGAGGGATGTCAGAAGTTACAGAGGGACATAGATAGGATGCAAGACTGGGCGGAGAAGTGGCAGATGGACTTCAACCCAGATAAATGCGTTGTGGTCCATTTTGGCAGGTCAAATGGGATGAAGGAGTACAATATTAAGGGAAAGACTCTTAGTGCTGTAGACGATCAGAAGGACCTTGGGGTCTGGGTCCATAGGACTCTAAAATCGGCCCCGCAGGTGGAGGAGGTGGTTAAGAAGGCGTATGGTGTGCTAGCCTTCATCAATCGAGAGATTGAGTTTAGGAGTTCGGGGATAATGATGCAGCTATATAAGACCCTCGTCAGACCCCACTTGGAGTACTGTGCTCAGTTCTGGTCGCCTCATTACAGGAAGGATGTGGAAAAGATTGAAAGGGTGCAGAGGAGATTTGCAGGGATGTTACCTGGATTGAGTGGCATGCCTTATGAGGATAGGCTGAGGGAGCTTGGTCTTTTCTCCTTGGAGAGACGTAGAATGAGAGGAGACCTAATGGAGGTATATAAGATGTTGAGAGGCATAGATCGGGTGGACTCTCAGAGGCTTTTTCCCAGAGTGGAAATGGCTGCTACGAGAGGACACAGGTTTAAGGTGCTGGGGTGTAGGTACAGGGGAAATGTTAGGGGGGGAAGTATTTCACACAGAGGGTGGTGGGCGAGTGGAATCGGCTGCCGTCAGTGGTGGTGGAGGCAAACTCAATAGGGTCTTTTAAGAGACTCCTGGATGAGTACATGGGACTTAATTGAATGGAGGGTTATAGGTAGGCCTAAAAGGTAGGGATATGTTCGGCACAACTTGTGGGGCCGAAGGGCCTGTTTTGTGCTGTAGTTTTTCTATGTTTCTATGTTTCTGAAACAACCCAAGCCTACCCAACCTCTCTTCTTAACTTAAATGTTCCATCCCAGGCAGCATCCTGGTGAATCTCCTCTGCACCCCCTCCAGTGCAATCACATCCTTCCG